>NC_138663.1:99043379-99350383 GCF_964273445.1 Streptopelia decaocto | reverse complement strand
CATGAATATTTTGTACTTAAATAAAAATATGGTTCACTGATCATCTTAGATACAATATTTTCTTCTAGAAAAGAAGCAAAACCACCTGGCCTCAACTCGTGTTATCTTCAGACTGGAGGTGACAGAACTCTTTACAGAAATCCATGGAAGGCGAATGTAAGAATTTGCTTTATGTAAAAAATATTTGTTTCACCTTATAATTTATGATTTTTCTGAGTTGTTTTTATATATGTTTGACTGGCATAAATTTTAAAATTAGAAATAGCTTTACGGTTGTTTGAAGCACTATTCTAGGAAAAGGACCTCCTTCCTGCTGATTGCAACATTACCAATTACCCATTTAACCTCTTACTGCTCAGATACATGCTTAGCAAACCATTGGTTTTCCCTGAACTCTTTATTAAAGACAATATAAAGTTAGCATTTTCCTAGTCTATTTAATTACATGTCTTTCCACACTGTTGCCCAGGTTTGGCCTTCTCTCTCTATTTTTTCCAATCAACTTTAAACACCTAACTGTGTCACTTCTACTGCACACCCTAACCTGACGTTCATTTCACAAGCACTGTAGAGAAGGAGATGACTTCAGAGGAGATCTTCGCTCACCTGTGGGAGTGCTGCCTGCCCATCACAGGTTGTCAGTAGGAGTGAGTTTTCAGTTTATGATGTAGTTCGTCAAGGGGTCTGAAGCCAAATTACACCAATTTGGACCCAGAGTGTGAAAACCAAAACCAAACACAGTGTTAACGTTGTCATTACTGTAGTTAACCAGAGTGCCTAAAAGAAAGAATATTACTTTCCTACAAAAAAGTCTTGGAGTTTGAAATTTAACATTCTTAACTTTAGTGTTCAGAATTCCCCTAAACTTCTCTAGTAAATTGAGACACCTGAGATCCTCTAAAGGGTGGATGGAAAACCACTGTCATGAAATACATATATGCCCCCAGTAAGCATTCAGAGAACTAAGAGAGGTTAGTTTCACTAGTTTTGTGGAAATACTTAACCTCATTCTATTGTACGCTGACAGCTGTATTGTGACTCTTGCAGTGAATCTGAAATGGTAATTTTGGCTTTATTTTGACATTTTCTTTAATTATAAAATAGTATAATAAAAACTCAAAATAACAAATAACATATTTTATCCTTATTGATAACATTAAAAAAAAATCCTAAACTAAAATAAATAATTCTATACATACTCATGGGCTATTTCAATTCCTTTTAGTTGTCCTCTACCACTGAAAAGCATCTTTTCTGGAAATTTTCAACAAGTTTTACCAATTTCAATTAGTTTTACTGATTACATTGTCAAGTATATATAGATTTCAGAAATCCTGTCAAAGACAAGTACTGACACTGCCTTTGAAATGTGTTTCAGTATAGCTCCAAAGTCCACCTTAAAAGTATGGGAAACGAGACCAAATGTTTAGTTAATTAATGGTAAGAGTGTACTAATAATCCTGACATTGCATTCAATGTAAAAGGAAAGAGATACTTTTGAGTCAGATAGGTAACAATTATGGTTGTCAGTGATATGTGCTAAATACAAAAGACTTGACCTATGGAGAAAAACTTAACACTTTTTCTAACTCAGAATTCTAAATAAGAATAATAAGAAGTAAATAAATAAGCAAAAACTTCACCCAAAACCTGTTTTGAAGCCACTTTTATTTAAAAGGACTTAAATGAAACATGCTGTGTCTTTAACTTTCAGACACATATCTGCAGAAAGGTAATCATGCCCATAAAACATATGTGCCACCAACAGAAGTCCCTGCTGGCAAGAACATTTTTTAAAATCCCAGGTTTTCTGCAGTGATGGTAACGCAAAGTCACCACGGTTCCTGGAGTGACAGCCACTGTGAAATTTAACAACAGGAAATACACAGAACGCAACCTGGCATTAGTTTTGAACTACAGATTAGATTGTACATTCTATGCTTTTAATTGTAAAAAATATATTCTTACACTCGAACATGTTCCTCTCATATTTAGTCAGGCAGATGATATAATACATTACATTAGACAGTGGAATCATCATGACAGCCTGTCTTGGCACTGGTTACTCTTTCAGTGAGAACAGTACACTTAAACTACAGATTTTTCCTTAAACTAGATATCTTTTTAGTTTAGTCAGCTCTGATGAAGAGAATTGTTTTTTGTTGAGCTTTAAACTTTGGTAGAAAATTGATGTAGTCAGCTAAACTGAGTTTTAACACACAACATTGTGATTAAAGAAATTAACACTGTTCAAAATCAATGTAGTACCTAGCCAATAGATGACAAAGTGATAACTAATGGATATCAAAATGTAATCACTAATAGGAAATGACAGAATGAATATATAACCTCAAGAATGAATCCTCAGTCCAATGCAACTCAATGTCCTCATCAGAGATGTAAAGAAAATATAAAGAATTCTCTATCAAGTTTTATAGACAAGCAAGGACTGGTGAAGTGATAGATAATAACAGGGGTCATTTTTAAACCGAGCCAAACCGTTTTTGAGAGGGTCACAGTCAAAGAGTAATAATGGACTCTGTCAGCTACCATTTTCCCTAGAGTCAGATAAAAAGATGTAAATATGGAGGGACAAAAGATTATTGAATAGGAACTGCATCTTGGAAAGAAACAATGTCCTTGACAAAGATATAGTGTTTGGCCATGCTGCAGAAACATCTGACCATGAATTTCCAGAAGCATTAAAAAAACTCAAAGGCTAAAATTGAAGGTAGACACATTCAAAAGGGAAGACAGACATATTTTAACAGTGATTAACCTTTTAAAAAACTTCCCTGGGGAAGTGGTGGAGACACCTCCATAAAAGTTTTTGAGCTAAGACTTTATTTTTAAAATCTGTACTTATTAATCCAAAAATTATTGAATTCAATGAAGGTATTACAAGGTGAAATTTTATGGTTGATATTATATAGGACCTTCAAATAGAAGTTCATTAAGGCTCATATTAGCCTTAAAATTGGTGGGGGGAGGAACAAAAAAAGAAGGGACCCACATTATAATCTGGACTTAGAAATCCTGTTGAAGCTGCTTTTCAAATGAAAAACAAGTTTTCTATCATGAAGGGCTCTTCCCCACTCCCCCAAATACTGGCTCTATTTCACACACTTTTTGTAAAGTTTTTTAAAAAAATAAGTAAATAAAAAATATAAAAATACAAGTGGGTGTTCTTTTAGAGAATCATCATGTTTTTCAGGTTAATCTTCTAGGAAAACATCTTGTTTTCTGTATGGTGAAACTCTAAGTGACTGTGTTCAATGCTACACTAAGAAAACCACCAGAGCAGAGAAAATGACATGAGAATGGGGAAAATACAGCTAAGAGAACAATAATATAATCAAGGGCAATTAATGAGACTACATTTCAGTATCGGTGCTTCCCCTTATGTACACTTTCCCCCTCCTCAGTGAGTCATATCCACTCTAGAGAGCAGTTAGTAGGAACATAGCAAGACACCCTGGCGCTTTATTCAGCTTATATTACAGGAAGACTTACTGCTCAAAAAGATGACTTATCAGAGTGCAGTTAGTGAATGTAGGTTAATAAATGGGCTAGCTAAATCAGGACTTCTGTCCATTACAGGCAAATTGAACAGAGAGACAGTAACAATCTCATCCTCCCACTTTTCTGGTCTCTTTTCCTGTTTTTTGACTCATTCTTTTTGATGTTATTGGTTAGCTACAAAAATCCACCTTTTCTCCTTCAGCATGACTTCCAGATTTACAGAGAATCGATTTCATAATCCTGCCTTAATTAGGTATTTGTTAATTAATCCCTAAAGCTACTATATAACTAATCCCTCATTAAAAACTCCCTATGAAAAATATGCACTCTTTTGTTATGTATGTTTTATACTATCGTCTCTTCCTTGTCACATCTCATTCCAGTAGCAAAACAAGATAAAGATATCCTGAGTTCAAAAAGCCAAATGAAATTTTAAGAAAGACTTCAGAATACCATGGGTGAAACCCTGGCCATGCTGAAATCAGAATGTATTTGCCACTGATTTACAGGGGCCAGGCTTTGAAACCAGAACTTCCAAAAGGGTTCTAGTGCTACTACATTTCTACAATTTCTTTATAGTTTCAGCTGAGAGATGACTTGTGAGTTACATTTATGTGATAGTAACATCACATTTATAATAAGGAAGGCATGGTGTGTATCTCCTGTCCTAATTCTCTAGCAAACGAGAAAAATAATGATAGAACAGATGACACTTTGAAGTCATATGTATATAGTATGTACATCACCAGGAGAATTGCACAAGGAATGCTTACATATACAATAATGATATTCACTCTTAATCAAATAATTACATTGGTGCATGAAGAATCCATGGAATATAAATGCAGCATGCTGAGAGATCTGTCTTATCAGAAAGTCTCTGGTACTTCAGTGGATGTGTTTTTCACTGTTCTGTAAAAGCAAACTCTACGTGTTGCTTGTCTGTGTCACAGTGACAGATTTAAAAGATCATCTTGCTAAATAAGTAGAATATAAAAACATGCCAAATGCACACTCTACTAGACAAATAAATTTTCTTCTTCCTACTGAAATTTTTTATCTAAGCAAAAGAATTTTCATGGCTAAAATAATTTTTAAAAAATGACAGTATGACTTAAAACTTCCTTAGTGAACAACCATCTATATGACAGGAATAAAATAAAAAGCAATAAATAAATAATGTGTTAAAAAAACTTACAGCAGATTACAATTATAGTAGCCTTGGTTTTCAGTTTTATGCACCATTGTTGCAGATGGAGTATGAGGTGAGAACACAAGAAGGCAAGAGAAAAATTTCCCAGAATGAGTGGTTAAAAATACTGATCAGTTAAATGATTATTACATGTGCATATGCAGTTAGCCACATGACCTATACGGAATTTTTACATTATGATATATTGATATAGAAATACTTATGAGCATGAATATTACATGTTTAGCAAGGGAGGCAAAGGAGTTTCCTGTAGGATGATGTTAGTCAAAATCAGAGCAAACAGCAATATAATGTAAATAGCAATATTCAGAAATTATGACTGATCATATCATTACTTAAAAACCTGTTGGTGTTTCTAATAAAATGATCACAGTAAATCTGGAAGAGAAAAGAACTTTAAAAAATCATAGTAAGAAGGAGAGTGGCAGAAGAGTTGTCAGAGAGAGGGGTTTACAGAGAGAGGGACTCCAGAAGTCTCAGCAGGGTTTTTCCAGGAAGCAATAAGCCTGAGGGAAGAGTGAATAGATGTATACAGTCTAGATTTTTGTTGTTTGTCTGCTTGCTTTGAGAGTCCAAAGTCCTTTGTTTTACACAAACTGTTATTTCCTTTAGGAGGTTGCACTGTCAAGAGACCCCATTGCACTGGAGCTAAGGCATGCTATGGAGCTGTGGCTGCAGGGCTGAGCACCAGTATTACCCTGGCAGCTGCCACTCAAGAAATGAGCATAGAGACCTGAAGGACTACAGCTTAACCTTCTATCAGAGGGGGTGACTTAGAGCCTGAGATGAGAGTATCATATTTGCAGGTCCTAAGTAAACTGATTAAATGCATGCTTCCAAGACAGCTTTCACATGTATCTCAAAATTATATGGGGAATGACACCTTCAGTTTCAGCAGTCCTCATTTATCAGGTTGGAATTTTGAGCAAGATGCATAATCAAAGATCTCATCTTAAGGATTTTTGCGTGATCATTAAAGAGCTACAACTAGAAAGACATGCACTAACTAGAACTATTTCCTAATGTGAAAAAGTAACTTGAGTATCACCCTATGATTAAGGACAATAGATTCTTTAGCTAATTGCCTGTGTAAGATGCATCTGTATTTTGTAAGCATTATTGATGCTGTGTAGTTATTGCACTCCTTTTCTTTGATTTAGTGCTCATCTTTAGCCAAATCTATTTCGAGAGAGGGTATCTTGTGAACAATGATCGAAGTGTAAATTTATGCAAATTCACAGCTTCACCTTAATTACCTTGATGGCGCTTGTCAGCAGCCTTTTCCATGCTTTCGCTGATTAGCAAGCTATCGCAAATAATTATTATTTCATCTGCAATTACAATGATGCTGTGCATTGGCTTATTGCCCAGCCACTGTATTGCATCCCACCTCTTGGCCTGCTCTTCTGCAGGTATGCCACACTGCACATCAAGAATTAGCATCCCTATTTTATTCAATCAATCACCATAAACTCCTGAATTTTATGATCCTATAAGACAGGTTCTCTCTAAATTTCTACAAGTAGGATTGCTACATAAAATTGTTAAATATAGCCTGGAAAACTTCAAGGGCAAGAAAGGGCTGTTTTCTCCATCTCCATAGTAATTTTACATCATGCCCACTTTTTTTTCAAAAATCCCTTTCACTT
This sequence comes from Streptopelia decaocto, assembly GCF_964273445.1. Lineage (NCBI taxonomy): Eukaryota > Metazoa > Chordata > Aves > Columbiformes > Columbidae > Streptopelia > Streptopelia decaocto. Next base: position 99,343,999 of record NC_138663.1, on the reverse strand, counting down.
CTCCCTTCTCTCTCTCTTTTTTTTTTTTTTTTTTTTTTTTTCCTCAGAGTACTTTACTTCAGCTGGTAAAATGCTGCTATGGTTGACAACTGAAATACGAACTTCAGAGGTTAACAAATTGCTTCCAGGCAGCTCAAGGTTATCTTTGTAATGTGGGCTCTACAGCATGGAAATGGATTTGGTTCCATCTTCCTGGAGGCTTTGAGTAAACCCCAAAACCAGGTGCAAGCAAAGAAAAACTCAGAAAGTTCCTTTTCCCAGTTGAGTAAAGGAGCAGAACAACCAAGATAACCAAGCCCTGCCCCCATTTCAAACAAACAGTTTATTTGTCATTATACTGGATATGCTTGCATGTAGTGAGAAGGGCATGAAGAATGTGGGGAAGTGAATGGCTGGCTGGTTTTCTTTATGAATGCTTATAAATCATCTTGAATCACTAGCTATGGCCAATAAGCAAAAAGAAAGCAAATAAAAAGTAAAAAAAAAGCGATTAAGTAACAACATATGGTCAAATATTTCACTCTTAAAGCAGAAATAAAAAAGAACAAATATTAGAAGAGAAGCCTGAAGTGATGTTGCTGTACTTTAACTAGAAAGCAGTGGTTATGGACTCTTCAAGGTCAGAAGTAGAACACCTAAACCAAAAATAAACGCTCTATCTGCACAAATCCATTCTAAGAAAAGGAAGCTGAGGACAATACAGAGAAATGAGTTAATGTCATCCATCTCCTCTAAAATCACTAATGCGACTAGCTGCAAAACATAAACTAATGTTCATAAATGGAAAGATACATTTTCAAGTAGTCCCCAAAACACGACACAGGAATATATACCCTTGCATTACTAACTTTATAGTGATTAGACCAAAGGAAAGAACTTTAATTCAACCAACTGTAAATTAAAGGGGAAACATTTCAGCTTAAAACAGAAGTATCTGCAAGATATTTAAACACCTTGCTTACTAGCATGCATTTTGAAACTACAAATCAATGTCCTGAAATAACAAACTCAGATCACAGGATAGTAGAGCCAGCATCAATTTAACCTAGAAAATTCATGAAGAATGCAAAGCTGGTAAATACACACGAATTCAGATATTTGGACTAATAACAGGGTACCTCCAAGAAACATATAAAAGAAAACAGTGTCCTGAGTGGATTCAAATCACAGCTGGAAAAGCAGGTCTGTTGAAGATTCAGAATGTTGCTTAACAGTTTGCAACAGACATTAAAAAAAAAAAAAAAAGAAGTCAAGTCAAGAGATCAGGTACATCTGATGAAAATTTTACATTTAAATGTATGAAGACAAACAGGAGTTGTCTATCAGCTGCTCTAGTACAATGTAGCAGAATAGTGCTACTTTCTGGTAATATCTATGCCCAGCTGAATCCAATGAACTCAAGAGAGCTATGCAGTTGAAATATAAGCATCTACAGAAGGATGAGTTAAGGAAATGCCTATAATCCAATTACTGTATTTACCAGATCTCTGCTAGGCATGATGAGAGTTTCTAGCTCACATACAGGCATCTAGACAGGAACATAAGGGTCTATTGCCAACTAAGAAGTCTACGCAGTCTGGCAGATGCAGCGCAGGACCTATAGGAGACTTATACTTTCTGGTTTTGTATCTATGGGCCAGGTGGGATTCTTTATATGATCTGAAAAAACACCTGGTATCTAGGCTTAGGTAACTGACTCACACTCTGCGTTGTTAATACTTAAATATCAATGCCCTAAAATACATGATTAATTCCTTCCCAAAAGTCAGTTGGATTAAGTCAAAACCTGTAATGAATGAAATTCTAATTGGTGAATATATGTATTTGTATACATATGTATATGTATATGTATTTGTTGCTCCCACAGTTCAATTTGTTGGAAGGCTCAACACAACAGAGTCTCAAGTATTAACCTGAATCATCAGTAGAAATAGGAGGACACAAACGCCCTCATATAGAGTCCTCGAAGTGATTGTATACCTAGGAAAGCCCAGAAAAGACTGGAGCAAAGGGAATCATCATACTTCAATATCTAAAAACTGTTGTACATGGCAGAGTGATATCCTTTTGAATTATCAGTTTGTAGGAAGCCACCAACCATTACACATCTATACTCACAACAAAAGAGAACAGTAGCAAAATGAACATTGTGTTATGTAGTAAACTGCTGCCACATTATGAATTGAAAACAGTAGTAAGTAACGATTAACCTCCCATATATGTTTTATTACCTCATCATGAAGCCATGTCCAATTATTAGTTGAAGGACTTTCTCCTATATGTTAGAAGCTCCCTGGAGTTATGCCAGAAGGTATATCTAGGTATATATGGAATTGCAGAAGGAAAAAAAAAAAAAAAAAAAAAAAAAAATTGGCAATCCATTTCCTTTCCTATGACCAGGAAAAGTTGACATGGCTTCCCTTTCACTGATGGGCAGTGGAATCCTTGCCAATATTAAAGTGTTCGTGAATTAGTGAGCCAAACTGGAATGCACCAGGAATTTTATTTGTGTTGCATGTTGGAAAATACAGCTATGCGTGTTTGAAATGCTTTACTAAAATATAATTAATTTTACTTCGTACCCTAAAACTGCAGTATTTTGAAATAGGAAATAACTATATAATCTATTTAAGCTAAATCTGAAGTTTTTTCAATTGTACATTAATTGGGACTTTGGTCAGTCTATGTATAAATACATTAATGAGGTTATTTGCTAGGTTGGAAAAGATTCCACAAGCTGCCAGAATACAGGCAGGAAGTTGTTCTAGCTATTGCACTTCAATTATGTCAGCTCACTTCCTCACTGTTATCAACTACCATGAAGTTAAATATGAGGGTGCTGAGCATTACTGTAATGGAGTAAGCATGTGTTGTATACGTTACTGACATTTTTCCATCACCCTTGGCAAACTGAAATGTTTACAGCTCAAGTGTTGCATGTGAATGATTTTACATGTCACAGAATGAGACGCCCACTGCTAAACTGCTTTGCCCCACTAGATCTGGTTTGTAAACCAGCACTACTGACTGATGTTCATTGCAATACGTAGTACCATATCTGTGGATAAGAATTTTTATTAATAAAGTCATGTAGATTAATGCTTGGTACATATTGATGATATAATAGTTTGTACTTAATAAAGGTGAGTGAGCATTTGCTAATGTAATAATTTATTCTACTGGTGAAAGAATGCTTCTGACTAAATCTATTTCATATAAATCTGCTCACTAAATCTGCTTTGACTATCATTTGCTCATTGTCCGAGTGCAAAAACTCTGTCATTAAAAGCCTAGGAGTTAATGTAGCCTCTCTGTCATATGTTTATACTAATGGAATTTTATCTGCGGTTCACCTGCAGCTTGACATGGTACTATATAAATCAATTTTTTATTCTGTAGACTTCACCTTTACCTGAAAACTACAGTAATAACATATTATGTGTGAATTTACTGTTGTATTTGTCTTTGACCTACTGATTTTTCTTTCCTCAGTACCTGAAAAATAATTCTTATTACTTTCCACCTGAAATTAACTCCGAAGTATAATTCAATTCAACCTGCTTCAAAGAGAAAATAATAAACATTGAAACTGGATAAACATAAACATCTTGCCATCTAACAATGGTAGAAATAAAGACAACCTAGAAACCTGAAGACAAAATGAAGAAATATCCTTCCAGCATGTCTGTAAAGTTCTATCCACTTCTTGCTTGCTTTATCACATAGCTTTCAGATTCCTCAGTCAGAGGCATTCAATAATTCTATTAACTCATCCTTCTGCCTCATTGACTACAAAGTACAAGGCTACATCTATTCTACTGTATGATAGTAGCTTGGAGCTGACTGAAGCAAACTATCGTATGCTGAAGCCCAATCCATTGCCCATTGTCCCGTCGGAACAGATGGGATGAGGGATGAGTTAACTCTAGACTCGACACGTGCCCTGACTCAACAGATGAGACCAGGTGTGAGTTAACTCTGGGTTAATTCTGCGTGGTTATGTGAAGTGAATGACAGACAATCACCTCCAGGGTCCAATTCAATTCTGAGTTTTACTAAAAGTATGTGTTGGAATATTGGTTAGAGCAAGTGGTGACTTGGCAAAACTATAACAGAACTTATCAACACATTAACAGCGAAAATCCTACTACAAGCTGTGTATTGGCAACCATCAGTAGTTATAATATGAAATTTAACCAGGATCCAACAGCAGCGCTTAAAGATGGTGTTATCCTTATATGTTCAAAAGGGGAAGAGAGAAAGAGAGTGGTAGAGAGGGAAGAAAAACTAAGGTATAAGGGAGAGAGAAAGAGAGTAATTTATATACGGAAAGAGAGACAAAGAAATGGGGGTATAGAAAAAAGGAGAGAAGAAAAGAGCAGAGAGAAAGGAAGAAAGAAAAGAGTGAGGGATCCAGTCTCTTACGGCCCCACAGTGTGGATGACAGGACTTGTACAATGATGTATGGCCTCAGTGTTCCATGGCGAGGATGCTGGAGTCAGGAGCGCAGCGTCCTCTGATGTCTGGTTCAGAGTCAGGGTCCTCAGGGTGCTGGTATTCTCTTGGTGAGGTTGAGCTGGTATTCACTTTGGTGAGACTGGTAGGCCCCCAACCGGGCTCTTTTAGGTGAGCTTTTTATATCTCCCAGAGTAGAGGAAAGTCTGGCGGGAGGGGAATTGGTGATTGTGAAAGAGCGACAAGTCCGGACAAATCCTGGGCCATGTTGAGGGGTCTCCACTTTGCTCCTTTGTGCAATGCAGAAATCCAGGGAGAAGTGGTGATTGCAAAAGATCAACAAGTCTCGACAAGTCCTGGGCCACGTTAAAGGGTCTAAGCTTTTCCCATTTGTTTGCTGAGCTGGGCATATCAGAAGGTGGGTCTATGTGCCCTCCAGCACATCCTCCATCTCCGGTTGGTCAGCCGGCCTGATCTGTGACTCATTAGCTTGTCGTTGATATGTAGATCACAGTTCTCCCTGCTCTGAATGTGTCATCTCCTGGCTGAACTAGTTTCGCCACAGTGTTTTCAGCCATGGTCCTTATCAATACACAACACCCATCTCCACTGCACATCTACCTCCCAACTTCAACCAAGTGTGAAGCAAAGGAATAGGCTGCCCAGGAGGGGACTTAGGCAAGGGAGCATGGCTAATGACTCCGAGGAAAGACTCATGTACAGCCTGTGCCTCTGTTGACAGAGCTTACTGGAGCCACACTTCTTTCCAAAATCAAGTCTGAGTTTAAGCCTGAGTACCAAAGGCAGTGCAGACAAAGCCTTAATCAGCCCTTTTTCATCATCCATCTGTTGAAAGTGGTATCTTTAGTTTTGGATGTTCCAGTAGCAGTTTCGGACCAACTTTAAAGGGCTTTAATTCTGCCCAGACAAACTGTAGATAAGGTAGTCTGAACAGATTCTCCATGTTCCCCTGGCAAGCTGTTTGACTAGAAAAACAGACGAAATTTATTCATAAAGCTAGTGTAAAAAAGTCCAGAAAAAAAATCAGAATCATAGCACAGATATCCAGAAATAACCATCTGTCACAGCTACTGGCAGTAACAGGAACAGCATTGAACGTGAACTTCTGTTATCACTTTATTCTGCTGTACAATCACAAGCACACCCTCTAACACAGGTGCCTCGTGATGCTAGCCATATTCATTAGGAAACTAAAACGTTCAAAGTCACCCTTACAAAAGCCATGGACATAGGCAGCTGCTTTCTACCGAATGTTGAATTTCCTCTGAGATTATTTCCATGAAATTGTAGCAGACCGAATGTAATCTTTTAGTAATCTAGACATTCAAGGATATCTTTCTAGAGAGACCAAAGAGCACAGATGGCATCCAGGGAAAAAAAAAAGAAAACAAAAAAAAAGAAAACAAACAAACAAAAAAAAAAGTAAAGGAAACCGTTTACAAGATTTCTTGTCAAAGCTTAGCAAATCAAAATGTAGCCTAGAATGATTTTGCTGCTTGATTTACAACAGCATACCTGACTATTTTGCAGATAGTTGCTTTGACACAGATAATATGACTAAAATTCAGTAATTGTCCTTACAGGAAAATCTGAGCAAAGATAAGAGATGGAAAGGAACTGAATTAGGATAAAGTGCATTCCAGCAGCAGGTATTGTGCTATGGAAACAGAAAGGTAACAGATGAGTTCATTCTGCAGGGAGATGGTGATTTATATTTTTGTTTGGCCAGATTCCAGAAAGGTTGTATACATGTTCATATCTGTTCTTTCTGATACACTTCTGCTGAGGTTGCCACCTCACTAGCAAAAGAAGTAATATCCTGCAATACTCTATTAATACTACTATAAATGGTTTCTTCTTGTCTTATGAGATGATGTTTCTAAATATGTACACTTGTGCTATGTAATACAATGGAATCTGAGTCTCCATAAATGTTACCACAATATGAATGCAAATACTTGTAGGAGCATATGGATGGAGAAAATAGATTTTTCTTGGATATATTCTACTTAGTCAACAATCATATTAACTTATACCTGTTAGGAAATATTGACAGTCTTAGCCGATGTCCAGGCATTAACTTATTGAACTGTTGAGCTTGTACAATCAAGAGGCTTGCATAGGCATGATAGGATGTGAGTATTGGGCATGTTGGTATACTGCTTCTTATAGACCTTGCTTAGCATGACTCCCTCAGCATAAGTAAATAAATTTGCTGTAGCCTTAGACAGCAAACTGTAAACTTTCATATAGAAATGTTGAACCTTTTGCCTACTTAAGCAAAGAAGGGCCCACAGAGCCAGTTCAAGCTGCAAGATAAGGAAGCTATGGTCATCAATAGAAGTTGCATCCCTAGATATAAACAAAGGAACAGCATGTCTAGGGACAAGAAAGAGCACAATGTGACAACTTACTGACATTTTAGCAGTTGCCAAGGAGGCCAAGGATGACTTCGACTTTCCAGCTGAAACAGCTGGGAGGAACAATAGACAGGACAGCACCTAGACTGACATCCAGGCTGCTGTGGCAGGTGCACTTATGCCAGTAAAGACCAGACCTTCTAACATGACAGATGCAGCTTCTTTCGCACTCTTATTTTTATGTTTTTCATACTGCACTGTGGTTGCCATCACCTGCACACCTTGGTCAGGTGATGACCATCATGTGCTCACCAGGGTGCAGCAACCTTAATCACGTACACCCCCCAGTTGTGGGAGCAGGAGAAACAGGACCTCTCGGTCAACAGACAGGATCCACAGCCAATGAGGCATCGCGGCCCAGAGAAGCTTCTGGACCATGCCTATATATGACCACAGCTCACATAGGATCAGGCTATAAATGAGGCTCCTACTGGAGAACCCTTTTGAGTGGTCTTCTCACATCAGCAAGTCTGTGATTGGAACCTTTCTCCCCAGATTGGGACACCATCTAAGGAAACTTCCTGGTATTGAGTGATTATTTCTTCTGGATATATCCTTGAGAGTGCCCCCACTCCTACCCCCAGTGAGCAATTATATCCTCTGGGTATCCTTGAGAGAGTTTCCTCTTTTGTGAGTGTGTGCGTTCTTTGGATCATCATTCTTGTGTGTTAACGTGCAGTAATAATACCCTGACTGGTACAATGAACTTGTTGGGTGTTAAATGTTATCAGATTGTTAACTGATTTTGGATTGTCCCTGTTTCTCATTGGTTTCTCTTGTTTGGTTTTGGTGTTGCAGAAAAATAACTTTTGTTTGAACTTACAGTTTTTTTGGGCTAGTTTTGGTGCATTCCCATGACAACTGGTCAATGAGAGACAATCAGTCAATGAGAGACAACCAACCACCTGCAGAGAAAATAAATGCCTCACCTCATGAAAATGAAGAATGGGGAGACTCCAGACCTTAATAATACAACTGGCCTGATTTGGTGTGTAGATTGTAAGAGCTCTATTGCCCAGGGATTTCTTTGTTTGGGATCCCTCTCCAGAGGCACACAGCTCAAGATGATCTCTTCTGATGTATCTTTCAAATAAATTACTTGGTGGAATTTACGGAATTCATGCCTGAGACTCTGCTATGGGAAACCTAGGGTGATGAAACTTCTTTAACGTACCTAGTGTGCCTAGTACTAATTTTTTCCCTGTCCTTCATAAACTTGGCATAAAGGGAACATTACTCTGATTAGAACAAAAGGAAAGTAAAACTTCTCCTTTCATTAGAAGGAAGGCCTTTGTGAAACAGAAGTACTCCTCTCCTTTCCTTTATAATACAAAGCTCCTTGACTTCGTGAGGTTGGAAAACCCTATTTTGAAGAAAATGAAGAAATACTACAGGTCAAAAGCCTGGACTACATGAAAATCCTGTCTTTCATTTTCATTCTTTTCTTAAGTTACTTGGCCACTTGTTATTTTAAAGAAAAGTCTTAAACTTTGAAGATGGATAAGGAGATTTTGCAGGTAGCATGAAACAGTATCTCTGAGATACTATACCTGTTCTGGACTGCTTCATCTTTCCAGGTTCTTTGTGCTGGAAAAAGGAGTACTTTCTGAGGCCGGATATCCCAGGGATACCCCAACTGACTGGTTTATTTATTTAATTTTCTATTTTCTATAACCACCTGTCATCCTGACAGCTAAGTGTTCTGATTATGGAAAATTAAAATACAAAATGAGAACTAAGCAAAAACAGTTAATCAAATGCTAAACGAAATAAATGGGTCTTGCCTCCTATCCTGAATTCATTCAAATGAATCATTGATTAGAGTTACAACAAAACATAAACTATTCTACTCCATTGCCACCTGCTTGCCAGTGAATAAGGAAATTCTTAGGAGTTTTAAGTTTTCAAGTTCCCATTCGTAGGCATGAGTTGTAGTAGGCAATAAATAGCAATGTAGATAGCACCATTATCTTTGTTAAGACTAATGTATTAAATATACTTTTGAGTAGGTTCTTGTACTTCCCTTTCATTTTTTATACAGACTTCCTAAGAGAATGAGGTTTATGTGATCAGGAGAGGTCAGACTTTCAAGGGAAGGAGGAAGTTGATGCATCTTTGGGTAGGTGAACTGTTGAACCTGACAATATCCAAATAAAATCAACAGAAGCTTCACATTGGGAATTATACTGAGAAATATTAAGTGAAATAGGGACCCACATTGAGAACTCTGAGGGAGACATTACAGTGGAAACTCTCATGTTGTTGAACAGCTTAGTGAGCTTACATGGAGAGAAGATCTTACAGATGCCCTAGCCACAGGAAAACTTTAATCAAAGTTCATGAACCAAATAAAAAAATCAGTTGGAATTTAATTCTTTCTCACATTTATGAGAGCACTTACACGTTAGTGGTCTGGTGTTTCAAAGACACAGAGAATGGTGCAGGACCTCTGGAGGTCAGGCAGTCCAATTTCTTAAAATGAGACAAAAGCTGCTCTCTGTGTGCAACCTGCAAAAGCAACTGGGCTGGAATATACTGTACTTTGTAGGAGTCCTATATGCCAGTCTTGTAAAGTGTCATGGAGAAGGCAGGGGTCTGCTTTTGTACATTTAAAATTGACTCTATGGTGATGAGCATGCTGAGGAACTTCAAGAAATGTAAGATATGGAGAAACTGAACTGGGGGTCCAATAGTCTCTTCACTCAGTGTATTTGTGTGCTTATTAATTACACTGCAGAGGCAATTTATAATTTTAGCCTATTGTGGTAAAAATGTTTTTTTTCCCTTAAATATAAAATAATACTTTTTTTTTTTCTTTCCTATTGCTTCCATGCATTTACTATAGCTATAGCCTTCAGAATTTTTGTCTTAGAAAGTTACTGTTTGTGGCAGATGCACAGCTCCCTCTCTCCCCCTCCCTTCCTCCTATATGGAAGGTGCAGACACATCTCCCCCCCACCTCCTACAATGCGGTTAACAGCTTCTTTTGTTTTAACCCCAGAACCCCTTGATCAGGGTTGTTAAGAGAGAGAAGGGGTGGGGGCATAGAGGTGCCAAGGAGCCGCTGGGCATACCCACAGCCAGTGTGGGGGTGCTTAGAATCTTCGGGACACCCCACAGCCAGAGTGTAGGTGCAGAGAAGCTTCTGGAATGCCTACAGTCAGAACTGACAAAGCTATATAAGCAGGACCTTTGACTAGGCCAGCCGCTGGTTGTGCGGACCTCTTGGAGCACGGGCCAAAGTCTGTGGCCAAGAGCCCTCCCCCTTAGGCAGGATGGCTGCCTAAGGTAATCTCCTGGCGCTGAGATTCCCCCACCAAGTCACCCGGGTGAGTGATAAAATTTTCTTTAATAATTCCTCACAGGATCGCGGGTGCTTATTCCGTGCTTAAATATTAGCACGTGTATAAGTCCTTGACAGATTCAGGCAAGTGTATACTTTTCCCAGAGTCAGGGATGGCTCTGGAATTGTTTTTGGTGAGCCACGTGTATGCACACCGTGGATCTCCATTGTTATTATTTGCTGCACCTTTAATAATTACCTCGACTGATACTTGAACCTGTATTTATGTCACTATTGGAGAGCTAAAACCCCGTCTTCCACTGGTTCATCTGCTGCACTTTCTTTACTGAATAAAAGTTTGTTTTGAACCCTGTTGTCTGTCTAAACCAAGTTCGGGGTGCCTCCCTGACACCATGTAAACTTGAAAAGATTTTGTAGATAAATGAATTGAAATATAATGAAGTGAGTGTAGTTAAACAGAAAGAAATCTCAAGATTTCAGGCTGCAAGTACTATGTTAAGAGTCAATAGACAGTAAAGATTCTACACCTTATATTTGTGCTCAAATGTGCTGAGATGTTTTGTTTTATACTCATATACTTAGATGCTGTGAATAGAAAATATGTCCTAATGACCCTATTTTATTTGATATAGTTGCACAAGTGAGAATGAAAGAAAAATCTAAAGACAGTGGGGTTCAACAGCTGGTTTACAACTTGAATTGTACTAAGATTCTGAAATTATATTGTTTGGTTTACAACAAGTAGATTTTTTTTTAAACCAACTAACAGCTACATCTTGAAAATATATTTATTTAGCAAACCACTAGCAAAGTCTCTTTTATTTTTGTGTTTTTCTTTCTTAACTACATTGATTTCTCAGGTGTGCTGCTGTCTACAGGGAAGACCCATCTGTGCAAACATGCCATTATGCGGTGACTGTAAAGGAAAGTGCATTTTGCATGCCCAGAGATTGCTAATACTTGCAAAATCTTTATGATTATGTTCACACAACAGAATACTCCTCTCAGGAATGTAATCTGTTGTCATATTTGATTGAAGTTTAAATGTTTTCAATAACACTTCCACTCTCTCTTCCCTTCACTTCTCTCCTAGATGCTCATAAAAAGTTCAGGCAGGAAGAGGAGCTTCAAACATTTTACAGCAGTTGTTGGTATGCTCTTTAAAGTTGTTGTAGACTGTAACGCTTTCTGGGTGCTTATTATCTTAAGAACCTTACATTTTTCATCCTTAAAGCAAGGAAAAAAAAAAGGCCTGAAAAATAAGTCACTCAATTTACCATGGATATTTAAGGGAAAGAGGGAATATGTTACCGACAGATTTTATCTTGCTGCTTAGATAGTGAACACAGTGAAATATACTATTTGGACAGAAATTCATGGTGTGTTATTCAAGAGCTTAAGCTGGATTGCTTAAAAGGATTTCTGTGCAGACATAGCTGCTTATAGCACTGAAATTACCTGTCCAGTTCCCAGTGCTTGCACATGGCATGGAGAGACTTGACTTGGTGAGTCACCATGAACAAGGTAGAGCTGCAGCTCTAATGCACCTTGGAAAGGAAACTTGGCACGCAGGCAGATAAGAAGGGTTAGAAAAAAGGTGATTAAGTGTACAAGTTGCCACACATGAGTTCTGATAGGTCCTTACATCCAGAAAGAAAATGATTGTTAAGACGAGATTTTCCACAAACCCTATGTAGACAGTTTAGTAAGCATCCTACAACTAACCCTGAGTATCACAGAAGTACAACAGCAAATCCTACTTGCTTGCAATGAGTAATAACAGGCATTTCACAGAATCACAGAATGTTAGCGATTGGAAGGGACCTCAAAAGATCATCTAGTCCAATCCCCCTGTCGGAGCAGGAACACCTAGATGAGGCTACACAGGAATTTGACCGGGCAGGTTTTGAATGTCTCCAGAGAAGGAGACTCCACAGCCTCCCTAGGCAATCTGTTCCAGTGTTCTGATACCCTCACTGAGAAGTTTCTTCTCAAATTTAAGTGGTACCTCTTGTGTTCCAGTTTACACCCATTATCCCTTGTCTTATCATTGGTTGTCATCGAGAAGAGTCTGGTTCCATCCTCGTGACACTCACCTTTTATATATTTATAAACATTAATGAGGTCACCCATCAGTCTCCTCCAAGCTAAAGAGACCCAGCTCCCTCAGCCTTTCCTCATAAGGGAGATGCTCCACTGCCTTAAACGTCTTTGTTGCCCTGCACTGGACTCTCTCCAGCAGTTCCCTGTCCTTCTGGAACTGAGCATCCCAGAACTGGACACAATATTCCAGATGTGGAATTCTTGCATTATAGTCTTTAGTATTTCTGTTGTATATGCTATTTTCTATTAGTTAACTTGACTTGCATGTCTTCTTAGAGCTGATACCACTTACAAGAAAATAATTGACACTGGTAAGTCATTTTGCACTGGAATGTACACTTCTTAGTTTGGGCATTAAAACACATTGATATGAAAAAAAAAATAATAATTATAGCAACCTTCAAGTATAAATCACTTCAGGAGGTGAATGTAAATAATTTCTAGCCAACTACATGCTATCTATATTTCAATACAACTTTCTTTTAATCTTTCTAAACACTAGAGATCTCAGTTATGTGCACTAAAGTCCAGATTAAGACTGTTATCTGTACAAAACCTTCTGAACAATCAAATAATATGTTTTATCATTTCATGGGAAAATAGCAAAAGTAGATGTGCTTTCTATTACACATCAAAATGTATTTGCTGTTGCCCAGCAAAATGAAACTCAGGACTGAGATTGTTTCCTGCTTACAAACAAAATATCCAGTTTCTGTTATTAAAGAGAAAGGATAATATTGAATACTTTTCATCTTGCTCTCCTCAGGGAATCAGATAGGAAAGGGCAATACAGAAAAAGAAATTATAATAAAAAGATGATAAAGTAGTCCTTCAAAATGGAAATCAATGAAGGCCAAAGCACAGATTCAACCCTAATGGTTTCTCTGAGCACTCAACATCCCAGCATCTACACAGAGTTTTAAACTCTTCACAGATCTCAGAAGAGAGTTCTCGATTATTTATATATCTAGGAACATGGGTCTGAGAGGTGCCATCCTAAAGCAGTGACCTTAGTCCTCTGTGGTCCCTGGCCGCAGGTTGATAGGATGACTGCTTCTCACACCTTGGGCCAGAGAGCTCCTCCCCTCCTGCTGTAGTAAGCAAAAACCCTACAACAAAAGAGAAAAGTCAAAGCTGAAATGTGTCCTGGAAAAAGGACAGGAGAAACTCAAGACCATCTGTTTCACAGCCAGCTCCTTGGATGATTCTAGGAAATGTATCACTGCAAAGAAAAGCAAACTTCTTCCAAAAAATAATCCCTGCATCTTTGTCAGTCTGATCCAGGAGAAACATTTGCTCTCTTCCTCACATCTGGAGAATGGATAAGCAACTGGCAAAAGACTGTCTGGAAGTGGGATACTATTTAATCATGTTTAATTAATTCTTATCTTATTTTTCATTGAAGGACAAGAATGAAACTTCAAAGTTGGGGAAAAAAAAGTTCTTTCACCAACAACCTCTTCTAAGAAGTAGTGACACATTATCAACCTAACTGTACTTTAAATGGTGGTCAGAGACATGGGTTCAGCATTGAAAAGCTGTGTCACATAGGTTTAGACTACTTCTTAGCAATCTTTATATCTACAAATGTTTTTATGTTTAAAATCAGATATTACATGACTGCTTCAGGAGTCGTGGTCAGATTTCTAAAAGCAGACATCAGTTTTCAACTGCTAAGCTCAAACTATTAAATGAGAGAGATAACTTTCAGAAGGCTGTTTCATGCTTCATACTGAAATGCATTGATCTCAGTCTGGTTTCTAGTGGCCTAGTTTTCCACATCAGAAAATGAATAAAAATATAAAAAAAGATACTGTAACAGTTTGCATTTGTTAACAACTTGGTTAGCTTTCTCAATGCAAAAGGAAAAGAAGGCAAAATGGGATTGAAGAAAAATTTGCTTTCATCCTTCAGAGGGTCTCATGATCAGGGCAAGTCATGGCAGTAGGTCAGATATGAGAATTTTATTTTCTCTTATTACTTATCAGATTTCATTTTTTAAAAAATGTCCACATATTCCAATCTGTCTGCTTTCTCGGAGAGTTAAACTTACTTTAAAAACATACAGTAAAAAAGAAGAAGAATATATGAGCAATTTGGATCTCCATAAAACTGACACAATGAGAGCTCTCAGAAAATTACCAAGGACAGTGGAATGTTAATTTGTCAGTGCCACAGAACTGCACAAGTTATTTATAGCCTCAAGCTCCTAGTTTAACTTAAAGTTGTTGCTTAAAGAATTATTGAATGAGACAAACAAGCAGCTTTATGTATTTGCTAACAAGCAGATTTACACTGCTGTAGTAAAACCTTCAATAACAAAGCTTTACATTATTTTGCTACACCAAACATGTAAGAGAGGCAGGGAGGAAGGAAACTCTTTCACATGAGTCTTAAGGGAAAGTTAATGGATTGCCAGAGGTTAAATGATGTTGTCTCTATGAATACTACACCAAACTAAACCCCAAATCATTTACTGACTTCTGTGAGAGCATTCTAAAAAAATCTTCTGTTACAGAGCCCAAAAAAGAGTGCCCTAAACAAAGAAAATGCACCTTCATTTACACATATGATATGCATAGACACATATTTATAGCCACGTATTTATGCACACTGCAAGTATAATAAAGGTCTTCCTTAATTTCCAAGGTGTTATCTTCTTTATCTGGTCTTGTCAGAACTTCTTCAGTCCATGCATTAGTGCTCTGCACAGATTCAGGTCAAAGGTTTTGCCATGTCTGAATCAGCATTTTTTTTTTCTCCACAGAGAAAGCTGAGAGAAGTGTTGCTCATTGTTCTGAATACCAGATTACAAGTTTCATGAATCATTGACTTCTTTTCTTTGAACCTGGAAAGCCTTGATATAGGAATACATGATATATAGAGGAATGGTTCATGTATGTTTAATTTTTACTAGTCCACTGGGGTGCCTTGCAACTGTTTTCTATTACTGTTCATACAATTCAACTTTTCTTTAACAAAATAATATTAATGAAAGATATTTTTATTGTAAAGAGGTAGCCAGTTTGCTTTCAACCCAAAAGCTAATGTAACAAAAGAGAGTGATAGAAGCTTATCTTTTAGGTCTTGTCAGGCTAACTTTGCATAGGCGCTCAGACACTTCAAACTGAAACTACTTTGGAAATGTCAGGCTCTGAACCTCTCTGCTCTTACAGCATTCTGTGTCAGGCTGAGTCTGTAAAGCTGAAAAAGTTGTGAAGCAAAAGGGATGCTCCAAATCCTGAAACAATCAACAGAATTATTGTTATATTGCAAAGAGGTCCTTCAAGTAATCTCAGCAAGATAGTGCAATATTGTAACATCCACAATCTACCATTTTATGTACAATTCTATAAAATACAATATTATTAACTATTTTATCTCATTGATATTTTTATGAGATATAGTTTGTGAATTGTTATGAGGAAACTTTTTTCAATGCAAATCATAAAATGCAGACAGGAAAAAGTCAGGTAACAAGTTAATTCAATAGATTGCTTAAACTGCATAGCAAATCTGAGCTGAGAAATATTGAACATATTTCAATGTTAACATATTGAGGAATCTTTGTGCAATCCTGGATGGACTTAAAACTATGTTTTAACCTGGATTCTTGTAAGTACCAGAGACAATCAAAGAAGTAACATGGATTACGAGGTTAGAAGGCAGGTGCAAGTGAGTAGAGATCTCCAGGAATTGCTCTGAAGATTTATTTGCATATAGTGACTTCATGATGGTGTTAAAGTGGGACAAAGTGGGATAAGAGACCCTAAAAACTTCTTCTATCTCTAAAGGCAACGCTGCAGGCATCTGCTATCACTAAGCTGTTCAGCGTTGAGAAAAACGTTTTACAGAAACCTTAAATAAGACTTGGGAGAGATTTAGTTTAGATATGCTCCACACTGCCTGGGTGGTTATTTTGTCATAGTCTTTCCAACCTTGCCATAAGGAACTTAAATTTTCTTCAGTTTTGTTTACATTTTAAGCTTTCCTCAGACATATTTGAGAAGACTTGTGAAATTATGATAACTATACATGTATAGGCAGTTTTCTCTGTTCTTATGGTTTGATAAATATACTGTAATTATTACTTTTTTTTAAATAACATATTAAAGTAGAAATTCAGCTAAGGGAATAAACAGGAATTTCTGAGTTTTAGAATGTTTATTTTGCTTTGCAGGAAAATACTCGAAGCCATAATAACGTTTTCTTCTGCTGAGTACATTCGCTATTAGATGTGGAGAGTGCCTGGCACTTGAGAAGGCAAAGTATCCAATAACAGAAGGAGGCGATGCAGGCTGGCTGCCAAAATAAGGTGGGATAGTTGGCAGCTGTGATGGATGACCTAGTAACAAAGATGAAGAAGTCTTAGCGAGAGTGCATAGACAGAGAATAAAACATAGGGAAAAAGCATAAGACGCAAAAGGGAGAAAATTGATCTAAAGTGGAAAAAAGGCATTGTTCAAAAGAGCAGGTAAAAAAGTATCACTTTATTTGCCACAAATCAAAGGAGAGAAAACTTGCCTTAGGAAATTGCCAAGATTATTTTAATATTATTTTTCCCAGAGAAAAAGAATAAAGATAATAATTAGGGAATTTAAGTTAACAATTGAAGAAAATCCGTTAATGAGAAATAAAATTAGCCTTGTTCACAAATCATAGACTGTGTCTGACAGACATACTGTTCTTTTGAGAATCAAAAAGAACATAATAAGTGCATGAATTATATTCAGTTTAGCAAGATACTGCATCTAACTCTTACATGTGACTGCACAAAAAAGCTGTATTCCACCATTTTTATGGAAGCAAAAAGAAATAAAACCCAGTAAGTTGTGGTAATAATAGGTTGTACTTCTAAGGACTGTCTGGATTAAAGTGTTATCCTTGAGACATAATTTCCATACATGAGAATTTTTCATAGCTCTATGGATAATCTAGAGAATGGATTTTCTAATAATGTTTTCAAACTAATAGAGAATAAGAATCATATGCTTAAGCATTATGAGGAAAAAAAATATGTGTACAAGACAGTTATGTTTGGCAATATCAAATATAATACAAATTAAGTGGTAAAGTTGTATTAGATGAGCATTTTGCCCCAGTATACTTCCCTCCAGGAGAAGGTTTTATACATCCAGTAATGAGTGAAAGAGCCAAGGAATTTCAGCCTCTGTCCTCCCATGACTTCCCCAATGTCTGATGCATCACACACAGCTGTATCACATCATCCTTCCTTGGCCACATGCCTACTCGCCCCTGTATATGAGGATGGAGTCCACCACTGAGACAACTTTATACACTTTACTATCATGATTGCTCACTTTTTCCTATAGTTTCATTTAACATTGGTTTGTTCTCTGTTCCTTTCCATTACTTTTGGTAGCCTAAAATCTGCATTCTTCAGACGGATACTAACAGAAGTGTATAAAAGTCTATTACATGATTAGAATTCTCTCATGTCAGTATCTGAAACCTTCATGAGAACTGAATTGTCTTCCTACCTTGACAAGCAGAATCAAATTATTAGTCCATTTTCTCAAGGAACCTTATGTCATGATTTGACCAACATCACATGAAAAATCTGTGATATAGGAAGGCATTGAAATGAAGACCAGTGAACCTTAGGAGACTGACTCTACTGGTGTATGTAGTTCAGATGATGAAGAATTAGCAACATAAATAAAGTTACAAGTGGATTAACATGACTGACTTAGTGTACAAATCTATGATAACCAAGTCCCTGGATTGTTTTGCAAAATGCTTGCTTAGTCCAGGCAGATGGTTGTTTATACTATGCAGTTACCATAATGCTTGGTGCAGTGCCAAATCCTGATGAAAAAACAGTATGTTTCCTAAGGTTCAGCCATGCAATAATGCATCCACACCACTTCCAGTGAGTTCAAAATTTAAGTAGGACTGGCTCCTGTTCACCTGCAAAAGCCTGCCTGTCGAGGGTTAAGATTGCGGGGTGACAATAAAACCCTGGCAGATGTATTGTTAACCCCCTCTCCTCCCCACTTCCCCTGTTTTGCCCCTCCCTCTCCCCCCTTCCCACTAAGGACAGGCGATCGGGAGGGAAAGAAGGACAGAGAGAAGAGAGTTGGAAAAATTAAAGATGTTTTACTAATGCTACTAATAAGAATAGAGAAAATAATACAAAATATACAAAACCAACCTTGAAAGTCTCAGCAACTGCAGAGCTGGCCACCAAAGTCCTGGATTAGACTCTGCAGCCAACCGGAGCTGGATTCAGTCTCTCACTAGGCCTCAGTTCTCAGGGATGAGTAGCGAGATCCTCTCCTACGGTCGGCCATAAGCAGAAGGGAAAAAAGGGCCGAGATCCTCGTGTTCTCCCACTTTTATATGAAGTATTCACGTGAATGGAATGTTATACACAGTTGGTCAGTTTCTTAGTCACTTGTTTCTCGTCGCCCCTCTCGCGAGATGTCCATCCATGCTCATCAATAAGTTTGCATTCCATTGCTATGTTTACCAAAATGTGTGTCTGGTTCTCCAGGAAAATGCAGTTAATATGAAGGCTTTAGCTGACAGGCAAAATTCACTGAAAGAGAAACTTGTTTTTAACAAAACCAGGACACTGCCTAAACACACATAAAGATAAATGGGAGTCCTCTAGAGGCAGCTCACATGAGCTGTATGAAGCCTTTCCACAAGAACTTTTTTTCAGCTCCTGCAGCCACATGGCCTGTAAATTCCAAAGGCAGTGAACAAAGGTGCTAAAAAACCCACAGGCAACAGTTACAAGGTCTAAACATAATTATTTCTCTACTGCAGAAACAAAATGATTGTTATATTAATCAAGGGGAAAATGGATGTCTCAGAGCCTACCACAGACACTTGAATGTGCAGGCTATGAGATTTACTGAAAGCAGAACTAAAACATGGGTGTCATAACCCTGAATATTGCGCTTGAGCAACTGCATTGTAACCCTCAGGCAGTGAGTTTTATAATAGCACAGCTACAAAACACAAATTAAAAATTCAGGACATCTTCCACAGATGGTTAATGAGGTGTCTTTTAAAAATCCTGTTTTAGGGAACATTTTGATGAAGGCTAAACTTTGTCTTTCAGATAAATCTTAAGATTCTCACAAAGCTGTAAGTCGAGGCTTAAGAAGCGTGCCCAAATATGAGGAAATTCATAGCTAAATGCAAAGGATTAGTAGGATGTTCTAAAGTCCTGGTGAGTAACCTATAGGATCAGGTGTCAACTTTCATTGGACCAGATGAAATTCCTAGAAAAATTGGCAAGCTTTTAAACTCAGTGTCATTCTGTCAAGTCTGATAAAATGTAACAAAATGTTAAATTTGGAGTATACAATGTCACGCTTAAAAAATCCAATTATTATTATTATTATTATTATATATATTTATTATATGCATTGATTGAAGTCATAAGCCTCAGTGAAACTGAAGGAGAAAAATTTATGAAGACTTTTGTCATGGGAAGATATCATCAGGAAATTATAATGGGCTGTTGTTGCGTATTGATAAGCATCATGGCTGAAAACATTATGGCGAAACTAGTTCAGCCAGGAGATGACACATTCAGAGCAGGGGGAACTGCGATTTACATATCAACGACAAGCTAATGAGCTTGCCGGCTTGCCAATACCGGAGGTGGAGGATGTGCTGGAGGGCACACAGCCCCATCTTCTGATATGCCCAGCTTGGCACACAAAGGGGAAAAGCTGAGACCCTTTAACATGGCCCCGGACTTGTCCAGACTTGTCGATCTTCTGCAATCACCCCTTCCCCCCAGACTTTTCTCTATTCGGAGAGCTATAAAAAAAGCTCACCTAAAACAGGACTGGTAGAGAATCCACCCTCAGGACTCTTCGCCCACCAGCCCAGCCTCACAGAGGGAATCCACCACCCTGACGACCTTCAGCCCACCGGCCTCGCCTCAGGACTCTGAAGCAGACACCAGAGGACGCTGCACTCCTGAACTGCAAACCCCAGCATCCTCACTCTGGAGCACCGAGGCCATACATCATCATACAAGTCCTGTCATCCATGCTGTGGAGCCATAAGAGTGACTAGATCTCTCACTCCTTTCTTTCTTCCTTTCTCTCTACTCTTTCTTTCTCTCCTTTTTTTTCTATACCCCCATTTCTTTGTCTACTCTCTTTCTCTCTCCCTTATACCTTAGTTTTCCTTCCCTCTCTACCACTCTCTTTCTCTCTTTCTCTTTTGAACATATAAGAGAACATCACCTTAAGCTCTGCTGTTGGATTCTTGTTAAATTTTGTGTTATAGCTACTAATGGTTGCCAATACATTGCCCATAGTAGGACTTTTGCTGTTAATGTGTTGATAAGTTCTGTTATACTTTTGCCAAGCCACTATTCGCTGTAACCAATATTCCAACACGTACTTTTAGTAAAACTCACAATTGAATTGGACCCCTGGAGTGATTGTCTGTCATTCACTTCACATAACCGCGCAGAATTAACACAGAGTTTACCCACACCTGGTCTCATCTGTTGAGTCAGGGCGCGTGTTGCGTTCAGAGTTAACTCATCCTTCATCCCATCTGTTGGGGTGGAACAGCTGTAAGAAAATACATCCATTATATATCTAATTTTAGTATCCACTAGAGTTATGTATTTTAGTTGATAGTCTTAGCTTCAGGAAGTATTTCAGTGCTGCTCATTGAAGAGCAGGTATAAAAAATCTGAAGCAGAACGGTTGTTTCCAACGGTAACTGTGTTTCTGTGTTTCATCAGTTGGCTGCATGAATCCATTTTTGTGCATACTGATTCTTTTGTTTCAACCATCCTTCTTCTGTGTGGCTGGTTGACCCTGGCTGGATGTCAGGTGTCCACCAAAGCTGCTCTATCACTCCCCCTCCTCAGCTGGACATGGAAGAGAAAATATAACAGAAGGTTCATGGGTCGAGATGAGGACAGTGAGAGATCACTCACCAATTCCTGCCACAGGTAAAACAGACTCCACTTGGGGAAACTACTTTAATTTATTGCCAATCAAATTAGAGTGGGATAATGACAAATAAAACCAAATCTTAAAAACACTTTCACCCAACCCCTCTATTCTTCCTCCTCAGGAGGAAGACTCCTCACACTCTTTGCCAGCTCCAGTGTGGGGTCCCTCCCATGGGAGACAGTCCTAACTTCTCCAGTGTTAGTCCTTCACACAGGCTGCAGTTCTTCACAAACTGCTCCAGCATGGGTTCCTTCCACAGGGTGCAGTCCTTCAGGAACAGACAGCTCCAATGTGAGTCTCCCATTGGGTCTCAAGTTGTGTCAGCAAACCTGCTCCATTGTGGGCTCCTCTCTCCATGGATCCACAGGTCTTGCCAGGAGCCTGTTCCAGTGTGGGCTTCCCATGGGGTCACAGTCTCCTCCAGGCACATCCACCTGCTGTAGCGTGAGGTAGTCCATGAGCTGCAGGTGCATATCTGCTCCACTGTGGCCCTCCATGGGCTGCAGGGGGACAGCCTGCCTTGCCATGGTCTGCACCACAGGCTAGAGAACATCATCCCTGTCCTTCTTCACTGACCTTGGTGTCTGCAGAGTTTCTTCTCTCACATAGTCTCCCTCCTGTCTCCAGCTGAAGTTGCCATTGCCACCCTGTCACTCACCACTCTACCTCCTTCTTGTTATCCCATCATTGCTGATGGGCTCAGCCTTGGCCAGCAGCAGGTCTGTCTTGGAGCTGGCTGACATTGGCTGTATCAGACACAGGGGAAGCTTCTAGCATCTTTTCACAGAAGCCAGCCCCGTAACCCCCCACTACCAAAATCTTGCCATGCAAACCCAATACATTCTGTTTCAAAGTCTTCGTGAGATCATTTAGGAAAAGGAAAAACACACAGCTTCATCCACAGTTCATCCACCTCAGGATAGTTTTACAGGCTGTCCACAATCAACAAGCAAAGAAACTTTGGCAGACCCATTGCATCTGAGAACAGAATCTTCCTCAATAGGTGTCAGAATTGATGTGATGACAGGAACAATCCTCAAAGCCCTAATAGCTCAGAGTGTACCCTTTTTGGAAATGAAACAAACATTTTGCAGAAACTAGAGAGACTGAACAACCTTCCTTCTTATCCTATAGAGATCATTGTGGGAATTACTGGCCTATACACCAGCATCCCACTCATTTCCTGGTACTCTTATTGACTCTCTTTGTTAAGGAGTAGCTGAATCTGGTGCTGTTTAGGATCCCATGGGTTCCTCCTTCTTGGTCCAGAAGAGATGGATATGAGATACTCATGGACCCAGAGGTCTTGCCTATGCCAGTTTGATGTTTGCTGCTGCCACGCTCCCATTGCAAGTCCATCCAGCAGCAATGCTGAAGATGACCTCCAAGAGGTAGATACACACAACTCACACAATACACAGAGGACACTAACACAGTCAGCAACATGGACCTGCACAGGTGCCTTTACCAATGCCACATAAAACCCCAGAGCACTCACAAAAACACAGACAGCCCAGTCTCGCTGTTCATCTCTGGCTGAGGTTCACCATTGAGATATGCACACGCCTTTGCTTTCTGTGATTGCAACACCCACAAATTCATAGTGTCCTTAAATATGAGCTGAGGCTCTACATCTATCAGAACTCTATGCCCAGGTCCTGACCCCCTCACCTGCTCGCTAACTCTCACCTTGGTCTTTCCAAATCTGGGTCTCACTATTTAGTTCAACCTGAAGTTCACTAGTGAGTCACACAAACCACCACACACAAAGGACTGGGTTTCAGGAGGAGACTGCAACTTCTCTTGTTGCCTACAGGCTGCTGTGATACTCTTTGAAGACCAAGGCTGAAAACCTGGGCTACCTCAAGGGCTTATGCATCCCAAGTATAAACAGGTATAAACCTTTCTCTGACATTCCTCTGTCTTATTTCTGAAATAAAAATGGATTTTCCCCCTGACCAGTAATGAAAAGGACACACTCTGTCAGAATAAAAGGAA
This sequence comes from Streptopelia decaocto, assembly GCF_964273445.1. NCBI lineage: Eukaryota > Metazoa > Chordata > Aves > Columbiformes > Columbidae > Streptopelia > Streptopelia decaocto. The sequence goes on along the minus strand of NC_138663.1, from coordinate 99,320,732 downwards.
AAAGTTCAGGGTTATATATGCTCTACTGTGATCTGTAACTTCACACAAGGAAGAGAGAAAGGAGTGACTGTATTACCAGCTGAATTATTTTATGCTTATGTTTGTCTTCATCTGTTTTCAGAGTTAGATACCTTTGTCTTAGCATAGCCTTGGCTGAGACTATGTAATGAGACCTGCGGTAATAACTGTTTCTCTTTGGGATCACATAGGCTCAGAGAAAAGAATTATTTACCTCCTTGCAACACAAGACTTTTTTCCCATGGGATATTTGCCATACTTTGCCAAGATCTCATTATCTAACTTTCTTCTTACTCCCTGCTATCCTTACATTTCATATCAGACTGCTTTTCTTTTCCTTCTCTGCATTGCATTTTTGCCTGGTGAGATCAAGCTCTGAGACAGTGCTCATTGTTTGGACAAGAGTGTGAAAGCTTTTGGCAAATAAGATTAGTGGGACTCTGTGGGAGACAAGTATGTGCTCAAACGTACTTTATTATTTAGACATCTCATTTTTCGATATGTCCTGTCTCATCAGTTCTGTAACAGAGTGTACAGATGTATCAGCTTTTGAAAAATGAAAAGTATCAAAAAAGTCTATAAATTATCTTGCTATGTGCACTGTATATAAGAAAAAAACACTTATTGGCAAATTCTTATCAATTAACAGTATACTGAAGCCCAAGAAAATAACAAAATAATAGCATAAAGGGACAATCAAAAGATTTATCCATTATAATGGCTATATGAAAATGCCAATATTGAAATATAGGATCCAATTATTTTTCTCTTTTTTCTTTTTTTTTCTTTCCTCTTCAGGGACTTAACCAAGGCATTTAAGTTAGAAGCCAACTTCTCCAACCTGCCTAAATAAGAAAGAGAGACAGAGAGAGAGAGACAGACTGCAGAAACCTGTGAAAGGTGATTCATATCTCCTAAGTTCCATGCCTAAAATTTGGTATCAATTTGATCACATTCATGTTTTTCCTGATTGCTTTTTAGGAAGACTAAACTAAACTATACTTTACCCATGCAAAGTATATAACAGGAGAGATTTACAGCCATCAACCTGCTAAAATTTGTGAAGATATTACAATTTATTAAAATATGACAGAAATGAGACTTTCTTTGTATGATCTTCCTTTACATGATTATATACTATTTTTCCCTTTACTTTTCCTTCATTAGATGCACAGAGTAGACCTCTTATGTTAAAAAAAAAAAGCATTATGTGGTGAAGAAAGCTGTTGATTACAGGATTCTTACTTGTAGCTGAATTTAGAAAGAGCATACTGACTGAGCAACATGATTGCAAGCAGAGAGAAAAGGTCTCATTAGTCAAACCAAATGAGTGATTCTATCGAAAATTCCTATGACAAGTCAGTTAATCTGCCTCTTCACAGATGGCCACTATTATGTGTTTCATATTTTCTGAATGCTCAGCTTGATGACCTGATATCTAATTGATGGATGTGCTACTCAGTCACAGTAACAAATGGCAATGAGTGGAAGCTAAGATTTGGACACAAGTAGTGTCATTCAATGCTAAGTGTTCTGCAAATAACAGGTACTAGATATGTCAAATTAGAGACCTGATCTTGAAGAACATTTTCACACTTGCCTTGCCTTTTCTTGTCTCCCAGTGGCAAAATGCAGTCCCTTTCTTGACAGAAAAGTTAAAGTAACTTATTAAGAAAGGTTTTCATTCTCAAATCCAGTACTGATGGGTGCAGAAGGAAAATCCAGAAGAAACTTTTGATTAAGGTACATCACAGAATAAAGGATGGAAACATTGAATACAGAGGATGGAAAATAAAGACATGCTGCCCTAAATATAACATGATCATATTATTACAGCTTTTTCATTCTGCACAAGCATCCTTATCTAGGCATTACTTAACTTCGATTTTCTTAGCTCAGTGGTTTTACACAGTTGAACCTAAGAATAAGGGGCTGATTTCAGTATACAAATCATTTTCTAGTTCAAAAAGAGGTAATTTTCTAAAATTTAGCTTACATAAAATGGCTTACAAATTGTTTATATAAAATGCTACTTAAATTGCTACAAATTTGATGTGAGGAACCAGTATCTTTTACTGGTTTGTGTGTAGTGAATGTTTCTTGAAAACTAAAACTCATTTTTAAGATCCTAAACATGAATTTTGCATGCTGACTTCAAGATCCTGTTATATCAGATCTTGACTGTCGTACATAAAGATGCAAACACAAAATGCAGTCATACATATAGGCATACTAAAAATGTACAAAATAATGTAATGTTAAAAAATGCATTTGAATGATGAAGCTGACACAAAGCATTCCCACACATGCTTTCAAAATGCCACATCTATGTCTGCATCTCAGTTTCACAATAACTTTCTGAAAATATTTGAACACCAATTTAGGTCAAATCTCAACTTTTTCCTCAGAAGTTATACGTTTTTCCCTGAATTGGACAGATGGAGTCAGGTAAAAGTGTCCCTAATTTTCCTTACCCTCACCATCTCACAAAGCAGTTCAGTGAAATACACAATGATCTGTTTCAACTCTTCACAGATTTGATCTATTCCTCACTAGATGGAAGTGATGATACAAAAAAAAAGCAGTTTAATGTAATTCTTTCTCTGTGTCCCTGTCTCCATTTCTCTCTATATACATTCCCGTAATCACACACACAATGTGTATATATAATATGACTATTTATAACTATATTTTCAGGTAAACATAGATTTGTATTCCCTGCAGTTAAAATATTCAAAACATTTGATTAGGTTAACCAGTTGGCTTTACTTCCTCTTCTTAATACTGAATGGGTTTCACTAATCTTGATGGCCTAGATTCTGAAGTCACTCAAAACCTATAAGAGTAATAGACACTAAAGGTAAGAAATGTGCTGGATGGACATACTATGGGCTTCCAGCCCAGAAAGTCAACTGTATCCTGGGCTGCATCGAAGAAGCATGACCAGCAGGTTGACAGAGGTGATTCTGGCCCTCTACTCCACTCTGGTGAGACCTCACCCAGAACACTGTGTCCAATTCTGGAGTCTCCAGCACAGAAAAGACAAGGACCTACATGAGCAAGTGTAGAGGAGGGTGACAAAAATTATTAGAGAGCTAAAACACCTCTTCTCTATGAAAGGCAGAGTTTGGGTTGTTCAGCCTGGAGAAGAGAAGGCTTGGGGAAGACCTTACCAAGGCCTTTCAATACTAAATGTGAGCATATAAGAAAGATGGAGAGACTTTATACCAAGACATGTAGAGATGGGACAAGAGGTTTTAAATAAAGGTTCTAAACAAAGAGGGTGTATTTAGACAATATATAAGGACTAAATTTTTTACAATGAGGGTGATGGGACTCTGGAACAGGCTGCCCAGAGAACTTGTGGATGCTCCCTCCCCGGAAGTGTTCAAGGTCAGGTTTGATGGGCTTTGACCAATCTGATCTAGACAAAGATGTCCCCACTCATGTCAGGGGAGTTGGGCTAGCTGATCTTTAAAGATTCTTTCCAATCCAAACCATTCCATGATTCTGATTTTACGAAATAGACTTAGTATGACATTTTAAATAGGATAATAAGGACACCAAAAAGGATGCTCAGTTTAAACATGTTGCCAATTATTGTGATGTTGAAACACAGAGTAACAATTATACTGCTAAGTGTCTTAGCAAAATATATTAAAAAATACATTAGTAGATGACTCCTGCTAGAAAAAAGAAAGAAAAAAAAAAAAAGATGGAGAGAGACATTAAGCCATAGCCATTGCTACTGTTTTTTCAGAGAACCTTCCTAATAAGTACTTTTATGTCTCTCAGGTTTGCTTATGCAAAGTTAACTTCACATAACAGGTTTATAACTATGAGAATTATCCTCACTGGTGTGGTTCTCCATTAGGCATTTTAAGTACTAAAAATTATGCATATGTCTATTTTCACTTGAGAGCTGTCATCAACACGTATCTTTCATGGAGCTGGTTGGAAGGAGTTATCTACATCCATTAAACAGTCTTCAGTTTGGGTCTGCTGCCAACAAAGATCATTAACTGAACACTGTATTTAATCTCATAAACATTTGCTATGCTCACAGTTTGCTAATATTAACTTGCTAGAGAATCATTCTATGAGTCTATGAGAATGTAAAATTGCTATCATTTCCTCTGGGTTAAGCAAGTCCTGTCCTTTATCCCTAATTCTTAAAGAATGTACAGATGAATGATAAAAGTGTAAGACCATAAACCAGAACCTTTGAATTTCTCTTGACAGCTAAATGCCCTAATTGTTGATCTGGTCAATCTTGCACGTGCTCTTGATTTCTGATATGTTCAATGTTTTGTGCTCTTTTTCAGAGTGGAATGGCTTCAAAGGAAGGTGTAGCATTAACAGCATCCCTTCACTCTGAATGGGCTCCAGCTTGTGATTTAGGCACTACCTAGTGAAGGGAAAGCTAAGATCTGGGCGAAGAAAAGAAGTGTACATGTTTTTCCTGTGTTCAAATCTAGTGCTTTAGACCTAGAGGTGCTTAATAATAAGGTGTAGGAAATTACTAGGTTTCATATGTCTCCATTTTTCAAAGAAAGACTGAGGTAGCTAGGTCTTTTTAGCTTGGAGAAGAGGAGACTGAGGGGTGACCTTATTAATGTTTACAAATATACAAAGGGTGAGTGTCACAAGGATGGCGCCAGGCTCTTCTCAGTGACAACCAATGATGGAACAAGGGGCAATAGGTACAAACCGGAACACAAGAGGTTCCACTTAAATATGAGAAGAAAATTCTTCACAGTGAGGGTGATAGAACACTGGAACAGGCTGCCCAGGGGTGTTGTGGAGTCTCCTTCTCTGGAGACATTCAAAACCCTTCTGGACACCTTCCTGTGTAACCTCATCTGGGTGCTCCTGCTCTGGCAGGGGGATTGGACTAGATGATCTTTCAAGGTCCCTTCCAATCCCTAACATTCTGTGATTCTGTGCAAACTTTTGGGAAATTGCAGGCTATAGCACTGATTGTAAAGGATCCTTCCTGAGGCTTGATAAAGTGCTGAGATGTGGGGTGGGGAAGGAGAGGGGAGGGTGTACATTTATCCAACAGTATTTTCAGTTAGTTAACAGGCTCTAGTTCATATAACTGGGACTAATTTTTATGAGAGCTACGGGAGATGCCTGAACCTCAAAGACAGAGAGTGGCCTAAAATATATTATTAAGCACTTACAGGTTTTAATCTCTTTTTAACTTGTGGTTAGATCTGTCTTCACCAGGAGATATTCACTTGAATGCGTTTATAGGGGTTTGCTGGTTTTGCTGGTAGCAATTGTGATCTACGGATGAGATTTTCAAAGTTGTCAATTCGGTTTGGTGACTAGTCAAAAGCATGCAGATTGAGGGTCAAAGCTGCTTCCAAAAAATCTCTTCTTACCTCATTACCTTTTACTTTGTGGAAATTGTGGTCATGTTCCTGTCAAGAGGATGTTTGCTGTTGACTTTAGTGAAGCCAGTTCTTCCATCCAGACATTTTTTCCTTTAAGATCATCAACCATGACAACCAAGCAGAGGAGAGCTATAGAGTATTCTCCCAATTATGTTATATTTCATGTGTTTATTTTGCAATAAACAGAGTTCTGTCTGATATTTTAAAGAAGAATACAATGAGACTTCAAAGCTGTAAAAGTCTTTTCTGTTTTAAAACACTTTAAAAATGAAGACTTGTCTTATGAAGGTAAAATTTCTATACAAAGAATACGATGCACTTGATGGAAAGACAATTCAGAAGATATATGCACACAGAGGAAGCTATTTAGACTTAGAAAAATAGAAGATTTGTATAGCAGAGATATTTTTAATAAATGATGATTTAAAGTGCTTAAAGTAGATGGCTACGTAGCCTTCTGACCCTAAAACTAGGATTAAAATAAGATGCAATTTACCAGTGTAATTGACAGCAAGAGAAGTAAGTAGCTCTAAACATTAGTTCTTATTTAAGGTCCTGTTTGGAATGCAGTCCAAATTTAAAGTTCAAAATAAAATTTGCATGATTGTTTACTGAATTTTTTTCAATAAAAATTTATTTCTCAACAAAAACTACCTGACACATAAATCTGAGCACTTTCATAATCACATACAATTTTATTAGCCAAACTAGCTCTGTTCCAGTCTCAATAACTTTGACACTTTCTCAAGATATTTTTCCCAGACTGTCAAGTTTTATTTAACTAAATAGTACTTTGACCAGTTAAAGCAATGCATTCTGTCACTCAATAATTTTTCTGTAATGTATTCCTAACTCTATCGCAGTTTATTGGAGCTTTTCAACTGGTGACTCATATAATGAGTACAACAAAAGAAAATAAAGTGACTTCTAAGTAAGAACCATCCTCAAAGAAATGTTGGTTCTTGTTCGCTTACACCCAGGTCCCTATAAAAGACTGGATGTCAACAGGACAAATTTATATTTCACAGCTTAACTATAACAGAATTTTGACTTTCATCTGCCTTTGAATCCCATGTCCTAATTCCAACAACAAACAGCTAAGCTTGTCTAACAAAGTTTTTCTTTCCTTGCACAAAGCTACCCACTCACACTTTGAAAATTAATCCACATCATGCTTGTACTGTGCAGTGAAGTATGAAACATACACATCCAAGTGAGTTTGACTGGAAGTATTCTGGAGCTGTATATGGAAGTTCTTTCTACTCAGAATCATATGGACATAACACCTTGGCCAGGAGTAAGCTTGTTCTAACTTGGGTCTCTTCCTTTCATGGAGTACGGGCATGTCAGAGGACCCACTTTCAGGGAATTTTACCAGAGGAAAACACTTTTTGTCCTACATGCATGTGTGTTCTTCAGTGCTACACATTTTTGACCTTTCTTTTTTAATTGATCTTCTTAGCTGTAGTCTTACATTTTTTGACCTTTTCTCTTAATTAATGGTATGTAAAATATTTTTTCTTCTGTAGGAAGTGAAGCTATTGGAGTGATTGAACAAGTTCTTTAGCCCAAATTTCATCCAGCTTTTGTCAAGGTCTCTAGGTTACTGTTCAAGCCAGCAAGCAATGTAAAATTGGTTTATGAATGTACATATCTAGTAAATGTAGTATGTGTGTTAAAAATTTTTTTAAATATTACCTTTTTATCTTCTATATAATTCTTGCTTCCCCTTCAGTCTTATTTTTAGTAATTTTTGAGTATTCTCTTTTTCTCATTAAAATTGCCATTAAAATAAGTTTGTCTTATTCCATGTTTAGCAAACAAATTGCAAACATACATAGTTCTAACTATTTTATAACTCTTATCAGTTATACATCTAGGTAGAAAACATTTTTCTATGACAGTCAAGAAACAGCTTCTTTGCTGTTTGGTCTCAGGTTAGATTTTGCCTTTTTTAGGGCAACAATTGTAATATGGACAAAGTGCAATGAAAATAAGTTGTTACTTTTTGCTAAGTTTACAAGTAAATATTAATGATAATGCTTATTTATTTTTTCCAAAATATTATTAAGCTTTTTTCTTAATCACAAATGTTCACAGAATTCAAACTGTGTCAAAAATAAATTAATAAAACACATTTCTGTTCTGATCTACAGCATAACAAATAAATAGCAGCAAAGAAAAGTATTGTTGTGTAGGCCTGGTAGCTGTGGCCTAATATGAGAACAAAACATCTAGTCATCTTCTGCTCTCTTCAACAAGAATTCCAAAGAGAAACCCAAAAAAGACAGTTCGTGCTGCTTATGACTAGAGATGAAAGGCAAAGGAAGGAATTGGTAGCCCTGAGGTGTCAGTTTTATATGCTTTGTTTTGTATTATGAGTGACAGGCATTGTTATAAAAAAATAAGCCCTTCATGAAGTGGAGGAATATTTCTAATTGTAATTTTGTTCAGGAATCTAGTCCACTAACCATATCTAAATGTACATGAGATGTGGACATGTACCTTCCAGTAGTGGCCTTCATCACTGAGGTTCACTGGTGAGAACGTAGAAAGAAATCAAGACTCTTGTCTATGTGTGTTTCATTTGATCAAAACCAGAAATTTGTACATGGCAGTAGACTGTAATTTGCACTCAAAAAGAATCCCACATTTGCTCAGATTAAAAACAAAATATCTGTGTCTCTGCTGGGCTACCTAGCATGGTTAGCATGAAGGAGCAGAACAAGGAATGGCATGACTGGAGTAAGTGTAAGGAACGATGAGCATAAGTAACTCATAGTATAACAGCAGTGTGGTTCGAACTGGGAGAAGACACTGGGCTGAAGACACTGTTGGTCTGATCCAGCATACCAGCATTCTTTAGACTCAGGAATAAATAGGGCATGGGACAGAAAGAATAAGGCATGGGACATTTGGAGTCTTTGGAGAAGGATCTGCACTGGAGACTTTTTTGATGAAGTACCACCACACAATATGTTATCAAATACAGAGTCCTATGTGAGAAGGTTCTTTTCCAGGATCAAAGCCTAGTTTTACAATTATGCTGATGAAGGTATGATTTATACTCAACATGCTTCAAATTACCTTCCTTTACTGCTTTTAATTCCTTCAGGGCACTCAGAGCTTAAATAGAGCTTGTCAGCCTACCATTTGCTTCCAGTGGCAGCCAAGGGGCAGAAACATTTATAACAAGAGCAGTGAATTAAAATATTACATATCTTCCAGAAGTATTCACCGGTAACTAGGAAAAAAAGGCCTAAATGACAAAAAGACATATTTTTGTTGTGAAAAAGAGTAGCCACCCTCCTCATCTGAGTTCATTGAGACAAGAATAGGAAATGTTTAAGATACCTTTGTGCCTTGAACAACTAGGATACTGAAAGGATCTTGGGAATCTTCAGGGTCACTTAAGGCATGTTTTTGTTTCAGTCTATATATGTAAAAAGTTGATATGAAATACTATCCAGGAGACAATGTGAGGTTAAAGTAAGGAGAGACAAAAAAGCCACTGACCAAGCCAAGTTTAGATAGAAATGCAAATCATATGAGAACATTGTGGTTTAAAAAATATATCTAGAAATTGAAATTTCCATCCCTCAGTAAGGTCTGAAATATGTCTTCTACATATCCATTTTAAAAAAACTAAATTCAGTGGAGATTTACACAGAAAGAAACCCTCTAAAAGGTTTTCCAATGTTCTAGGAAGTTAAGAGTCTTATGAACTGTAGTCAAAGACTACCACAGTATTTGGGAGCTGAAGCTCGTATATTCTAGATATTAATTTAAATAATGCACTGAACTGCATAGTAATAATTAAGTATTGAAAATACTGAGTGGAAAATCCTGGCCAACAGCACTCTTCCCATTAAATTCAGGAAATTTTTGTCTGTGCATCTTGACACACAACCTGTTGTTTCTCTGTCTCTTAGCTAACAGGGAATACCTACTATTTCATTTTTGCAACCATAATAAGAAATATTAAAAAAAAAAAAAATCAGGCAAGCAAGGATATCTGCAAAAATAAGTAAACCTTTGTGGCAGATGCACTCTCCCCTCTTACCCCCTTTCTTTCAGTGTGGCAGTAGCACTTCCCCTTCGCTTTCAACACATCCCCCTCTCCTTCAATTGGACAGTTAATAGCTCCTTTTGTTTGACCCTCGTGTCCATTAGCCAGGAGAGGAGGGGCGGTGCCGAGAAGTCAGGAAGTTTCTGGGGTGTCCATAGCCAGAGTGGGGGGCGGTGCAGAGAAGCCGAGAAGCTTCTGGAATGCCCACAGCCAAATCTGATCAGACTATAAAAACAAGGTGCCCCCGGAGCATCCCCTTTGTGTGGTCCTGTCAGAGCTGCGGGTCTGCCAAAGCCAGGAAGCCCTCCCCTTAGACTGGGACGCTGTCTAAGTAACCTCCCGGGACTGGGACCGCCTCACCTCCAAGTGTGGGTGAGTGTATAGTCCTCGCTGGACAAGCGAGTATAGTATCCTGGAAGCAGAGACAGCTCTGGCTTTGTTTTTTGTGAGTGTGTGCATGCACACTGTGGATCTCCATTACTCTTGTTTGCTGTACCCCAATAATTTCCTCAACTGATATCCAAACCTGTATTTTATGTTACCGGAGTGCTAACTAATTGTATAAACCCTGTTTCTAATTGGTTGTTTTGCTGGATTTTCCCGGAGAGAATAAAAGTCTGGTTTGGACCTTATTTGCCCCCCCCCCCGCCCTGAAAACTGATTTTGCGGTGCCTCCATGACAACCTTTCTTTTCCTCTGCAAAACAAGCAGGCATGTTTGCTTGTTTCATATCAGTTGATACTGGCATTCACACAACAGAGCTCTTACATAATGTGTAGGTCTTACCATCAAGAAACAACTACAAAAACATTATGGCATAAAGTGCTGTCTCTCCAGAGAGATTTAGCTTTAGCTGAAGTCTTTTGCTGGGTTCACCTTGTCCCCTAATATGAGGGAGCATAATATGCTTTCTGAAACTCTAGATGTTTTGAATAAATGTAGATTGTGGGCAGTTCATTATTCAGTCATAGTTTTGACATCAAGGCAATATATGTACATTTCCTAAAGCCCAAGGGGAAAGCTGGCTGCTTGGGGAATCTGATAAGGTTAGACATTAAGTTTTTAGTAGAAGACTAGATAATGCATAATAAAATATAACATCTCAACAGCTCTAAAATTTACACAAAATAGAAACTAATCAAAGGAACATTTAGGTATACTGCTTAACCGGTAACAGAGGTAAAACAAAAATGATTTTTTGTTTTCCAAATAAATCAGGCTTCAGAAATCTAAACACTACCAAAGGCTTTCAGTAGCAATTTTTCTTCTTGCCTTTTTTTCAGTCAAAGAACAATTTTCACATAGTTTTAAGGGTACCTCTTTTGACGGTGAATTTTTTTACCTATATCTATACCAAATATTACTGATCAAAACTTGTCTGTGATCAGCATGAAGTGTGATCTAAAACAATGTTGCTGGGATAGCCTTTTCAACTAAATGAACAAATAAAAATTGGCCTTGCCATTTTCAAGACAGGCTTGAAAGCATAAGGAGATTCTTGGAAAGCCTTGGAGTCCACTTCTCAAGGCTTGTATACACTTGCCATTAACTGAATAACTGTCTCAGGGTAATTATCTATGATTAACTCCATAAATGTGCTTTTATTTTAGAGAAAAACTTAGCATTTCAGTATATATACAGAGAACTGTTTGTTTCTTGCATGCATACAAGGTTGATTTTTCGAACCTGAAATAATTGGTCCCAAGTCAATGGTCAGAATGAGAAACTGGAACATACTGAGATATTTTATCTGAATCTTCTGTTTGAGGAAAACGTTGTTCCAATTCTGAACTTCTGCAGCCAAAATTGTTTCAGGCTAAAATATGATCCTTACTTTTCCAGAGAACTTTAGGCAATTATAGAGAACCACATTTCTCTGTTATTGAGGATTAGATTAGCTTCTGATTTTTATTATTTAAAAATAAAACAAATGGTATATGTTATCATATAATGGTTAATAAGGAAATAACTGAGTGATAGGTTGATAGGCACACTCATCCATAAATAAACTAATAGATGGGTTTCTCAGGCACAAGCTATTATTCAATGTGATCTTATTTGCTAATACTTAAAAAAAAAAAAAAGGCATGGGTATAAGGAAACATATGGCTTAATATTTGAGATTTTGCTTTAAGTTTCTGAATTTTGTGAGATTTTTTAGAAGAAAGATACTCTTCCTGGTTTTAGATGGTATATTGTTCTGGTACTGAGGAATGCAATTAACCTCACAGAAAATAACAACAAAGTCCTCATTATTATCTCACCATCGTTTTCTTCAGTTATCAGGTTACATTTGTTTTGCTAAAACAGAGCTAATGAGAACAACATTTAAGTTAGACAAACCAATATTCAGTTACCAGGAAAAAATTCTGTTTGCATTATATTAAACTAAATATGTCAAACCCACTATAGTATTACTAAAATGTAATACTTTTTTTATTCTTTATTAGAATTTAAGGCATTTAATAGTTGCCTACAATTGCAGTACAACAACACATAGCAATGCAGATCTGCCTCAAGGTCACAGGACTCTTCAAAAATCTAAATTGTACAAACTGTAGATCTTGCATGGGGATTTGAAAGCACTCAAATTATGAGATAAAATAAGCTCCCTAGGAAATCAGGTAGTTTAGATGTAAGGTCTTCATTTGATGTCAGAGTAAAGTATAGGGGATTGTGAATCACTGCTTAGCATGGTAACTAGTCACGGCAGGAAAAAAAAATTACCACAGCTTTTTATTCATTTTTCAAACTAAAAAAAAAATGTCTATTTCAAATAAAAATCAAAGTATGAGCTAATACTACAGTAGGAACAGTGAAGGATCCTGTAACTTCAGCAATCCTTTGCCTGAGTTTCTAAACAGTTAAGATATGATCATACATATTGTATATGTGGGAAAGAAAAACAACGCCTCAACAAACAAAACCAGCAATTCTGTCAGATTGGCACTCATTTGCAACAACCGTATGCTCTCTGCTGTGAATTGGTGAATGGCTGCTACCATGCAGCCTTACTTCTGGGAATGCAATTACATGTACCCTAATGGTCAGAGAACATTTGGTAACACACAGGAAAAAATTATTTGTATTTTAACCTGCAGAACCAAATAGACGATTAGAGCCAAAAGCTTTTATCCAAATTTACTATTCATTCTGCCTTCTCTCATTTCCAGCCATTTGTAGATCATGTGCCAAAGGATTCATGTGCTAGTCCTGCAACAAGTGAACTCACAAACTCACAAACTCACAAACTGCTCCCATAATCCTCTCAAAATGCAAATATTAAAGGAAAGAGAGTTATTTAGTTTACGGAGTTTGCCAGGTAAAAAATGATACCACAAACCTTTCTGTTTTAACAAAGATTTCCTCAAGCTTTCTCTAAGGATGTGCACGTGGATAACCACAAACACTAAAGTCTAGTGGCTGTCTGGGCTAGAAGAAGCTCAGTGCATGGATTTATTATGGCTTTTTAGGGAGTAATTGCAATTAGTTGAAGAAAGCTGCTTTGGAGGGTCCCCTCTAACTTTATTTTCCTCTGTCCATATTCACATCCTAGGGATAAACCGTGTTAAAGAAAACAGGAGCTCAGTTTACAGTACAGCTTAAACAAGGCTAGCACACAACTAGCAACACTGTTTCAAAATCAATACTGAAATGAACCAGCCAGGGCACTGAACACTTTCAGCCACCCTCACCATATTGTTGAGAAGAATAAGATTTTGGTCACCCATGCAGATCAATTAATCCCTTCCAGGCAGATAGTAGGCACAATTTTATATTGCTCATGTGCTACTTTAGTTGGCCTACTGTACAAACATGTCATAGATATCTTTCCCCCTTGCCTTCCAATTTCTATTTCTGTCATATTCTCTATTGCACAGATTGGCTTATGTGGATAAGAAAAATAATGTAATTACATGTAAATTATTCTGTATGTTATCTGGAGAACACATTTTTAAGTCTTCATTTTTGTTGAAGGCAAAGCAAAGATGACAGTGTATTTCAACAGCATCATCAGTATAGTTCAGGTTCACTGGTACAGTCTAATGGAGCTTTTTTGAAGATTTGGTTGCTGTTTTTCTCTTCTACCATTTTTAACTCACATAAGTACATGAAATGGCAGATCTAACAGTTTAAACACAGAACAAAATCTAGTTAAATTGAAAAGAAAAACTTAGATTCTGATGAATCAGGCTCCTGAATAAGTACACTAATAAGATCTATGGCTAAGAAAATAATTAAATTCTAAGTTCAGATATTTTACTCTGTGCATTGCTGGTGACTGTGAGTATTGGTTCTTTATGGTATAGGATAATTTGTTGCACCACAGTAATATGACCATATTCAGCAAAAAAATGAGGGTCATAAAGGTCCGTTTAGGTGGGATTTAGAGATCTCTCAGATCATCTCAAGAAAATATCAGATGGTTACAGCACATGAAGTTTCAGATAATAACTATAACTGTGCTGCATGGCATGCTTATCAACCCTCTGCTCCCAGCTGAGCTCAGGGGCCTGTCTCCTGCCAAAAACCATGCAACACAGAAAGGAGTTTGGCTTTTTGGTTTTTGGTTTTTGTTTTTTTATGACTGTTAAAACACCCAGTTTTTAGGTTTGCTCATATATTCAGCTTATGTAGACTGCTTTGAAGTGTATTGTTGATTTTTTAATAATCTCCCAGGACAGTGGTTTCCAGTGAGGTGCATCCCTGCTATCCATGACATGAAATTGCCCCAGATAGTGTCAGCTAATAGGTGAGGTGAAGCATTTCTTCCCTTTGGACTAATGACTACTTAGGTAGACAAGGGAGTGGCTAAGAATGGGTTCATCCAGGTCACAACATGGTAGTGCAATTCTCCCAAGGATGAACAACAAAAATGGGTGGCAAGTGATGACGAGCAGATGCAGCAGAAGCAATGTTATGGTAATGTAGAGAGGGTGAAAAGACACCTGGAAAAGTAAAAAAAAAAAAAGGTAATTGCTGAAGAGGAGGAGAGTGGATGAGCAAACAGTACATGCAAGCCAGATTGTAGGAGAAAGGTCAAAAAGACAACAACAGCAGATTGAGGGCCTGTGACAATGCAAACAGAGCAGACTCCCAAGACCTGAAAGCTCTTTCCAAGTATGCCTGTGTGAATAGTCTCTGGAATAGCTTCCTCCCACACCTGGGAAACTGGGTCTGTTCTAGACCCTGGAAGAGATTGCCCACTAATGGTTGCCTAAACAATTACTAGACATGGTTCATAGCTGGCACGGACCGAAGGCCACCCATAGCAGTCAGTTTGGTTATGCCTACCCTGTTTTGAGTGCTAAAGGAGTTTACTAGTGTAAATCTGGAATATTCCATGGATCATCAACCTCTCCGTTAGTCAATGGTATGTGGGACTTGAGCATTCTAGAAGAGTAGTTGTAGCCTGCAGCTGTGAAAGACTTGCATTATTTCACTGTAGTGGGATTTTTCTCCTTTCCTAATCATTTTAACTAAAAAACTCCCTATTTTCATACTACCCCTAGAGCAGGATATAATAGAACTGAATAAGAGTACAACAATCTTATTGTTTAATTAAATGGTATAGAATAACCATGCAGTTCACAAATGCTTCTTTATAAACAATCTTTAATAATCAGAATTTGAGAGAACTTTCAGGACTAAGAAATCTATTTGTCTCTCTCCCTATCTGGTGCTCTACTGGCACCAGAGCTGAGAACCAAAGAAGCACAACTGGAGATCTGTCCTATCTAGTTATGTGTACAGAGTTCTCTTTCCTCAGGAAGCAAATTTTACTTTCCAACTATGGAACCCAGCTTCTGCCCAAAAAATTTGTCCATACTTTTCCAGACAGAGACTGAATAGGATACCAGGAGGATATTTCGTATGGGTGGACATAATGCAAATGGGAACATTAAAGCCTGCAATTACTTCAGCCAAGTTTTCTTTGGTTTCTCTGTAGCAGGGGTGCATCAATTTTAATCGTGTTAGTTTTCACTGCACACAGTACCTATTGATTTTGAATAGTCTATCACTTCTGCTCATTTGCTCATTGTCATTTAGAGATGTCTGAAGAAGTACGCTGACATCAAGAACCCTGCTACTTAAGTACCAGATGGTTTTTCTCCATTGGGAAAACTATTGTCTCAGCAAAAATAAGTATGATTTAGTGCCTACGTATGTTCAAGTCATTGTTTAATTTACCTCTATGAAGTAACATATTTTCTTTCTTGCTTCCATTATCTGTCTCTCATACAGTTTAAAACAAAAAGATGAAATTTTTTTTTATCCCAAAGGAGAATAAGTATGCACACTCATAAGTACACATACTTTCATAGAGATATATTTAATTCCACATAAAATACATACAATATGTGATTGTGTTCCAGTACTAAATACTTTGCTTCCTAAATATGCTAATAATGCTTTTTGGTATGGTTTCTTTTTTTAATATTCTCCTTTTTTGTTACTTATTTCTTTATATTTAGAGCTATAGATTTCTCAGAATATTTAGAGAGAGAAATACTACACAATTTATAGTATAATGCTTTTTGCAGGATAATCATACATTTCATACAATCCTAAACCATTATATTTGCTCTCTTTTTAAGCAGAACCATTTTTGCATTTGTTTAAAAATGTAAAGTTATAATCTAGCACTATCCTTTATTTTAAACACAAAGCAGCAAACACAAAAGCCAATTGCTTGTTATTCCTGAGAGAGACCTTTATACTCCAGGCTTCATATTGTTTTGGTTGACAAGACCAATTGTGTTTTGTCTGAGATGTGAAGTATTATCCTAAATTTAACATTGTCACTACTTAAAAGAGAAGTAAATTCACCATTTGAAGCTCTCCAAGAAAAACTACTTGAAAGTTTTAGGTAATAATTATTATATAGAGCCTTACACTGAAACTTCTCTTTATGCTCTCCCTGTTGGAAGTATTTTTTGTCAGTCAAGATCCAGAGTTAATTTTATTCTCTTCCTTCTATTCATCATTCTAAAGTGTGAATGTTAGTGTTGACCTACTTTAATTGGTGATGTATACTAATGATAAAACAAAGTGACATCTGTAATTTCATTTCTTGCAGTTGTCACTATCATGATGTAATGATGCTTGGTTACTGTCACAAAGGAAAAAAAGACTGGTCCCCTCTGCACTCCACTTCTCCCTTCTTGGAGGATTTTGTCATACCTACATTGAGGGTGATTTGTCCGTTAGATTTAGGCATTTATGAAATAGGCCTCTACATGTCAGTAACACATCTAAGTCTCCATTAAAGCAGATTAGCTAGTAAGATGATGTTAGGATGCAATTATCTGACCAAATGTATATTCTGCATCACAGTAGAATGAATAAATCTCTGGAGGCCACAGATGTCATGAAGCAGGTGTCAACAGAATAAATGAAGGTCTGGATACTCTAGCTTAATTGTTACACCTACGTTAGAGAGATCTTAAGGTAAGTGAGGCTAAGCCACTCTGGATATGACAGGCAAAATTTCAATGCCAAAAGATTTCAACTCTTTGTAGATGTGCTAGTTCAGTGGGTCAGCAGCTAATATCTTTATTCATAGATAGTTTGTATTTAACTAATCATACTGACATGTCTGTATAATATGATGCCATAATATTTACTGAAACTAATTGATTTTTATCATGCTTAGTTTGAAATAAATTATTTATTATTTTGTTTTGCACCAGATGAAGAAGTATTTGTCAGGCATGCAATTTTAAAAGATTCAAAGTGCTTAACTGCCACTTTGCTATGTTTTTAAAATAATATATTTTGAAGGTATGTGCTGTTTTTTGCTATGCTAGAGTTAATTTTCTTCGTAGTAGCTAGTATGGGACTATGTTTTGGATTTGTGTTAAAAACACTATTGATAGTACAGGGATATTATTGCTATTGTTGAGCAGTGCTTACACAGAGTCAAGGCCTTTTCTGCTTCTCACACTGCAACATCAGCGAGTAGGCTGGGGGTACACAAGAAGCTGGGAAGGGAAACAGCTGGGACAGCTGACCCCAACTGACCAAAAGGGATATTCCATACCATGTGATGTCATGCTCAGCATATAAAGTTGAGGGAAGATGAAGGAAAAGGGGTACTTTTGGAGTGATGGCATTTGTCTTCCCAAGTCACTGCTACATGTGGTGCAGCCCAGCTTTCATGGAGATGGTTGAACACCTGCATGCCAATTGGAATTAGTGACTGAATTCCTTACTTTGCTTGCATGTGTGGCTTTTTCTTTGCCTATTAAACTGTCTTTATCTCAACACACAAGTTTTCTCACTTTTACTCTCCTGATTCTCTCCCATATCTCACTGGGGAAGAGTGAGTGGCTGAGTGATGCTTAGCTGCCAGCTGGGGCTACACCACAACAAGATAACAACATATTTTTCATTGATGGGTTGAAAATTTGTCTTTTGTTAGTTTCTTGCATGACACTGTCAGAAAGCATAGCACATCTTCACTTGTTAAATGGGTTAATGGGAAGAGCAGACATAGTTTCAATTAATGAGAAGTAGAGTTCTTGCCAAATCTTGTTTGTTAGCATTCATACACAATCTTTTATGTTAATCGGACTAATAATTACATTTCCCTTTACAGCATTTACAGCAACACAAAAATTCACAAAAATACATAATTCCAATCTGGCTTACTAATAACATTGTTCTTTTCTTCAGGATGCTGATGAAGACTGTGTACAGTCTATGGGTAAAAGTTGACCTGATTTATTAATTTATACATATACAAGGATATAAGTGAAAAATAGTTAATGGTTTTTCAGAATAAAGAATTAAAACCATATATTTGGAAGGAAGTATACGTGTGTGTGTATGCATGTATACATGATTTTAAAGACCTATGAAAAAGTAAAATTTTTATCTCTTTTCTTTGTATCACTTAAAATATATCTATCCATTGGGCTGATGAGAAATTTTTAATATTTTTTACATATACAATGTCAACAACATAAATAACCAGTGTCAAACACACTTCTGTCCTATTAGGCTATGTGTTACCCTATTAGTCCTATACAATCCACATTCTGAAGTACAGAAATGCTATTCAAAGTTACCATTTATGATCTAGGACTTGGGGGTGGATACTTACGCTATGACTTTTAAAATTAAATGAAACAAGATGCTTATGTAATGTGTTACATTTGTGCTGTTATTACCTTGACATAAATGAATATTCTTAATTTTATAGCAAAGACTTTGTAAAATGACAACTCATTCTTTCTATTCATTTTCACATAGTTTCCTGCATTGACCTTGTTTTGAAAAAGGAAACTTTTAAGGAAAATAGTAATTAGCTGTCAGAGGTATTTGTCAAAGACTTTGCTCCCTAACATCTATTTAATCACAGCTGACTGTTAAGAAGCAGGTTTCTATTAATATCTTAGATTAAGTTCTTCCATTTTTCAGTCTAATGCAGAGTTTTATTGTCAGATTATGCTGAAGCAATGGAAATATGTTGCTTCCTAATTCTAAGAAATTTCATAGAGACTTTCTGCATCAACTATACTTCATCATCATATAATTTTGAGTTTTCATTGTACTCAGACCTCTTTTGTCAGCCATGTGTTTTTCATGGAGTTCCCTTAGTGAAAGCATGATTTTGCCACTTCCATATGGTCTTTTAGTTAGTGTCACACTCTAGTCTCAATTAAAGAAATGTAACAGGATATGCACCACTTCCAATCCAGTGAGATCACCATTAGAAAGGCAGAAGAGTCAGAACTCTATGGTTCTTTTTGCTGTCTCCAGACCATAAAGTTTTTCTTAGTGGAAACAGGAACAAATTTTGCTGACAGAAGTGTCATTGTCCCTGAACTGTTGTTGGATCAGCCCACTATGCAGATAGCAGCAGCAGAGATGGTAGGTTTTGAGCTTTTACACCACCAGAATGCAGGTACCACCCTGCCTTCTGAACTGTAAGGAGGATCATCTTCTTTTTGCATTATCTTCCTTTCTATAGCAGTTTCATACATACAATGCCGCAAAATAAAAAGAGCTGTCCATCTTACAGATGTGGTACCAAGTGGTACCCAAATGAATAAATTCACCCCAACACTGTAGAGAAAGTTAGTTAATGTAAGCTCACCTTTCAGTGTGCCTTATTATATATCTGGTGTTGGTCAATATCTTGTGGATTTCTGTTCATAAGGTTTTGATTACATCAAGTTGGTAGTCATTTTGTTGGTATTTTTAGATATAAATATTTCTGTGGATTGCCTAGATTGTCTAGATTTCCAGGTAGCAACTTTTTAAAGCTCTTTCTCTCCACACCATAATATACAATTAACTAAATATAGTCTACTAAGCCCCTGTAATTGCATCACATTCTGAATTTGTAATTGCAACACAGTGGAAACAGCTTTGCCATGATGGCTTCTTGATCCTGATGTTTGTTTCTCCGTCCTGATCAGAATTGCAAAAGAATCCAGGCAGGGATACTAACCTTGGTCAGTAAATATTTTTGTTTATTTTCAAATCATGTTGTAGATTTCACCAAAAGCCAACAGATTTAACACATTCTGTTGCTTTATTTTTTTTCTAAGAGTGCAGACAGAAAAACAAAAACTTTGTCAACCATATGTCAAAGGCTTTCTGGTGCCTTTGGTTAACATTCCAGTGATGCAACAAAGATTAAGGCATATTTTTTACCTGACTTTGTTCCTTAAGCTTTTTTTTAAGCAAGGTATCTCAACCTTGCTATAGTTGATAGTAAACCTGTTGATCTAACTGGCACAAGGGTTTAATCTACAATTTAATTAATTTGCATCAATTTTCTCGAGGTCAGTAAGAAAATCCTCAGTTATTAGTTAAAGTAGCATAACTAGCTTGAGACTACTTAAAGGAGAAAAAATCCTGTCAATCTGCTGAAAAAGAGAATTGCACTCCTCGTTACAGTGATGTAAAACACCGAAGACCAGTGGAGATGACACCGTTTTGTCACAACTATGCCTGCCAATGGAACTGTGCTGGCTTTCACTGGGGAGACTTTCAGGTCCAGACAGGATGATTTCTGATTATAACTGGCATGAGTCATCAGTACTTACCACCCAGTAAACCAAGTATATCTAAAGGCCTATATAAAAAGGTCCTTTTCCCATCAAAGTTTACAAAGGAGAGCCTTACTTCTGAAACAAAACAATAGCCAAGGGGAGACATGTACCCTGAAAAACACCAGAACAGAAAAGAGAATTGGAATCAGGTGAAAATATATGCCCACCACATTTATGGTAGGTGACCTGCTTAATCTTGATTATACATGTCTAATTCTCACTGGCTACTCCTCTGCATATAGGGTAGCTGCACGTTTGCAAGCCAGCTAATGTCTCTTCACTGGAAACAGTATTCACCACCTACAGTGTCTGTACGTGTTTGTGTGATAATTTTTAAATGACTGACTTTTTAATATTTTGCATCACAGAGGCTCTGGGTTTTCAAGCAAGGACTTGAGAGAACTTGCCTGTTATTCAGCAGTGCTTTTATTTTAAAACCTGTGGATAAGGGCAATCTCATTCACAGATGTCTCACAGCTTTATTTCTGTTGCAACCAATAATTGTATAAGGAAATAAAATGTTCACATCTGTGAGGTTAGCTGCAACGTGTGTGGAAGTGCTACTGGTTTTAATAGTCCATACTGACTGCATTAGTCTAGCCCTTATTTTTCTAGTCTCTATGCATCTGCAAGGTAAATGCTTGCCACAATGCTTGCTGACAAAATAGGATATGGCTGCAATGCTATTCCAGAACATATCATAATTTAGGACTGTTAAAAATAACATCATAAAACATTTTTCCTGGAGCAATTTTTTTTTTTTTTTTTTTTTTTTTTTCTCAAAACTGCCTATAAAAGTTGATGAGTTTTCAAGCTCTCCTGGGAGGTTTGTTGATTTGCTTCCAGTTTTCTCTGTTGTTTTTTTTTTTTTATTCCTTTGATTTTGTTTTCTGTCTTTCATTGTTACCTTTTTTACTAGTGATGATGCAGGAAATGACAAAAATGGTCAGAAGTGAGGATAAACAAATTAACCTTCAGATTCTGTGGCTTTGCTTGCAAAAATTCAAGTTGATAAAAAGTATTCATTTTGATTAAAAGGCCAGTTTTCCACTAATGTGCATATGAATGCTCTCATTAATTTCTCCTCTCTACACTTAGCTGCTATCACCTTGAACCTTAGAAGAAACTGATTTTTCCTTTATCCCCAAAGAACTTCACAAGGCCCAACCTCCAGCATTATTTCGTAAATAGACAGATATCTTCCCACACTTTTCCCTCAGAGCAGGGAATCCCTGTTTGCAGCTAGAAACACCTCCTAGAAAACTTCCACAGGAGTGGATGGCACATGCCTGATTTCCCTTTCTATCTGTTTCTCTCACAGACAGTCTACCAACAGCAGGAAACACAAATTTTTGGTAGCTTACATGTTCCATCCCACAGAAAGCAGTAGCAGTCACCAGGGAACGGCAGGAGCAGAAGTAATACATTACATGTAAGGCTGGGTCTGTGATTTGTAACCATATCTGCCATTACTCATAGAGGCAGATTTTATGATGTTGCCATTTTAGATTTCTCTAGTTTAAGAACTCAAAACTGTTGGTGTTGTTTCCTCTTTTAGTAGCCCCTGGAGAGTCTCAGATATTATTTTATGTTATTGATAGCTGACGTGGCCATAGTCTCTGTGGTATATGGGACATTTCTGGTGAAACTGCTGTCATTTACTGTTAAATCTAATTTGAGAAAAGAAACCAACTGCTTCTCACATAGTGTATGTATTAGAAAAAGAAAGGAACCAAACACTAATAACTTAAAATAATGGAAGCAGTAGGTTTCCTTCTGTGGAATCACAGACTGCTCAATTGCAAGCCCACTAAATTGTGCCCAGACTCTCCAGACACCAGGGTCTTCAAAAGGTCCCATTGTGAATTTTGGTGCTGTGAAACACAATAAAGTAATGTTCTAAGAAACAATGAAACCAATCTATTTCATTTTTTTTATACAGTAATAAAAATACATTTCATTTCCTTTATGGCTCAAGTGTAGTTGTCACTGCCATACAGAGACTCAGTGTGGAAGTCCATAACCAGTCATGTCCTACAAGGGAAGTTTCTGCACTAAATCATATAAATTATAGATAGCAGGTGCATGCAAACTTTTGGACTTTGTATTCTTACCTTTCATTCCTTGTAGCCCTTCAAAGAGTATTAAAAGGCTTCACAGATGTTTGAAGCCAATCCATTTACTTACTTTATCACGTTCCTATAAAGATAATCCTGACAAAAAGCAGTAGGGTTTTTAATTATTGCCTTTTCCCAAGAGAAAACTGTTATCTTAATGATGAAAATTACATATATAAGTCAGTCCAAATCTAAGTGTCCCCCAACACCACTTGAGTTTCATCTGTGATTAGAACAGAAATTAGACAAAACCTTTAATAAAGGTCTTAACTATTAAGATAATATTTTATTTTTATGTATGCAAATTATCCTTATGGGTTCCAAATGGAACTGCAATGATGAAACACTAACAGTGTTTGTTGCAGTATTTCAGAACCAAAAGCAGAACAGCTCTAAATTTCCTAAGAAAATATATTCCTGTAAGATCTCCAGATTTGTTCTAAGACTCAAACTACTCAAAGAGCTCAACTGATTTCTGTTTACTTATCAAAATTTTCTATATTTAGATGAATGGAACCAAAACAAAGAGTATTTATAATTTTACCTACTTTCATGAATACCCATGTCAGATGTGTTTTCAGTGGCAATCAAGATGAAAAGAGAAAAAATGAGACATGGAAGGTTTGGAAAGATGTGTGTAGGGAGAAGTGAGAATTATGAAACTTAGTTTTAGTGATAAAGTTCTGGTAGATATAGGGAGGAAAAATACTTTGTGTATTGTGGTGGTTTAAATCTATATGAACATTATCGAGACTTTCGGTGACTTTAATAGGTGTTGGATCACACTTAGTGAACAGGAAGAAATAGAGAAAGAAATATAGAAAAGTACTACTATCTCCCTTGTAATCAGCTATCACTGAACAAAAGTATTCAAGATCCAAAACCATACCAATGCAAAAATTTGCCAAAACCAGCCTATGAGGCATTTACCTTTTCACCCTAAGTGCTAGTAGTTACTGAAAGAAATTAGGCTTGAAGATCCCATTAAAGGTGTACTTTATTACATGATCTAAGAATGAAGAACTTTATGAAACTATGTGAATAACTTTCCACTTTCTTAAGTCAAGGAACTTGAAAAGCCAGAAAAATTGAATCTATCAATAGGTATTTTTTTTGCCTTTGTATGGTACATCAACTTAGTCAAAAGCAAAGAAGTCTATGCAAATACAAATAAAGCAGAGTTTATTTGGTGCATGCAACCTTGTTAACCATTTTAAAAATGTGATAAAGCATTGTACCCTGAGAGTGAATCAGGAAATTAATGTATAGCTTTTAAAATATAGGAATGCCACATGCACAAGAAAACTTTAATAGGGCATGACTGTTTAATTTGCTCTTTATAGCTCCTATTTCTCTAGCTGCTTTGTCTAGAAACTGGACTACCTTCTATTTGCTCTTTGTAACTTGGAATAATTAAAAATCCATTATGCTTCCATCTCTCCAATGACAGTACATAAATTAAGCCTCAGCAGTGTTGAAACACATAGGGAAAGTGATATGACCCTTTCGAAGTGTCACATATCTGCAATGCAAATTTCTCCTGGGTGATCAGAAATTCAGCAAATATTTTTCATTTAGAAGTCAATCTTTTGCAGCTAAGTAGTGTTCATTTGTTGTTTCACAGTTCAGAAGTTACTGAGGTGTTTATTTTTGTTAATCAAATGTGCACTTCTCTAGTTATTTTTATACTCCAGAACTCTCAGTAATCAGCCTCAAGGATGTCTCAGTGCCTCTCATCACCGAGAGCTGCAGCCAGGCTTTCACTTTAAAGTGTCTATTTTCAGTAACTCAACAAGAAGTAACATGAAACCAATTTTGCTAAAGTGTGTGTAGTATTTACCATTTTTCCTCTTTTGTGTTTACATGTTTCTGTGTTAGATGTAGGAAATAGAAATTAACCTACCCCAGTGCTTCTCAAGCCTCTTTGACTCAAACCTAGTATAAAATGATTGAATCAAACCCTACAGTTATGAAGTTGCATGAATCCAGGGATCATAAAAAGGAAAAATTACTTGCAGTTAGCCTAGGTCAGATGTATGCATATAACTTTTGCAAGAATCTCATATTATCTCTATCATATTTAGTTATTTTCATTTTTAGTTTTATCCTGTGAAAAAATTTATCCTTCTAGGCTTTCCTGAATATGTTGCACTGGTTTTCCACTTCTCATTCTCAAACCTTGGCAAGTGCTAAAAGTTGTGTACTGAAAATTACCATAGAAACGTTGACTGGAAGCAACCCCTAGAAGTCATGTAGTGGAACCTCTTATTCAAAGTAAAATTAGGTCATACAGAACTTTGCCCAGGGGTCAGGAAGGCCCAAGGCATGGCTGGAACTGAACTTGGCAAGGGACACAAATAATAATAATAAGGGCTTCTATATGTATGCCAGCCAGAAAAGGAAGGTGAAAAGAGCAGATTACCACTGATGAACCCAACTAGCAAACTGTTAACAACAGATGAGGAGAAGGCTGACGTACTCAACAACATTTTACCTCAGGTCTCACTGGCAAGTTTTCTTGCCATATCTCTCAAGTGGATGGACCACAAGGCAGGGACTTGGGGAGCAAAGTCCCTCCTGTTGTAAGAGAAGATCAAGTTTGTGACCGCCTGAAGAACCTGAATACACATAACTGTATGGGCCCCAATGAGATGCAACCCAGAATCCCGAGGGAATTGGTTGATGTAGTTGCCAAGCCACTCTTCATGATATTTGAAAAGTCATGACAGCCAGGTGAAGTCCCTGGTGACTGGAAAAAAGGAAACATTGCATCTGTTTTAAGAAGGGTAGAAGAGAGGACCCTGGGAGCTACTGACCTGTCAGTCTCACCTTTGTGCCTGGGAAGATCATGGCACAGATCCTCCTAGAAGCTGTGCTAAGGCACATGGAGGGGAGGGAGGGGAGAGACAGCCAGCACAGCTTCACCAAGGGCAAGTCCTACTTGACCTACCTAGTGGCTTTCTATGCTGGAGTGATGACAACAGTGGACAACGGAAGAGCCTCAATTGTAATCTGTCTGAAATTCTGTAAAGCCCTTGACATGGTCCCCTACATCATCCTTCTCTCTAAATTGAAGAGGTGTGGTTTTGATGGGTGGACTGTTTGGTGGATGAGGATCTGGCTGGATGCTCATACCCAGAGACTAGTAGTCAATGGCACAATATCTGGATGGATACCAGTACCAAGTGGTGTCCCTCGGGTCCATACCAAGACCAGTACTGTTTAATATCTTCATCAACTATATAGTTGGATTGAGTTCACCCTCAGCAAGTTTGCAGATTACAACAAGCTGAGTAGTGCAGTTGACAAACCTGAGGGATGTGATGCCATCTAGAGGGACCTGGACAAGCTTGAAAAGTGGGTCCATGTGAACCTCATGAGGTTCAACAAGGCCAAGCCCGAAGTCCTGCACATGGGTCAGGGCAACCCGTGGTATCAATACAGCCTGAGGGATGAAGGGGTTGAGAGCAGCCCTGTGGAGAAGGACTCAGGGGTACTGGTGGATGACAATCTGGACATGAGTTGGCAATGTGTGCTTGTATCTCAGAAAGCCAGCCATAACCTGGGCTGCATTCAAAGAAGCATGGCCAGCAGGTTGACGGAAGTGATTCTGCCCTCTGCTTTGGTGAGACCCCACCTGGTGTACTGCATCCAGCTCTGGAACCCTCAGTACAAGAAAGACATCAGCTTGTTGGAGAGGGTCCAGAGAAGGCCACCAAAATGATCAGAGGGCCGAAACACCTCTCCTATTAGGACAGGCTGAGAGAGCTGGTGTTGTTCTGGCTAGAAAAGGCTCCAGGGAGGCCTTATTGTGGTCTTTCAGTACTTGAAGGGGGCTTATAAAAAAGATGGGGACAGACTTTTAGTAGGTCCTGTAGCAACAGGACAAAGGGCTATGATTTTAAACTAAAAGAGGGTGGATTTAGACTACATATAAGGAAGAAATTTTTTACTATGAGGGTGGTCATACACTGGCAGATGTTGCCCAGAGAGGGGGTAGATTTCCCATCCCTGGAAACATTCAAGGCCAGGCTGAAGAAGGCTCTGAGCAACATGATCTAGTTGAAGATGTCCCTGGTCACTGCAGGGAGGTGAGACTAGATGACCTTTAAATGTTCCTTCCAAACCAAACCACACTATGATTCTACGAAGATCTCACAGTTACTTTATGTAACTGGTTGCCGTGCCCTGCCCTTCAACATTCTTTTATTGACAAGGACATTTTTCAATTTTTTACCTGCTTTCCTCTCAATTTTTATTTTTTTTTTTTCTAGTTTTTATTCACACAGATGGCATTCTCACATGAAAAGAGAGAAAAATCAAGATGGTGGCAGCCAGGATCTCTTACAGTAATATTGAAGTATTTTTTCAACTCAATTGGTCATGTCAAACCAATGAAAAATTGTTGGCTTATATGCCAGGGGCCTGTGTGCACCCCTCCCACGACTCCAGGGCCCACCTGGCTGCCCCTGCTCTGGTCCAGACTTTCAGACTGGCTTCTGACCAAACTTTGGTCCTCCCATCACTGTGGTCTGGCCAGGAAGTTATAGGCTCTGGGCTGGCCAGAGTCATTGTACCCAGTATGACCCTGCTCCCTCACTTGGTGCTCAGGGATAGGGCCCTGCTTAGGGAGGGCATGGCCCTGTTGGCCCCATAGCTAACCTGGGCTCCCTGCTGGCCCCATGGCCACCCTGGGATCCCTACCACGGGGCAGCTAGGCCTCACAGACTCCTGATGGTCAGCTCCAGTCTGTCTATAGGAACTTACTGCATTTTTGTGAACTAGAGAGCAGATAGCATCTTTGAAGACCTCATTGCCTTTCAAAGAATGTAGTAGTTTTCTGCTTTCTGGTGTTTTACCAGAAAATTATGAGCAAAAATCAAACTCAATCATTCCAGTATCCCTAACATTTCTATTCTTCTCACCTTGTTTGAAAACTACTGATTTTTATCTTCATGTATGATCTACCTCAAAGATCATGAGCTCTTTCCTGGACTTCTTATCACTTCTTACCTGTCTTCTTCTGTGAATCACACTTTCAACAACGCAGTTAAAATAAAAATGTTGAAAATATACTAATTCTGTTTGTAATTTGTCTCTTTTATATTGAATAAGTCAGGCATCTGGGGGGGGAAAAAAAAACACACAGGAATTTGAAAAACTAAAAAATAATTCTAAAAACTAGGAATTCTCTCATAAAAAATAGAAAACTTTGAGTAGTTAAATTCATGACTAATAAGCTATAATTTCCTTTTAGATTTTCTTTGTGTTTGTGCAAATATGTAACCAAATTTATCTCAGCATGAAATGGAAACTTAAAACAAGTCTTTTATTTTTCCTTATTTCTTTCAGTCATTGGCTCGAATCTTCCCAAAGGAGTGACTTCATTTAAGTGTTCACACTAGTTTCAGATGGCTTGAACTCCTTGTGGTACTGCTAAACAATGAGATGAGTAGAGGCCAAGGTTAAAACAAAGGGGATAGGCATTAATTTCAGAGGTGTTCACATCACTGCTGTGTTTCTGAAAACTTTCTGTTCATGTTTGGAAAGTTTCCTCCTCATTAATTACAACAGCTAGAAGCCCATTCATTTAGCTTAGTTCAGTTTTTAATTAAGTCTTGGGTTCTTTAAAAGGAGTTCAATATTGCATTTATTATATAATATGTACCATGAATCTTTTCAGTCACCTTCTCATTTTTTAATGCATCTACTCTCTGGTTTCATAATATCTACTGTCTTGATGTGTTTGTAAAAATCCATTGGGCAGCTTTAATTCATGCTAATTTATTGTTTGCTCTTCCTCACTTTTTTTTTTTTTTTTCCTCCCCCATTCTTGAACTTTCTATGAGATACCAGATTAATCTAAGATATTTGAGTAGC
The DNA here is from genome assembly GCF_964273445.1 of Streptopelia decaocto. Taxonomy (NCBI): domain Eukaryota; kingdom Metazoa; phylum Chordata; class Aves; order Columbiformes; family Columbidae; genus Streptopelia; species Streptopelia decaocto. The sequence continues at coordinate 99,292,177 of NC_138663.1, read as the reverse complement.
TATTATGATGCTATTGGCTGGTTCTGGGCATCGTAAGTAAGATTCACTTTCATTCAGAAATAGTTCAGTAACATTGTTCTTGTGTTCTCCTTTAGATGAGGCTTACCAGAGTCTTAATTTCCTTAAGGTCCCTGTCTAGCTAAGTGAGTGAAGCAGGATCTTCCAGGTCACCATTAATCTTACTAATTAGCTAAAATAAGTCAGATGAATAAAAGTTTAGAGGTGACTCCTTTCCTCAGCTGACTGTAGAAGGAGCCAATGAAAGTAAGTTAGAAGAATCTTGTCAGAGATGAGTTAAATAAAAATTACTTGGAAGAACTGGACTCTGTGTGGGTGTTTTATTTTATTTTTTATTCTGTTTGGAATTAGGGAGAGATTATTTAAGTTAAGAATATTTAGTGAAGCACCAGAAAAAGAGTACTTAGTCTTGTTGTAGAATCTCAGTTACTGGAGGATTTTATGAAAAGCCATACAAATATTTGTCCATAATGAATTGAGGGACAGAGAAAATAAAAGCCTCTTATAATTCAGATAAGATATACATTGAAAAGATGAGAAAAATGTGTGAGCATCAGGGGCAGACTGCAGAGATTTCTGATAGTCTTCCTTTTTAACATGAGATTAAAAAGACTGCAAAAATGATGGTCATCTGTACATTGGATACGATGAAATAATTATTCTTATACAGGATATGAGGAACAGGGCATCATTTTCTACATCCCTGAGTAAGTCTTTCTTCCTAACACACTTGCAATTAGAGTTCCTCAGGGAGCCAATATGTTGAACAAGTAAAAACACCTTGCAAGTGGAGATAACATGAATCTTATAACTTACTCACCATCCTACACTCTTCTGGAATGAGGAACATACTTAATTTTATCCCTTAGGAAACTAGGACATCCTGAAACTTGCTCCTATTATGATCTCAAAGCTGTGTGCTAGGTGGGGGTAAGGAGGAAATTAATCAGGATTTAAAAAAGTATCTGAAACAGGCAGGTTGACCGGGGTTGTTTGGCAGCTCTGATGGTTTGTCCAGTGACAACTGGTATATACTCCACTTTCTGTCTAATCACTCAGCCAAAACACTTACAAAGAAGCTGAAAACCTAAGGGAAAGGAAGGAAACAGAGGGAGAGATAATTCATAAGGGTGTTATAAATTGGTTTCTGTTTGCCAGTATAAGGTCTCCACTTTGGGATTACAGAGAGAGAATGATCTTTCTCAGCCCTGGCTTAACAATGTTTGAAGTAGTAACGGGACAGCAGTGAAGTTCATGAGATAATAAGTGCCGCAAGGACTTTGGGAAGTTAGATCAGAAAAGAATTTTTTAATTGCAAATGTTCCTGTGAGTACCAGGAAAAGGGATAAAACATATTACCCCACCTCAGCCTTTCCAGATGAAGGTTTGAAGAGAGAGAAAAATATTTTCTTCACACTATTTCTTGGTTGTGTCTGTGAGTTTATAGGAACTTGTCACACATCCCAATATATAATGCCAAGATTCAGAGATATTTCTTTGTGCTTGTATAAAGTAGTTGTCTTCTGCAGAGAATAATCCAATTTTTCACTTTCAGAGCTACTTCACTAAAATTTGTTTCCTGCAGCCACCAGGTATCTCTTGAGATGTTATTTTAAGCAAACAATGGCAATGGAAAAAATATCAACAAAATAGAATCAGTAAAAGCAAACTCTGCATGGTCCTCAAAATAGGTGTCCTTTTAGGTAATAAAAGAACCCTAGTCTTGGATTCCTCTGACTCCAATTCCTTTCTAAGTTGCCTTTTGCTTTTGTATGCTTCTTTTCCTTCCCCTGTGATTGTTCCCTACGTGCAGCAGTTAAAGATATTTTTAGGTACAGACAGAGATTGCCTGTAGCACCAACTAAATTAGACTGTCACATAGGAAGGCTGTAAATGCACACAAATAATAAAGCAAAATCTAGGACTTTGGCTACCACCACCTGTTCCTAATATTCTTTCATGGCCCCTGGCAAAGAAAGAAACTGAAGATGAAACAATACTTTCAATTGCATAAGGGGGTTGTTTTGCCAGGGTGGTACAATGCAAAAGATGTGTTGCAGGAATCATTGTGAGGGCGGGCATAGAAAAGGTATAATGGGAATGCTGGCCACTGTGAAAGCTCACAGACAAAGCTTAGAGAAAGCAGTGCAGCACCCTCCAAAGAGAAATGTGAGCATTTGGACTGTTTAAAACATAATGACACAGTTTTTAGGTACACTGCTGGAAGGAAAAATGGGGCACTTCTAGGAGTATGGGTGGGAACAGAATGACTTTACTCCTTCTGCTCCATAGTGTGAGCTCATCTCTGGGTACATGTCAGACTTCCGGGTATAAGGATGTGTTGTTTGCTTATGAGAAAAGGAAAGGCCAGTGAAGAATCAAATCATTAAAAACAAACAAAAAAAGACCATATGTAAATCGTTATCATTGGTCAGGCCTTACAGGGCCCCCTTCTCCTACCAAATAGTAGCTGCTATGCCCCACTGGCCACTATCAACTCTCCAAGGTGTTTCATTAGCTCTGCCCTACTCATGTTACACCAGGTGCAGATGTTTTTCCACTGGCCATAGCTGTCTGGTCCAAAGTTTACATCCAAGTCTATCTTCTGAAAGGGAATGCATTCATTTAGTGCTTGACCAGCTTGATATTGCTTTTGTCTGTCAAATTTCTTATCTAGGGGCACTTATTGTGGTTAACAAACCTTCACAAAGCACTGTGATCAAACAGCACAAAATTGGATCTCCTTGGTCAGCAGTCCAATATAAGGAATAAAAACTACAATTCTTTTTCACACAAGTTCCTTATGCAGTACACTATTCATTTCTGATTGGTTCTCATCATCCAACGTGAGTTTTCTGATTAGCCAAGTATGCTATTTGTATACTGAGTATGTGGATAAGCAGCAGACATTAGTAACACTCTATTCAGTACACATTATGTATCTTTTAATGACACACGCGAACACTTTCATCTATAAAGCATCATAGGAGTCTTGTGTACAGCTTTGCTAGTCCTCAGACAAACTACAAACTTGCTCATTAGATTGCTCTCCAACAATTTGAGAATCATCTTTTCAAACTACTTAGCCATCACATTTTTCAGACCTTAGCACTTCGGTTTAGCAGAGTTATGAAATGAAGGCAACAGGCAATTATTATTCACAGGCTGCCCTAATCAGAAATGGCTGGATAAGAACTGCAGCAGTATCTGAAACATGTTTATATGCCACCTCGGCTATTCAGTCTCAACTTGTTCTAAGCTGAAATACCTGACACTGATATCAGAATCTTGTGTTGCCTTGTTAAGCTTCCTACTCAGCAGAGTATAGAAAGAAGTATAGTTATGCCCAAGACTGCAAGGGTGGGCCTGAACACTCCATCCAGCCGTGGGCTACTCTAGGTGCTGTCCAGCTCCAGTTGTCTGTCTCCTGAGGGGCAGCACATGTCTGTGTTCAAACTCAAGTGGGCAACAGCTTTAACAGGGTCTCTGAAACCTGCCTTCATTACAAAAGAGGCATATCTTGCCAGATGCCTTGCTGAGTGCTGCTGGGCTCCTGCACTGTGAAGGAAAAAAAAAAATAAAATCACACTTGCCAAACCCATAAATTCATGGCACAAAAAGGAGCTGTCTCTCACAGTTGATTGAGCACCCCTTCAGAGAACAAACTCTCTTTTCTGACATGCTGTGATGAACAGTGAAATAGTTAACAATCTCAACATCTATAGATTCTCAAGAACAAGTACACTCGCTAGACCATACTGCTTCATGGTGGACCAAAACAAGCTTTCAGGGTCAGATTCTGCTTACAAGCTGTCCTGGTTTTGGTTATAACAAGACCAATTATCTTTTAGTGAATCTTCCTTCCAACTGAGTTCTAAGTAACTGTGTTTTTCTGAAGTGGGCTGCATGTTTTTCAGACACTGTTCACTCCGGAGCTGATGACAGTAAGAATGGTATGCAGAAGAGGCCCAGGTTTCTCCTTATTGCTATGACAGCTGAGGTCGCTGATAAATTTTTTATGTCCCATAAGTAGGAGGGGTGTACTTGCAGGGAGGAACAGATAGAACAGGTGACCAAAATTGACCAACTAGGTATTCCATCCCATACATATCATACACTGTATAAAAGTGGGAGATCACAAGGGTCTTGGTCTCTTCAACCACGGTCACCATCTGAAGAAGACCCTGCCTGTTCTGCCTGCCATCCTAGGCTCAGTTCCAGGCTGTGCATCCCTGAATCCAGTTCCAGTTTACTGCTGAGTCCAGCCCAGGTCTCCTGAGTGCCTTCCCTGCAGCCACTGGAATGAAGCTAGCTCCGTTGTGGGGCCCCACTGCATTATGTTGGGAAATTGAGTATTGGATTTGTATATTTTGCATTATTGTTTTTTATTAGTAGTAGTATAACTATTTTTAACTTTCCAACTTGTTCATCTCTCTCCCTTTTCCTCCTATTCCCTTTTCTTAGTGGAGAGGGCAGGGGTTAACAGAGAACACCTGCCACAGTTTATTGTCGCCCTGCAATAAATGGTGACACAAGCCTATAATGTCTTGGCATAGGAAGATCTTTATGAAACTAAAGAGAAAAACAATGATCATTTTAAATGGCTCTGGTGGAAACATTTTATACATGTGAATGTATCAACAATGGTTTTCTGTTATATAAAGACAGGTAATGTGTTTTTTGGTTGGTCTGTTTTTTTGTTTTGGGACTGGAGGTTATATCTTTCCTAGAGATTAATTCTCTTTGCTCAGAACTCTTCTGTAATCACATGAAAATATGAGACATCAAGATTCAATGAGCTCATCTAAAAAGAAGATCAAATTCCCATGTTTCATGATCTTAAACATCTGCTGGGGCAAGAGTAAAACAAACAGCAATATGAAATAGAAATAATTGGTGCTTAAATTGAAAGAGTGTGTATGTGTGAGTGAGCAAAAGAAAGACAGATATCTTTAATGAACCCACATCTGTTCATTCCTCACCCAACAGTTAATTCTGCCCCTAAGTCTCAGAATCAATATTGTTCTTTCTAGCATGAACCCTTGAATTCTGTACCTCCTTTAACTCTGTTTCTCACGTAGTGTCTGGGCTTCTTTAACATCATTCCTAAGGCTGGGATTCTGGTCTGCATCTCAGTCCTCTATCTGTTTTGCAGAGTCTTTGTATATGAGCATTTATTAAGGGTCTGGCTAGTTAAAGATCTCTCCTGTTGCTGTCAGAAAGATAGATGATGGAGGAACGAGTGGCATAGTCCTGGTTTCTGCTTTGCTTTTTTTTTTCCATTTTCCTGTCAATGGAAGAAGGGAAGGAAGTTCATTTTATTCTTCATAATATCCCAGATTGGCTGCTCTTACCCAGATGTGTCATTTAAAAAGAAATAAAAACCTAGTCAAACCAGAGGGAAAGAAGGTGGCTTCTTCAGATTACTATACAGGTACGCATAATCTACAGAAAGGAGGATCATGTCATAAGGATTGGGTCCTTTTGTCCATGGCTCCTAAGCACTGAAAATCATCAGCACATTCCTTTGTAGGTTCAGGCAGTTATCCACTAATTTAAACCTCTGTAACTGCATGGCTTGTGGCAATACTGACCATCAACATGTGGAAAAAATGACACCTCATAATGCTGTTCTTCATAGCATATTTGTGAAAGACAAATAAAGAAGGTCCATTATGGTATTGAAAACAATGTTCACCTGACCAGACACTGAAACTGATTAAAGCTGATGAGTAAGTAGATGTCCATTCCCTAGGCTCCTCCTAAAGCCTGCATAAGACTTCAATAGTCTGAAAGAGAGAAGAAATAAATCAGAGAATATTAGGTTCATCTTGTACCCACTGTAAGAGATAGATAGGGAAACATCTGGAATATGTCAGCTAGGTATTAATTATACAGATCAGGTCAACTAGACTAGGTCTAGCTTACATTAGACCATTCATGAAACCACCTGAAATATTAAAACAAAAAAAGACCTTATAGTTTTAAAGTATATTTTCCAGCAGGATGTTGAGAAGAAAACTGAAAGTCTGAAGTGAGAATGGCTGAGATATGGTTATCTACATAATATATGTGGAAAAAAGTGTCATACAGCCCCCTCCATGTTTAGGAAATACTCACAGATTTCTAGCAAGAAAAAAGCTTTTTTGATAGCCCTAAAGCCATCCTCTAAAACTGATGTCATTTTCTGCTAGTTTCACTTGTAGACTTCACAAGACCATTAATGCCACTGAGCAGCTACCAGGGGCTTCCCAAACCACTGCTCCCAGCCAGGAGTGCCAGTAGTCCCAGTGAATAAGCCTCCTTTGCAGCTCTGCCTTAAAACCAGAGAAAGTTCTCTGAACACAGTGCTTGGGATTTTTTATTCTTTTTAAACATTCCGTGCTCAAGAAACGCACACTTTTTTTCAGACACCTTGTTTTTGAGAACTCTGGGGTTTACACTGGTAATGTTCTACAGCTCCCTTGCTGATTTGGCAGCTGGGAAGAGGAAAAAGGTGGGGATGTGCCTGTCACAAGGGAAGGTAAACCAAGAGTAAACAACAGAAGGGATCTGATAAAAAACTAAGTGGATGCAAAGAATCAAGGGAATATAAGAAGAAAAGGGGAATGGAGCAAAGGTAACACAAGAGTATGATGGTGCCTACTGCAAACAAACGTTTTTAAAAACAAGTAATCAATCAAAGTTGGGGACATAATTTGATTAGCACTCATAACTGTGAAAACCTGATTTAATAACTTCATATTTCTCAACTGTTGGTAAACTAGCTAATATTCTAATTACTTGATTTGAGTTGTGTTGCAATACAAAATTGAAAGTTTTTATTTAAATGACCATGTAATAGCATGCAATAGAATATACAAATAAACCTTTATATACTGTATACAACCTGTTATAACTGATCATTTTTGTAAGCTCCCACTGAAATATGTGGAAGTTTAGACCACAAATAAAAAGCTCCTTGGACTTTTTCAATAAATATTCCCAATGAAACAGCACTGCAGAGGGATGAAATGTATCACAATGGTTTTGGATGCTTTAAAACTATATTGCAAAATCTGACTTTTAACTGTTATGTCAGCACGGACTAATGTGGAGATCCCTTAGTTATAAACAAAACTGCCCAGTAGGCATTCGGATTTATTTTGAATAGTCATGACCATTTTCAGCTGAGCACAGAAAATGAAATATGAACTGCATTTTGAGGCTTGTGTTTTGAAAGCACATTGTGTATTAATATTTAATTTCTAATATAACAGGTTTATAATCTGTATTTATATAAAGCACCAAGATGTTTAAAGTATAATAAAGAACTATGAAATATTTGTAATATAGGCAGTTTTTACACATGAAATTGCGAGTACACTTAAGGGATCACAATGCGCATGGATTTTCAGGCCTTCAGAGATGGACTGGGGTTTTGTTTATGAGGGATATATAAATATATAGGAATCATTGCCTGAGCTTATATACATTTCTGAGCTTATATACATTTCTGAGCTTATATTTGACCACAACAGTATGGGAATTAGTACAGTTTCTATTATCATTGAAAAAAGACAATAAACAGGGTGAGTGAATGGCTAATTAATATTGTTTCTGAGTTTCGTTTAATTATTGTACCACAGAATCTTTCAATTGCCTTAGACAGAATTTTTCCCTTGCCTTCAATATTCCTTGGTTTTAGTAGTATGAAATATAGAGTATAACAGTTATAGGAGCTAAATTATATATCCAATGCCATTTATTACATAAATATTTGTTTGACTTTATTGCCACTAATGGTAATTTCCTTAACTGAGTTAACTCCATGATACCAAAGCATTTAAAGGATCAAGGGTGAACCTGAGTTATGTAGAAAATAATTTTTTGGCTGAATATGTTTCCCTAAGACCCCTACAGACTTTTTGCCTCCAAATAAGATTTTGAAATAAAAAAGTAATGCATTTTTTGCAACCAAATTATTATAGTTTCCATAATTTTGTGCAAGATACATGTTTCAACCATTCAGAAAATTACTACAACTTTTTAAAATTGAAAAATTCTTATAAACTTTAATCCTGAATTGCACAATACTCATAGTTCTTGAGCTGTCCTTTGGATGCTCTCCCAACAGTAACAAATTTACCAAAGCTTTGAGGGAGAATACAAAATGACATATCTGTAAATTTTTTATGATCTGAAGTAGCTGACCTGTTAGTTCAGATTAGTATTCTCTATGACAACTGTATTTAATTGTCTGCAGGTGGATATTTCCTTTTATTTTTTTTAATCTAAATGATGCCTGTATATGGAAATCAACGTGTTTGATGGGAAAGGATAGGTTTAGATAATTTTTTTCAGTTTAAAAAAAAATCAAAGGAAAGCTTTAGATATATTACAAGTAGTAGAGGGAGACGATGATCTTCTGAGCTCTTTTTTAGCTCTGTAAGATCTAGAAAAGCTGTAATTTATTTGCAACAGTGGCAGCCTAAGAAAATGTCATGATAAACTAAAGTGACTGAACAATGACTGACATGTGAGAAGATTCCAGGTCTACCTAAAATCTGATCTGCCCCTTCTGCCCATAAAAAAAGTAAGAGGGTGGATGATGAAATTTTTTTTTTTTTTTCCTGCATCTGCACTGGAGGTGAAGAGATGAGATCTTGGTAGAGCAGCTCTGCATGTATTAATGTCCTTGGACACAAACTAAATTTTAAAAACATCTGGGTATTCTGCATCATCTTGGAGCATTTTCTTCCAAATTTCAGTGAGGGGAAGGTAAATAGAGAAGGAAGAGTGATGATTGATTCAGTAAGTCAGTAGCAAAATGATTAGGAATACAGGATGTAGTCGATGCTTCACCTTTCAGCATCAAGAAACACTTGACCTTAGTAGCCTCTTTTCATATAGGAGTGATCTGATCAGGAAACCTGTCCAAGCAAGGAGGAATCTCTTCACTAACCACCAATCTACAGGCCACACTGACATCACACAGCAGCGAACACCTGCTCTGGTTGACGACAAAGAAGAGGACACTGTCTGACCTTCTTTCTTCTTAGCTAGAGTTTGGGCACCGTTATCTTGCTCAGCTGCAGGGAAGACCTTTCCCCTCTGGACCATCATCATGAATCTCAAAAATTAGATAGGCTGAGGCTGGAGTACACAGCAAGGGTCAGACTACTGCTCTGGAAGCCAGAAAAATAGACTGCCTGTTGACACCAAGTAGTTAACACTATGTTTTTTTAACAAATAATCTTTTCACAAACTGTAGTATTCTCTTTGTGTTTCTATGCTATCTCATTTTACATCTACAAAGCATTCCTTGAAAATCAGTTCTTCTATAAAAGTGTTTGAAATTGCAATGTATCATTTTATGTTGGTAGGGTAGGGTTTTTTGGGTTTATAGTTGGCTTTCCTGGCAGGGATTTTATAAATGATTCAGAGATTATAAAGCAACATAGAGATAAAGACCAGCTTTGAAAGATAGGATATACTGCTCACTATGATTTGTATGAACTAATCTCTAATGCCTCTTTGGGAAAAAAACATCAACTGAAGCTTATAGTCCATTGCATACATTAGCAATGAGTACTTATTAATCTTATAACCTTTTCTAATTAACAGGGTAAATTTGAAAGTGAATACAAATTGAATGTATCCAAGGGTAAAATATATTCAGCTACAAAATGTACCCTCACATTTGCTGAAATATCTATGAAGTGGTGTGTCACAGAAATAATCTGGTTTATTTCTTTTTTTGTTTGCTTACAGTCAACAAGAAAAGAAGTGCCAGCAGCTGGCACTTTGCAAGTGACACATCTGTGCAAATCATATATTATTATAGGCATGGCTAGTAAAATTACATTGTTCTTGTTGCAACTCTTGCCATTGCAGCTGTTGCTATTTACTACATGCTACAGTTCTTTCTTCTAAATGCATGATCAATGAAAAGTAGAAGAGAAATCTGAAGGCCAAATTTAGAAAAAACATCTTAAAGTCATAAAGTGCAATATACAGATTTATCCCTGGGATCAATGATGCTTATGAAAAAGATGTAAGTATAAATCGACACTGTATGGAAATTCTGTGTGTGTTTCAATGAACGGTTTGTTCCATAAAATTCAGCATGGACAAAAGGCAGTGCAAACAGGAAACGTTACTATAAACAGAGGTACAAACACCTACAGTGATCAGGACATGGCAAGATACAGAAAAAATAGCTATGGTTGCTTCCTAGAAGGAATCAAACTATTATAGTTACATGAGCAAGAAGCAAAAAATGTACAGAGATTGGATCTGGTGGTGAACAGAATTTTATGATTTTGGTATCTCAAGGAAGGGAAAGAATTTCTGTGCAGTCCTTTAGAGGCATCTGACTTTCATTCCACTACCTATACAGGGAATACAGAAGCTGTATTAAACAACCCAGCTTGAATTGTTCTTTCTTATCCAGGAACCTAACAGAGGTCCTAGAGTAGAATTGATGCATTACTTCAGCTGGCACCTATTTAGGCAAACTGAAATCTGGAATAGAAGTATACATCTTTTTCAACTGGGAGAAAATTACTTAAATTCCAGGGCACACCTGCAGAATTCAAATTAATGTTATACTGGGGAAAACAGAATGGGTTTTCATTTTTACTTGTCATAACAAAAACTCTAAAATAACCAGTTAAGACAATTGTATCAATTGCAATGATACACCAAAAAAGATAGGTAGAAAGAGGTATAAACGTGAGAATAATAATTCTGGGTCTTTAAATGCACATTTATGCATGTAAGTATATGTCTGTATAGGCAGAGAGGAGCCAGGTTCATCTCAGTGGTGCTCAGTAACAAGGCCAGAGGCAATGGGCACAAACTGAAACACAAGAAGCTCTGTCTGAGCATCAGGAAACATCTTTTTACTGTGAGGGTGACTAGCACTGGCATAGGTTGCCCAGGGAGGTTGTGGAGTCTCCATCCTTGGAGATATTCAAAAGCCGTCTGGACATGGTTCTGAGCAACTGGCTCTAGGTGGTCCTGCTTGAGCAGAGGGTTGAATTAGATGACCTCTGGAGGTCCCTTGCCACCTCAACCATTCTGTGATTCTATGATAGCATCATTAAATCATATATGATCAAACTAAAAATCTGTGACTTAATGAAGTTTTCTGTTTAAATAAGGTAAGCAACTTCCATAGGAATGCTGTAAAGCAAAATTATGACTCTTTTTGTAGTTGAGTAAGTGTACGCCAGAGACATTTTATAGGTGTCAATCTGTGTGGCTGAATGTAGATATTAAATATGTTGAGTCTCTTTGACCCACATCCCCAAAGGCATTTAGATGCTAATATTCCATGGACTGAAAATGATGAAATTATTATTAAATTGAAATTAACTGACATTTCAACATTTACATCTCTTAGAAGTATTTAGTCCTCTCTCTTCAAAAGGGCAACATGTCAAACAGGAAAAGTCCATAACATAGTAGTTGCCTTGGTACAGCTCTTGTTTCTTGAACTGTAGACTGACGTTGCATTCTGTAAAATTTCCAGAATTAAAACACATTTTTAAATGGAATTTTCTCTCATTATTACCCCTCCCCCCACCCAAAAAAAAAGCGTATACAAATATTGCCAAAAGAATAACACAAAATTAAAGCAATGCAGTCAATATATAGACAGTTTTATATTAATATTTTCCTTCAAATAAGGTAACTTCCTTATAATTTTCTTTTAATGATGTAACGATAAAAAAAGAGCTGCTATACTAGAAAAAAATATTAGATAAGCACATAAAACAAGAAAGACCATTGAAAACTGAGAACTAAAAATGTGATACTACAAACTCTTTCTAGAATTTTGACCCTATCTGGCTCCAAAAGGCCACAGGATTCTGGGACACTATTTCTATCTTGTGAAGATCTATTGTATGTGCTGTTGTATTACCGTGATTAGATAAGCTTATCCATGCAGACTAACATTAATATCTATTTAACACTTCATAAGAAAGATTCAGTCTGTGTTTTTAAATTAATTTCCACAAATTTGCAGTTGATATTCTTTCATCAGAAGCATTCTTTGAGGTTTTTATTTAAGTTAACATAATGTATTTTACCACCTAGTTTGGGAATTTTGGATATATCTGACATAATTAAAGGAAGATTCTCACATTCATGTTATTTGAGTTATGTAGATCTAATAAAGGATTAGGTATTAATTTGCCATCTGAGACAAGCAAGAAGACAGAGCTTTGGATGGTATGGAAAAGCTGAAAACTATCAGACATCTCAAAATCCAAGTTTTGTAATTTCCAATCCAAGCACACAGTCAAAAATCGTATTAATTGCAGATGGGTGCTCTCTTGACTGAAAACAACAACAACAACAACAACAAAAATCCCCCCTCCTCACCCCCTGAAAACCTACATTTTTCATACAGAATAGAATATCAGCTCAAGGTAAATAAAAAAGTTGTATTTTGAGCAATACTAAACCCAGGTTTTTGTTATTTACACCACATCAACACCACATGGCATCAATTCATTTTTTTTTCTTTTTCTTTTTAGAAAAAAAAACAAAAACAAAAACACAAAAAAAAAACCAACCAAAACATTCAAACAAGTCTTCACTATTAGAAAGATCTGTGTTTGGAGATTCTTGCAAAAAAGTAAATGATTTTGTGGAGAGAAGGAAAGGTGGCAATGCAGAAATGTAACATCTCTGCAGCGACCTCTGGTTAGCTTCAGCTCCAGGGGCAGCAGGATCTAGTAGGCTGTGATCCCTGACTGAGAGTTTGTTTGCTTTGTGTTTGCTTGCTGACTGGCACAGCATTTCAGAAGCATGTATGTGGGTAAATACAGTTAATTATTCTCTGAATATAATAAAACTTTAGCTCCCTTAGACTCATCTTACATTTCATGGGTTATTTTATCCACTGGAAATTTGAGCTGCAACATCACAGTCATCTCCTACTGTTCAGCAAACAGACGACACAGGTGTTTAAGTAGGACAAAAGTATTGCAAACAGTAGCAATATCCAAGCATTCTGTTTCAGCATCCTCTCCCATCTGTAGTCTGCCATCCATTTCTAGGCTACCATTCAAGAGTCTGGTTTTTTAAACTCTTTTCATTTTGCTCTGATTTTATAAGCAAACTAGCACCTTGTGCACACAAATTCCTAGTAGTTGTGTACTCAGTTGTTTAGTTCCAGCACTTCCAGTGACAAACCACGCAGCTGAAAGAAAAAGCTCCACACCTCCATTTATTTGAAACAAGGTCTCTTAATACTTTGTATATGTTAAATCACTTTTCATACAAGTATATAGTTCCCACTGAGATCAAACTTACAATAAAATTTGCATTCAATGGCTAATGGTCTCTCCTCAGACAGCTGGAAAATTATTTTTCTTTGTCTGGCATATTTTATTAAAAAATGCAGTTTCTTTCCATCTTAAGCTTGCCACCAGTGCAATTATGACTGTTACACCATAGTCGTCACAGTGTAATGGGCTGAGTGCATCCCACTGAAATAAGAAACAATTAGTAATTGAAGTTCTCATTCTCACAAAACCCCTAGCTGTTGCATAGGGTTAATGACACACCACAGGCCTGGGGTTGCTTCCTTTACTGTCTGAATTAATTTTGTTCCTTTGGGAAGAAGTTACAGCTAGCATTTTGAACTCGTGTTTCAGGAAGCATTTTGCTGCCTTCCTCAGCAAGTTCTCTTTCATTATTCCCTCTTGCTTATATTTAAGCCACTTCGTGCTTTCCTTGTCCACATTTTTGAGTTCCTTTCATACTTTCATTTACTTGGCTGATCTTCCTTCAACCATAGGATCGAAGTTTTATAAAGCATTACAAATATCTCTTAGAATATACACCAGGTCTGCTTGGTATAACATGGCACCTCCCAGTCATCAGTTCTTGGGGTGTGATTACAGGGAATAATGCAATTTGGTTACCTTCTGCCAGACTGCTCCTTGTGACAGTAAAGCTCCAAACCCCACTACTTTAAGACCATGCCAGTAATAAATATTTTGGTCTCTCTCCTGTCTGTAGATGATATGCAAGCAATAAAAGATCTTTTGCAAAGTATTCCTTCTCCACACATGAGGTGGCGGACAGGCACAGGTGTGGGAGAGGGTCAGAGGCATCAGCTGATACCTTTTACAAAGTGTTGGTAGGACAAAACAGAAAAATCCCATTGCCTTGAAAGCTGTCTTCTCCTTCCCTTCCATCCCTCCCATTTCACTGCTCTGTCATGTGGGGTCTCACTTGAAACACATGAGGGGTAACACAGATAAAGCCAGAAACTTAAGGGGAAGGGGCCAGAGATCCCTGGAGCTGCCTACTTCAGTATTGGGGTCACAGGGGGACAGCAAAGTTCGCCCAGAAATAGAGCTCTGTTGGGGAATATGTCTGAAAGTGATCTTCTCCTTGCAGAGGGGGAACCAAACCAACAAATGAACAAACAAACAAAAAAACCAAACTGGGGAAGTAGGTGATGGCTGAAAGAACTAGAAGCCACAAGATGGACTTTCAGGCTGTAGAAATGGCCCCACCTCAAGTTCCTGGTTACAAACATGACAGAGCTGGTGCATTCAGTTGACCCAGATAGAACAGAGACAGCATATTTTTTTTAATTATTATTTAAAAACAGACAAACAAAATGTACTTAAAACCCTAAACCTACCACTTTACCTTGTTTATTTGTTTTTTAAGCCTTTATGGCTGGGTTGGGAAAGGATCTGTCTTTTTGGAGAAACCCTGGCATTTGGGTTGGCAGTCCTACTACTGCACTTATAAGGGGACCCTGTGCATCAGGTCTGAATTAATGGAAAAAATATAAATGGTAATGTTGTGATAGCTTGATTGATCGCAAACAAGCTTGTGGTGAGGAGGCAGGAGAGTCAGAGCTCTTGCAACACAACACAGAAGATTAATGCTAAGTTTATTGGTATTGATGTGGGCAGCAGATTACACATAATAAGCTGTTTTACACAGTATCAACAGCTAAAAAAAATAAATAAATTAGAATGAAATGGATGCAAGGAACTCACGCAGACTGATAAACAATTGAATTTAAGAAGTTTTTTACAAGATCAGATGTACAGTGATACAGAATATTTACAGTTCAATTAGGAACTTCACCGGTATGGTTTCAGTGTTATAGCCAAAAGACTTGCATTCCAACTCAAGGAAAAAACTTCATAAAAACAAGAAAAACTTCTCTCACAGTCCTTTCTCTTTATTAGGAATCAGTACTATATCTGATGAACTCCTCTAGGTTGAAGAATACAGTTGCTTGTTATCTCGTACCTTTTATGTGAGAGGCCATTGTGCACCCTATAAATTCAAAGATATGGATGTGTTAAAAGTACTATGTATGATAGAGACTAATTTCTCAGCTAGAAGGTTTTGCTGTGCTTCTGTAATCTCGTTCAAGTATCTGTTATCTAACACCGAGCTGAATGGGACCTATCTATTCTCTGGCAGTAACAGAGTGTCCTACTGAAATGTTGACTGAAATCATAATGTGGCTTGAACATTGAAATAATGTATACTTCAAAGACTTTAAAAAAGAAAAAGCAGGATCCACAATGTGATTCTAAACGTGAGAGGCACAGGACAGGGAATACTCACAGAGCAGTAATAAATATAGCAAAAAAACCCCCACCATCGTCCTTTAGTTGAGACAAAACTTTGTATTCTTTGGAGAAGAAAAATCTAAACAGGCTGAGAAATGTTTTTTTAAACAATGTTGCTTCACAACATGTTATATCTAGTAGCAAAGCATGTGGTGTCTAACTCTCAGAGGTAAGTCACAGATAGCTGGGCGTACTTAGTATTTGAGAAATGATCCCCTTCTTCTTATGAGTTGATATATGGGTTTTTATCCCTGATTGTAGGCACCAAATGTACATCCTTCCTTTTAACTTGCAATAATGCTTTCAGGGCATACACAAGAGCAATGCCTTGCAGAAAATAGGGGAATGACAACATTGACTTACCAACAAAATTGCTCTTATATTTTTGACTAGTGTAACATAGCTTTTTTTGTCAAAACAAAACAAAACAAAAAACAAAACCAAACATTATATAATGTTCATGTTTGTTTAGAAAAAAAACATGAAAGAGAAGAGAAGGAAAAAAAGTCCACATTTGCATAATCTGAAATAAATTGCTCAACAAAAAAGAGGGAGGAGAAGGCAAAAGCAAGAAAACCACAAAGGAATAGCTCAAGAAAGAAAAATAATTTTGTCAAAATATTTCATTTAATATTATAAAAGAATCTGAACAGATTTATTTCATCCTATTTTCCTCTAGAATTACACAACCAAATGTTTCATAATAAAAACAAAATTCACCAAGTCAACATGACCTGCTAGTACCATATTAATATCTTGCCCACTTTCAGATGAATATTCTGCTTCACTACAGACAGTTCTTTGAAAATATTGTGATTGCTGTGAAATGTTTGCCACCATGACTACATATCTCACAGTTTGAATCCAAACTAGTATGGTAAACATCTGAAAAATAATTTAAAATGTATATTCTATAACTAGCAATCATGACTTTACAAGTACAACACGACATTGCAAAGCTTTCAATCACCTCCTGCAGCTCCAGCCTTTCACAGAAAACTGTTTTTCTGCTACACTTTAAATTCCTTTTTTTCTATGAAGAAAACCAGATTGCATTAAAAATCCATTTATGTTCCTAGATTCCCAACACATAAAATGTCTTTTTATTTTAAGTTGTATTTTGTTTATGATATTTCAAAGAGCACTTCGTTCTGTGTAACAGTGGTATCCACTTTACTATTATTATATCTTACAGAAAGATAGGCACATTATTTTCTTAGGGGATCATAATTATTGATGAAGACTTATTAGAATCATTTTTACCCACTGATACTGTGGGTAAAATGAAGAACATATTGTCAATGTCACCTCTTCTGGTACTTTCCAGGAAGCAATTTAACAGCAATTGTGGAAAATGAGATCATAAAGGTTAACAGGGTAGAGATCATACCAATCATTTTAATGGAGTTTTAGAGATTCAAGTTATATCCTTTTCCTTTTCCTTTTTCTTTTTCTTTTTCTTTTTTTTTTTTTTTTTCCAAAAGATGTTCTCAAGGTTTATAAAGGAAACTTAATGATGTGCATGCTTGTGCATGAAGAGAGTTTGTGCATCAGTATTCCACAAGTGAAAGCACAACTGAGGAGACCTTTTTGCAGTATGTTAGTTGTTGGTGTGTCTTTAGAGTAAAATAGTTACATTATTTCATCTGGGAGCCATGGCAACTGGAGGTGCAAGATCAAGTACAGACTGAGTTCAAAGGATCAGGTTGTCAAGCAACATCTTAAATGAACTCAGGTCTGGCATGGATCTCCAGATATATCTATGCAAGTTAAACTGAGGCTTTTTAACTGTCAGTATTATTTAATCTCACTGATAGAAGGACAATGTAGTTGAACAGGCAGAATCCCACAATGACTTCAGTACCCGCTTTCAAAGGGCTCCTAATAATAAATTAGTTTAAATAAATTTGACAATCCTTATTGTATGGAAAGCTTTAAAGCCCTTCCTCCAAAATTTTTGCTGTTTAGTGTTCATCATACACCCTTGAACAATAAAAGGCCTATGTAGCCAGGGAAAACATGTAGTCCAATTCTATTTATAAGAAGTGGAATTCAAAGGACTGATGGAAACGTTCACTTTACTTTTTAGGGCTAAGATACTACTCTGCTTTCTGGTTTGGTGAAAAGAATACCTTTGTTTATACTATGGCTTTGTATCTCTGGTTTGTTCTGGTGCTTGGCTCATACCTTCAAGCCTTTCTTCTCCTCATCTTCAACACTTTAGCTGGTACGTCTTCTCCTCACGCAGCTTGTGTGCTACTTCTCTCAACCATGGCTACCCAACCCCCTCCCCTGCACATATGCTCTTTGCTACCCTCACCTTAGCTTTCTTACTTTCATTCTCTTAGGTCTGGGAGTTATTTGTAGAGTAATGTCAGTGTAGTGAAAGATTTAAAATCAATCAATATCATTACAGAACTGTCAGTTTACCATTACTTCGCCTGATTTAAGTGTAGTTAAAAAAGGGAGAGGAGAGGAGAGGAGAGGAGAGGAGAGGAGAGGAGAGGAGAGGAGAGGAGAGGAGAGGAGAGGAGAGGAGAGGAGAGGAGAGGAGAGGAGAGGAGAGGAGAGGAGAGGAGAGGAGAGGAGAGGAGAGGAGAGGGGAAAGCTTACATGAAATGAAAATTATTTAAGGGTGTTTTGTTAGAACTGTCCACCAGTTAAGGGAGCTTAGCTGCAGATTCACTTAATTAAATGTATATACCTTTCCAAGCATGATTAAACTTCACTCCTGGACCTCATTCCCCTACTCTCCTGAATTTTCACCCTGAATATCTCTGGTTAATCACTTAAATTTGGTAACAGTGTTCATCTCTTCTTTAGAAAATGCTGCTTCTTGTTGATGATGAAAATGAGCAAAATCACAGTGGCATAAAGAGGACAAAAACCTGATGGATGTTTTTTAAATGAAAAAACTTTTCTCTCACGCCATTCTCTCCCCCCCCTACACTTTCCTTTGAAGGCTGAGAATCCTTTCATATACTGCACTCAGGAAGCATTTCTGGCCAATCAAAGTGGCAGTGACAAAAAAGCTCTTTACTTCAAGATACATCAATCATCTGCATTGTTCATGGCTGAGTAAGAATCTGAACATGAAAGATATGAATTTGAAAACTGCTTCAGGATTACTGTCAGCCCATAGTAGAAGTTTAGGATTCTGGTATATTGGTATACCACAGGTATTACTGATCACAGAAGTAGCTGGAATTAGATATTGCATTATGGCCCCAAATTAAAAAAAAAAAATGTTGGGGTTTTTGGTACACTTAGCCAAATTGCTTTCTTTCATGTGAATTAGCAGTCAAACAGAGAGATACTCAGAAATCCTATAGGTCATGTGGTGTGTAGTGAACTGGCAATGTGCTTTCTGCAAGCATCATGACCACCTTTCAAATGATGGTATCTTCATGCCACATGATATACTCAGTATGAGCAATGTGTGTTTTTGTGAATTGGTCAACTATGAATCATTTACATCTTAATAATCATTTTTTGTATTTTAACACAAAATTTGAATAAATTATTTGTCTGCTATATTTTAGGCTTTCAAAAATCAGGATTTATGAACAGATGATGGTTGTCATATACTGTAAACTGATATCACAGGACAAAAATAGAAAAAATATAGATAGACATTTCTGTGAAAGTGAAATTAATGTTTCTGCTGAAATCAGGTTACTGACTCCTAAACTATTTGACACACATTTATTTTAATTAATTTCAATTACACAAAAATATTGTAAATGAATATTGAAACACGGATAAAGGAATCGTACTCATCTGTGATCACTAGGTATGCTTTTCATCTAAGGTGATTAGTGGCACTTGTAGACAGTCCGGTAAAAATTGCAAATTATCTCCCCTAAACAATCAGTTACATTGGGTAGGCTTCATAATATGACAATCCTTAAATAGATTAATATTCTTTGGATTTGGATCAACAGTTGATAATGCAAAAGAATGGACAGTCTTTTGCTTTAACTCTGAGCTCTTTCTTTTTCACTATTTTGTGTTCCAGAAAAATTCACATATTAAAACCTACAGAAATATCTCCTTCTCTTCTTGTTTTCTGGAGGATCCCTTGCTAATTTCTGAATTGTGTTCTTCTGTGAATTAGGAACCTCTAGAAAAAGAAACAACTAACCTGGATCACAGGCCTTTTAGACAGTTATGACTCTTTTCCATCAGAGGAAATCTGCACCATATTGTTTCTTGAACGTATTGTATCTCGCTACATTATGTGTTCTCTATAGTAAAGACAGCAGCAATAATTCATAAATGTGTGGGGAGATGAATGGTTATAGTATCCATACAAAAAGAAAAGTGTGTGCAATAAGTCTGAGTCAGATATTTTGCTAACATCAAATTACTTCAGTTTTGGATATGGCTGTACTTCAGATTTCAGTGTAGCTAACGTGGATAGAATGAGCTTTTTTACTGAGCTTACCCAGCTGCTGGTTTGCAGTGTAACCTTGTCAGCACAGAACTGACAGCAGAATTTATGCTGCTAAGTGATGTTATTCATTATTCCTTTTTGAAGCTACATTTTAAGAGCCTTTATTACTAGAAGTAGTAGTCGAAGTAATTATTAGTCTTAATATTTAATTTGGTATTATATTTGGCATTATATTTGGTATTATATTTGACACGTGATTTGACAGTACTTAGGATCATGTTGTTACATTGTAATGGAAGAAAGTAAAGGACAGAGTTGAAGTGAGGAGAGAAATGGGAATGCAGTGATTCATACCAAAACAAACTTACATGTCCCTAATCATAGATGTGTTTTAAACAAAATGTAAAAAGTGTTTATATTACATTTTGAGTCCATCATCAGAGCATTAGTCCAACAAATCTGAGTTGGTTCCTCTTACTGTCTTTCACTCAGAAAAAATAGAAACAAATTTAAACAAGAGACTTGTCCAAATATAAAATATTTTTAATGTAGGTGAAGAATAATTGCTTCATCCCTACAGCCAGTCATTATGTTTCTTAAATCACCATGTTTTATCTGCCCCAAAATTTATTTTGTCTGTCTAATTATTTGGATTATAACATTGACCAAAATAGTCTGGTGAAATCACACTTAAATCTTTTTTCAATTTTATTCAGGGAATAAGAAAAGACTTACCATAAACACTGTTGATGATGCTGGAGCATACCCTCTGTCCCAAATCTCCAATAGCTTCAAATCCACTACTTCTGGATTGCTTCTTCCTTTAAAATTTGCCTTGAAAACTTCTGTTTCAGAACATCTGGAGGGTGAAACTATGTGTTTTTTTCATTGCTTGCAATTAACACAAATATGACCTTCAAAGGCATCTACATTTCTGCACTTAATATATGTATGAAAAATAGGCATTTAGAGGGACTTCCTCCACTGCGTACCCAATAATAGTGCTTCATAGGTGTCTACATTTCCCCTCCAAGTATAACATTATAGGATAAGCAAGACATACACCTTTCCCTACTCATTTCAGTGAGAAATGTTTCTCTGTAATGTACTACCACAGCAACAACTGTGAACATGTTTTCTTATTCTGGTCCAGATTTTTTAATTTCATATTTTTCTCTCTGTTCTGCTTGTGAAGGTCGGCAGAGCTGATGTGTATTTTTTTTTTCTTATCTCTCTCTGCTTACTCTTCTAATTCATATACTTCATGCTTGCATCCAGGTTTTCTGTCTTTCAGTTTATTTCCTGCCCTGGCAACAGCATTTTATTTCTATGGAGACATAAGGCAATGTGATGGCTTAGCTCATTTCGAACTTTGTGTGAAAAATGCTTCTTTCATCCCTCATTTAAATATTTTTTTTTTCTTTATTTTTAAAAGTGGAATCTAACAGATTCAGTGTTGCTTCTTGTGACCCATGTGAAAAGCTACATTTTATAACTGGCTGGTAGTTGACCCTCAGTGCCTTTGGATTTATCCCCTCTGAAAGCTTTTCTTTGTTCTGTTAGCTTTTTATTATCTTTTTTTTCAGAGAGTACATTCTACGTCATGATCTTTATGGTAAACAGTATCCTGGTAACAGAAGTAATTGGCTGTTGAACCCAGAAAAAAAAATTAGCTTGCATTATATTTCCAACAAAGAGCAAGGCTGGAGGTGAGCTTGCTAACATCTGATGGACACAGCTTAAAATTACAGAATGGGAAAGGTTGGAAACACCTGGAATTTAAAACATATGCAAGATTTTTGGTTTATAGTAGATTAAAGATATTGACTGTAATAATAAAGCATTATACATGACTCAGTCTGTGCATCTTCTGTTGATGAAAGGTCTCACTCAGCAAAGTTCCTGAACATAGTGGGATGATGAAGGCAGCTAAATTGCAAGCCTGTGTTCAAATGCCTTGCTGAACTAGGATCTTTCTGCTTGTATTCTTACTAGATATGTAGTCACGTGATAATACAGAATATTAAGAAATAAAATCCATTAAGGTGCTGCAACTATTTTCATACCCAATATAATGCAGGGTAAACATTTTTAACTTAAGAAACAAAGTAAAAAATGCTTAGCAGATGGAGCCCTAAAATAACTTTTCATGAATAATTCAGAGCAGTTAATTTGTTTGCTTCACAAAGAAGTATTTCTGAACATACAAGAAGATGGAAAGTGTATGATATGTACATAAGAAGGTAAACTTTTTAACACAGCAGGTAAACATTTGCAATAGTAGTGACTGACAGCTGTATATTAAATGTCATGACTTTTTTCCAGACATTAAGCAGTATTCTTTGACTCAAGTTCTTTCAACACAATCATAATTGACGTTAACAGAAAATGTAAATTGGAAAAGATCTTAATTTACTGTTGGCAAAACCCTATTCTAATTGAAATATCTCACCCTAGTAAAATAATTAAAATGTTGGCCTACAAAATAATTAATGTGACCTTAAAAACAAATTGCTTGACCTGTATAATGATCACATTTCTTTTAAATACTTTCAGTAGGATATTTCTTGCAGAGCATGGTAGAGACAAAAAGAGCTGAAGGTCAAAGCCAAAAGAACCCCAGGCAAACAAACAAAGAAGCTTAGCCTTTAAAAATGTGCTTTAAGTGAAACTTGGGCATTTAGTTGAAAAAATTCGATTGCAAAAATATCCATTTGGGTACCATTGAAAGGATTTAAATTTCATACATTCCTCACTTGCAAAAAAAAATTAAAAAATTAAAAAATAAAATTCCAGGAGACAGAAGTGAGATTCAACTCCCTAAACACAGATGACTTGAGATTTATGTTGTTTATACTGGTTATCCTGTGCCTTTTTTTTTTTTTTTTTAATCTATGACAAAGCAAAAAAAAAAAAAACCACAACAAACATTCATAGGCATGACTGATATAATCTTCACATAGCAATACAAGCTGGGCTAGACACATCTTCTTTTCACTCCCCTGGGTAGAGATGGAGGTGAGCTCAGCTCTAGATATCTTCATTGTAGGTATATGAACTTAAATAAGGTAAATCTCAGACCTACAACTACACTTCAACCTATAATGATTCATTTGTAAATCCTTCTGGAGCCAGGGAATACATCTTCCCCACAACATCTAAGGACTCTGATTCTACTTTCCGAGAACTCCTGGCAATGCAAGAATGAGGTTCTTCCTGCACAAACACAGATTTCTTTCAAACCCTGGGATCAAAGAAGACAGATAATTCTTTCAAGCCTTCCCTCCACAACATTTTTCTAGATGGCACATGCAGTTAAAGCATCCTGATGCAACTGGCTGGATGTGAGAGGAGGGTGGGCAAGGAGAAGGAAAATGCAGTTTCTGCCCTTCGTCTACAAGCTTTGCCGCTCTGAAGGGAAGACTCCCAGACTCACCATGTCAGGGAGTGAGTAACGGAGACAGAAAGTGACTTTGCAGCTTCAAGGTATATCCCTCTCTGCTCCAGAGGCAATCTGTGTACCTCATGTGATGGAAAATATTTAATCAGTCTTGAAATTTCATAGCAAAGCTGTCATCACAAGCCAGGTGAGTGTCCTTACCGCTAGGGAATATCACCCTTTTCCTGATTCCCTGGATTTAAAATTGTTTACTACTCAGTGGCATAGTTTCAACCTCGAGGTGAAGAGTGACTGTTTTCACTCCCAGACTCTATACTTTCCTAGATCTTGATTCCATCTCTCAACCTCCTGATTACATTCTTGTCTACTCTAAACTAGCTTGTGCATGCTCTGATGGACTTCACAGTCTTCTTTAGGAAAAAAAAAAAAAAAAAAAAAAAAAAAAAAAAAATTAGAAGTCCATGGACTCTGTACTTTCTCCCCTAACAGAGCAAGACCAGCCAGTATGGAATGAGATTGTGGCTGGGACCCATAGCCGCTGTCAGAAGATGGAAAGCATGCCCAAGACCCCAGTCTGTAAACACCCTGTGTCCCTTAGGCTTCCTTATTCTACCTCTTTCCTGACTATGTATTCCTTTGGCTTTGTCAGTCTGGTGTAACTACACAGGCTTCTTTCAGGAAAGCTGAATGTTCAGTACCCTGAAAATCATTTGGATAAAAGTTTAAGCCACAGCTTATGTTAGAGGGTTGGTGCCTTACAAGTGTCTGATCAGCAGATATCTACTGCTAGCAAGATTTCAATGAAGAACAAAAATTCTGCCCCAGTTTCCATTGCTTTCAAGACTTAAGAGGAACTTTGGCTTAAACAGAAACAACTCCTCAAGAGGCTCCTACAACATTGCTGCCTTTCTATGGGTTTACCTAAGACAGTTTTATGGATGCAAATCTTTTCTTTGTATACCATTAGATCAAGGTGATCATCCATTAAGATCAGGATCCTGGCTTTAATCTGTGAAGGCCAGAGTCTGGATCTTAATGGATGATCACCTTGATTCATTCATCTCATCGTATAACAACCTTACATGTGAAAAAAAAAGGTTTACATTTTCATAAAACAGTCTTAGGCAAATCTGCCAAGCCAATTTTTAAAAGTGAAACTGCATTCCCCAAAATGTGTCTGGAAAGCAAAAAGGAGAAACACAGGAGACACCTGAAACTGAGCATAGGCTTACAATGTGAAGATGGTATCCCTCTGTATAGTCTGGTACTGAGTGCTTAAAAACCAAGGGACAAAACTAAATGTCTGCAGCATTCATTTAGTGTACATTAATGCAGCTGCTTGATTTCATTAATTTCCAGAAACAGCAGAATGCCATCTAGCTGCTGGGGATGGCCTCTTGTGACTGAATTTTGTTGAAAGGTAATCAAAGAGGTTCATCATTCAGTAGCATAAACCTTAGTATCAGAGAGGATTTCCTTCTATTTTTAGTAAGTATCGTAAGGGAGAAGGATGGGCCATGAAGCAGTTCCTTTTGCAGAATAATATGCTTTTTAAATGCTTGATGAGTGATGACATATCACTGAATGATTGTGCTTTTTATGTGTATTAGACAGGGAGGTGTTAGAATCTAAAATTCCTATTCTAACAATCTCCTTAAACAGTTATCCAGACAGTGGCATTAATCAATTACTTCCCAATGCACTGCATATGACAGTGTAAGGTTGACAATTACAAACCAGTCAGCACATTTTCCTAAACCTGAATATAATGTCTGTTTGGCAGGAGGAAGTATAACATGAAAGATAACAAAAAAATTGAAAAAAAGTTCTCACACATAGTACAAACTTCTAGCATTCTTTTTATTACAATCACCACAGGCAAACCATTTTTAAAGTTGTGTTTTGTTTTGTTTTGTTTTGTTTTCTTCATAGCTTCTTTTTTTCATTTGTGAGCAATGAAGACCATATTAAAAGAAAGTTATTCTCTTGCAGCCCAACTTGAGTCCATGAGGCTCCTGAGATGCTTTGGTCTAATCTTTTGTAATAAATATTGCTACCCAAAGCAACTTCATATTAAATTATCTTAAGTATCACAATGAAGAGTTCTGCTTTATAATTGCAATTATTTTTCACATAAAACAGGTACAATAAAATATTATCTGCATTAAAAGGTTTTATTATTTGATAACTGTATACTAAATGATGTTGGAGGAGTTTTTTGTGAGCTGACCATATACACTGAATCTGTTCTTGTCAAATAAAGTTTTCTTCTTCAACAAAAATCCCTGTGGCACCATTCTTTTATAGATAAGATTAACATTCATCTACATAGGGAATCTAGCATGCTTTATATTAAAGGAATGTTTTTTTAAGTATTCCAGAGATGCTGTATAAGCATTGCAAAGCCTATAATCCACATCCTGCAAGGTCTGCAATGTTTCCTAACTTTGACAGTACAATTAGAGATGTGAGGATAATGAAGCCAGTTTTTATCTTACTACCCAGCATAGTGTAAGCTTCAGCAGGAATCTGGAGCTCAGCATCTTTCCATATGCATAAGAAACCGTCAGCTGCTGAACCTTTTGTTGGCACAAGCTCAGAGCTCTTGGTACTGAACTAGCAGGTTAAAGCTCTCATGGGCGTTCTTAAGAACAATTTGCAACATCCTTTCTTTGCTGTACAGGTGAAGGTTTAGGCAGATTCTTATTGGTTTTCATGTACATAAAAGGTACCAAGAATATAAAAATATTTTGGAAAAGCCATGTGATTTGTCAGGGTGTTTCCAGGACTCCCTAAATTATTTGCAGTTTTAACAGCCTATAAAACTGGAAGTCCCTAGAGCATGGCTCAGGTCTTCTGGTCTTCCCAGGGAGCAAAATGCATGACTGTTGTTGTCTGAGACACAGAGCTTCAGATTAAGATCTGTCACCTCCTGAACGATGACTCTCTGCTTGGTGTGTTTACTCAGAGGCAAGGGGTCCTGCCTCCTGTGGGCCCCCAGCAAATTTCCACCTGACAGCCTGACACTGAAGGACACTGCTGCAGAACACACTGCAGTCCCACAGGCCACAGATGCGTTCTCATTCCTCCTGGTCTCCTGCAGTCCCCAACATACCCAGGGAAACCAGCAATATGTGGGCCTCTGTCTTCAGGAGGTAACCCCCGGAAACTATTTGCTCCCTGGTGGTAACCAGTGCTGTTTTCTATGCCAGCCTTTCCTCCTGCCCACATGGCCGGACACTGTGCTTGTAGTGTACTTGGGCAGGGTGGCCTCTCCTCAAAAGTGAGCTCCTCAGAGGATATTTCAGATGCTGCACAGGCAATGCCAGAGGAAATATAAATGAAAGAGAAGATGAAAAGTTCTGTCTTATGCACAAAACTAGCATGTCCTGAGTCAAAACCCCCAGTGTTCTAACATATGGGCGCTATTAGAACACACAATTTTTGTAGCTATGTTTGTCCTTTTTTTTTTTTTTTTTTTTCCCCCTTCCCTGACACAGGAATTCAAGGCAAGTCAGGAAGGATACCTCTATTTTTAAGAGCCAGGAACCTGTGGAACCTGTGACATCCGGTCACCAAGAGGCAAATATTATTTAAACAATTCCGCATAGTCTTCTATTTCTGCTTAAAAAAAAAAAAAAAAAAAAAAAAAAAAAGAAAAAAGAAAAATAACTGAGAGAAAATACATATAATTAGAAAAAAATATGACTAATATCTTTCTCTGAATCCCCAGCATGCATCTTTTTTAGCCATCTGTTCCCTGTCATCCAGGATCTGATCCCACATGTGCTAAACAGTAAGCACAGAATCCATCTGCAAACCTGACGTTAAGGTTACCTTACACATTCTAGTACAGGAGGATCATCTACATCCTAGTTTTCCAGCTCTTAAACTGTACCTTCTGTAGATAAGGTGCCTTATTGACTAGAAAGTGTGCCTTTGCCAACTTAACACTTTCAGCTTTTTTTTATTCTTTCAGTATTCCCAACACTTAGAGAAATACTGTTACCCTTCTTTGGGCACAGAGGAGGAAGTAAAAACCAAAGTTAAATGACTCGCTCTGGGCTATACAGGGACTTTGTGACAAACTAGGATGTGATACT
Organism: Streptopelia decaocto; assembly: GCF_964273445.1. Classification (NCBI taxonomy): domain Eukaryota; kingdom Metazoa; phylum Chordata; class Aves; order Columbiformes; family Columbidae; genus Streptopelia; species Streptopelia decaocto. Next base: position 99,264,649 of record NC_138663.1, on the reverse strand, counting down.
GTTAAATAATACTGTAGAGAAATACACTTTCCTCTGAAGCTTAACTCCCCGTTTAAATTGACATATTCTACAAACAGACACCATGTTACAATACAGGTGCCCGCTAAATGATAGATTGAAAGTCAGTCTCAAAGTACCAGAGCAGCACATTCTCCTTGAGCCTTCCTCATTAATAAATTGTGAATCACATATATCCCATCAATAACCTGTTGTGAGAAACAAAACTTTTCTTTGTTAGATCAGGCAGTGCCATTACAAAAATGGTAGATTGTGCTTCTTCTTTTATTTTTCAGATAAACAAGACTACTTTAGTTACCATGATCTGACATGCCATCTCCAGAACAGAAGGTACAGTACTGAAAGGTATAATACATTTGCAATACAAGGAAGGTTTATTTTAGGCAGTAAATGAAATAGCATTTACCTAGAGTATGACAAATACTGACCTAGTTTAATACTATCTTTCTTAAAGGAACAATTGTAAACATGGATTTCAGATTTTACTGCCTAAGTCAAAATGTTGTACTAAATGTTGTACTAAATTGTGTTTTGGAAAATATGAAGCTTGTGCCACAAGCAAGAAATAACTTTTATTATTCAGGGTGTCTTGGGTGTGTTTTTAATTCTTAGCTTTTGTAATGAAAAGTTAATCCTTGCCAGACCTTAAATAAGTAGGAGGTTAGCAGAGTCAAGGAGCCCCAAAATTCAAATCTTTTCACAAAGACCACTTTTCATTTTCTGATTGATTAAAGCAAAATAGCCATCACAATCATTATGATGAGCAAATGGGAGGACTGAGTGGCAAAGAAATAAGTGGAAAAAATTTGAGGAATGTGAACCTTTTAAAAAAGGAGATTAGAGAGATGGCACCAAAAGCCAAGGAGGGTATGAAAGAAAGGCCATATTCAGGCAAGAAAAAATCAGAGCAGTAGAAAAATTATGATTTTTGATACCTCAGTCAGGCAGCACAGAACAGCTGCTGTGCCTAACAGAACAAACAATTCTTGCACCTGCAGAAAGAAATAATAGCAACATAGCAGCTTTGCAGTGAAAAGAAGTAGATGTGGATGTCCTTGAGAATATAAATTGAGATCCATGAGAGCTGCAGGAGCTGGAGAGAGCATCCCCCCTTACGGTGGTGCTCAGTGCTGGGGCAGAGGCTCCCTGGTCACAGCCCAGTCATCCCACCCACTGCAGGGGGAGGAACGCAGGAACCAGCGCCATGCCCCAAAAGGTTCTTGGGACACATGGTAAGGAACAAAAATTTGGGATATCTGGATCCTGCCGTGATGTCAAGAGGCAGATACTGAGCACTGCAGAAGAGTACTTGTATTCAAATTGCAGGCATCTTTCTTCCTAAATTTGTGTATGTAGTACATTCAGTGATTAAATAAAGCAAAGAAGGAATTATGCCACATGAATAGACATCTGACTGCTTTCCAGGTATGATATAAACCATCTTGAGTAGTTATCAGGGAAATACCCAAACAGACTAACTTTATCAGCATACACAGGACTTTGCTACCTACAGAGAGCTTGCAGAGCACGTACTTAAGATACACAATCATGAACACAAGGTGAAACATCAAACATACAACTTCAAGGAAAGAGTACAACATTTCCCAGGACAGACATCTGGATATTGCTGAGAATGAAATTTTGAATGAAACTGTGGCACAAAAATCAAATAAAGCCTACGTTTTACAGACAGAGAAATATACCATATATCACAATATATTTTTATAGGACAGGCTTCAATAGTTCCCAAGAACCAGGTCACAACCTTAATGTTGGCTGACTGAAGCAATTGCATTACTATCATCACAGATCACTTTTGCACTAGTGAAGTGCTAATACCACCAAACAGATTTTAATATGTTATAATTTTGGAATTAACTAGTGTTTTCTGATAAGGAGCAAGTCACCTTCTATTATCAGGCATCAAATCATTTTAGTTCTTTTCTGATATGTTTTCCTCTGCTAAAATCTGCCAAAGAAAATAATTTGCCTGCTTGCAGAGTGAAAAGAAAATGTTCCTGAATATGATGCAGATAAACATGGATACAGAAATTAGCCCTGAAGTATTGCAGATTGCCCAAGGCCTTGCTAAGAACTCAGAGACAGCTATTTTGGCTTTAAGTGTTCAAGCCCAAGTTTATTCTCAGGAAACGGTAGATCAAGTATGGTCCAAATCTTTCATTTTATCAACTGGGCTATGAGCCCATTTTATCAACTGGGCTATGAGGTGTGTCTATATCAGGGACTGAAGGATTTGTAGGGTTTTGGGTTTATGACTGGTGCATTTGAAGTGGTTTCCTTCTTAAACAAAGGTTGATGCCACGCAATAGGACATTAGCTATGGAAGCACCATTTTAATGTGAATGCAAGGTCTTCCACTACAAAGCTCTCTATATTTTTATGGCACATAAAATTCATATTGTTGGCAATCTGTTTATTATTTCACATCCATGATGCTTGTTGATAGAGACGATTTGGTAAGTCTGCTCTTTATGTAACTAAATTATAGTCTCAGGTGGACCTCTGCAGTATTATCTGTCTATTTTTAATTACCTGGTGCAATGTCTACTGATTGTGGATAATATTTACTGAAAATGACAGGAAAGTGTACATTTAGTGGTTGTATTTGACAGAAAATATAGGTAAAATCCTTGCTGTGTAAGAAAGCTGAAGATCTAGAAAATTATCTCATCTAGAAAATGCCTACAGCCTGCCAATTTGTAGATGAGGATGGCAACATGTGCTTCATACTGTTTCTTGTATTATAAAGACAGAAAAGGTGCATCTTGCCCTCCTTCTTTTGGCACATTTTCTTGACTGAAATTCTCTCCGACTGCAATGATGTATTATTTAAAGACAGGTCCTCCTACATAACAAAACCTTCTGAAGGCTAGTACCACAGTGGTTCAAGTCAGCTACCCACACTCTCTTGTTCCAGTTTCTGCAAGGGAATTACAGTTTGTTTATCCCAAATGTACCTCCAGCAGGCTCCCTTCTGAGTCGTAGTCACAGTAGCAAGACTGAAGGAGAGATGAGCAGCATGGCTGCAGCCACGGCTTCCAGAGAAGATTGTCCCATGACAGCTGGTCAGGGACAGCATGCAGGGATCTGGTGTGGTTGTCTACTGCTAGGTGTATCACCCTGAGGATTTCATAGAAACGGCTCTCTGTTTCTGGAGTCAGTGGGACTTTCTCTTCAGGGTCTCTGGAAAGATCGAAGAGCAGTGGGGGATCATGTTGTGTGATGAAACCTCCATGGCAGAAGCAAACGTGAGAATCATAGCAACCATTGGAGTTTTCAGGACTGAAGTTTGGAGTGAAGAAGAAGACTTTCCAGACAGATTCACCTGCAATTTACAAACAGAAAACAGCTGGTGATAAAATGACAAACTTAAAGGCTTATGAACTCTAATTTACACCATGGGACATCAGTCTTTTGGTACAACTTTGCTCTGTATAGGAACTGCAATATATTGAAAGAGTAAAATAAAATTGAGCAAAATGAAAAGAAGCAAAACATGGCAATTTTCATGCTACACATATTCATAAAATAATTCTGATCATTTAATTCCCTTGGAAGAATTCTGATTAACTACATCATAGAAGACTTAAAAGTACTTGCATTTTTACAGAAACAGTGCTAAGAAGATTTGCATGAATATTTACTAAGCCATTGCACTACCTCCTTTAAGTCTTATTAAAATGTACCTTTGCCCCTTGACCATATCCAGACACTGCTGGGCCATGTCTGCTTCTCATTTTGCTCATCAAAATAATTTCATTTTTACCTTTTTCCCCTCTTCCTCTCTTTGTTGTATTAACACATAGCCCTCTGCCACATGCTTTCATTGCAAACATCTGCAGACAGAGTATCTTGTCTTATTAAATGTGATGACATGAAAAGGCATAATGGACACTAAACTCCTGTCTTAGGCCTCTAGATGCTTTTTTCCAAAAATAAATAACTGTACAGTAGTGCAATTTTTAGGTGACATTCTGCTTTGTAAAATGGGAACCAAAGGTCTTTATTTATAGATCAGTCATTCTCAGCTTAATGTGCTGTGCACAGAAACTGAACGGTCTGCACCAGCGTAACTTCAGTCAGTATTTTCACTGTTTAAAAATACTAGATATTTCCTGGATTAAGAATAAGCAGATATCAATTGATTCCTTCAGGAAGCACTCTTGAATAGAAGGAACACTGGAGAATCTGAAAATACTTAACAAGAAAGGGGTCAACAAAAAATGGCTACTGTTTTACTCAAGTATCACAGGACAGGGAAGGCAGGAACAGACAGGCACTTCCAGGGAAGCACACCGTCCTCCCACAGACAGGAAAGCATAGAGTTCTCTAGAAATGAGACCACAGAATAATTAATTAGAGTAAAAAATCTGTACTTTTCTTCTTAATAAATGTAGGATACTAAACAGCTAAGGTCTATGATGTCAGACTATCCACCCACTTGAGTGCATACAGACATCAGAAATGCATATTCATCATCAATTTACATTCCTCAGCACCTTACTGAGGAAAAGAAAAATAATATAAATATATATGCATATCTATCTCACCTCATTTTTTTTTAACAATGGGGGAAAAACTGTTTTTGATATTTTGTTGAATTCTGTTAAATTCATAGAAAGCTTGTTAATCATTTATAGTAACAGATTGTCACAGATTTATGTGCGCCACAGTGGTTAATATCCATTAATCAATTAATCAATTAAACAGAATGGAAAGCTCTAGAAAATATGAGGACAGAGATGAACTGCTACATGCCATACTGTAACTACATCACATTCAATTTTTAAAGATCAAAATAGGCTTAAAAAAAGAAATGTTTTGGTGGACTAGAGTCACGGGCTGCAGTTATAGTCTGCAGCAGGAATTGAAAGGACAGTAGGTGACCTTCAGATTCTTTACAGCTTCTTCTATCCCACAGCATTTTCCACATTATAAGAGATTTTACTTTTAGGAACCAATTCAATGACAGAGCCTGGAGACTTCCAGTTCACTTAGTCTGCACTTAAATCAGGGTTGCAGGGGTGATGTTATTATACACATTAGACCAGGAGAACCCTGTGTATGTTGCCTGCAAGTCAGCAAAGGGGAAGGAGTTCTAAAGGCTGAGAGTGACTTGCTGGCACAGACAATAGGACATGGTAGGCTTTAAAAGGCTCTGGTTGTGACAGCAGCAATGGCACAGCCTCACTGGGGAAGAGGGAAGGGAAGGGAAGGGAAGGGAAGGGAAGGGAAGGGAAGGGAAGGGAAGGGAAGGGAAGGGAAGGGAAGGGAAGGGAAGGGAAGGGAAGGGAAGGGAAGGGAAGGGAAGGGAAGGGAAGGGAAGGGAAGGGAAGGGAAGGGAAGGGAAGGGAAGGGAAGGGAAGGGAAGGGAAGGGAAGGGAAGGGAAGGGAAGGGAAGGGAAGGGAAGGGAAGGGAAAGAGAAGGGAAGGGAAAGAGAAGGGAAGGGAAGGCAAGGCAAGGCAAGGCAAGGCAAGGCAAGGCAAGACAGCATTCCTTCATCTGCCTTTTCAATAACATTTTGAAAGGTTGGTTTGATACTTGAATTCTTTGTTGTTTTCTCAGAATTAAAATAAACAATCAAAATCTAACGCTTCTCCTTAAATTACTTTGAACTTATGCATGGAACATTTCCCACAGCAGAAATATGCCTCTCATTTACTGAGATTTAGAATTTACATTCTGGGAAGGTATGTAATTCTAGACAAAGCACTCCTTCAGGCTCTTTAAAAGTGTTTAATTGGCAAGATAGACAATGAAGAAGAGAAAAAGCCAAAGGGCTTTATTAATCAGTCCATTGTGTGCCTTTGTAGACCATGCAATATTTGCCACACATGAGAATTTGATTCAGGACACAGTAACACCTTGATAGAAGAAGAGCGAAAAAAGATATGTAGCTATTAAAATGTCAACTAAAAGAAATTCCTGTAAGGCCATGCACATGAGAATTTTGTGGTCAGGCTGTCTTAATGCACATCTGTCTTTGACGGTACATTTGTGCTGATTGACATTGAAAAGGAATTTTCAGACAACTTTATTTGATGTTGGGCCCTGTAGCACCATGCCAGTTCAACGGCTTACATATAGTAACATAAAGTTGGGGATTTTTAATTAATCCAAGTCAGTACAAGCAGCTCATATAGGTAAGACACGGGGAAAAGAAAGAAATAAGGAAGTTGTACCATGATTATTTTTTTTTCCCTCACAGAATAAAGAATTGTTCAGGTTTGCATATATAGAGAGCGTATGTCATGTTGCAACATCAGGCATGGGGTTGGGGTCAGGGCACATGCAACACAACATCATGTCTGAATCATGTTGCCAGCGTTTCAAAGAGCTGATGCTAGTTTATCAGCTATGCAGCTTTCTAATGTCATGATCATACTGTGCCAAACGCTGAGCTCTGGGAGAGCCAAGTCTGTTCCTGTGCAATGTTCACCTGTAACACTGCAGCGGTGTTTCAGAGAGGGTCTGGAACTTCACGTGGTGCTGAAGGAACAGCAGCACAGACTTTAACTGCTCATTTCCTAAGCATTATAAAAAACTAAAGCATATCTGTCAGTGTCTGTGGCTGTGGAGCAGCCAGTGTAATATACTAGGAGAAATAAAGAGCTGTCAGACTTCTAATCTGTAAAGCTGATGAACTGTATAAGGCTAGATATTAAAAAGAGAGAGCTCTGTCTCAGTCTCTCTCAGCTGATATAAAATCTCATTTTGTCAGTGTTAACTACAAGGATCAAATTAATCTTTCATTAATTAAAGATACCTTTGTTCTGCAAAGCATCTGGATAGTAAACTCATTATATAAAAAGATAAATATATGTCTCTTCCTCAGTGAAGTCAGTAGTAAAATTGTCTGGGCTTCCCCACAGTCAAGTATATCAGGTCCCTTCTAAGACAGCAGGCAAGCCCTAAGCCTGTCCCAATACTTCACAGCTACTTTATTTAGTGTCCATTTTTTCTGCAATTCTTCAGATATCTGAATTGTCCAACAATTTTACCTATCCAGCTCTCAGAATACCTCTTTCCTTCACACATGGCGAAGAACAAAAGCTACAGAGGTTGTAAATATAAATACATATAAATATTCTCAAACTAAAACAGGTTGCAATTAGTTCAAGTAGGTGTGCTGTGAACATAATTGTTCAGAATTTCATCTCCCTAACAGACTCCTCTTCTGTTTTATTATCCTTCACCATCTCTTTATTCTCTCATACTCCTACGGGGAACCATAGCTCCAACACACAGGTAGCAGCCATAAAATTAAATAAAAGTCTGACAGTAAGATATATTAATATTCCCAAAATGAAGTGACACACTGGATATAGATGACATTTCTGTTATAATAGCACTGTTCTTAATCACTTATGTCTAAATGGTGTTTTCTGATAAGCAGCTCTTAACATGAATAGAAGCTACAGCTGTATTATTGCCTGGACCTCATTTTGACTGCATTTAATCTGACAGTAGCTTTATAGGTTTGCTGCTACTGACATTTCCTTTATTCACATTATTTTGTTTCTTTTTTCTGTAGAAGAACAAGTTAAACATGTCTGTTCTTCACTGTAAATTGGGGAGCTGATCTCTTCTTGACTTCAGATGCCTTTGAGCATAACCCTTTGGGTATAGCGTGACGAAGTAAATTGCCCACAGGCTTTTCTTGTATCTCAAATGAACTCTGTAACCATTGTCAGCTCCCATGTTCTAACTCACGCCAGCTCTTCAACATTTCTACAGGTGAAAGCTGCAGCTCACTTGAAAATTACATTCTTCAGACAACTCTTGTTATTAGATTTAATTCTTTCTTCCTTCTTGTATCTTTGGAATCATATATATACACATACATGTATCTATCCATATCTTCAATAATTTGACAATTTGAAAAGGTTTTGGTTGCTCAACTCCTGTAGAAGTATATATAGCACATAAAGAATACAAATTGTTTACTGTCAAGAACATATATACATTCATCACCACATATCTTCCTCAAATAGGTAATAAAAATCTGCTATTTGAGTTTAAAAAACAGTAGCTATACTGTTCTTTTAATGAAAATTTGTATCTTTTTAGATATTTGTTTTAAGTATCTGAATATGTTACAATGTTATATTGTTACATCAATCAAAAGACAGTACATTACATCCGGTGTAGGTGGAGAACAACTGAGTGATATTCAAAGACATACTGTTAGTTTATGATAATCAGTTGTTGCTAGAAGAGTCTTGCACAAACAACTGTGCAGAACACACAGTATTTGAGGTAAAATAATGAAAACAGTAGTAGCAGTGATTTTAAAATCATATGTATAGAAACGGCAATGTTAAGTATCCCCCAAAACAGAAGGGATTGCACATTGGTGTATACTAATAATCATACTGAACAACTGCTGGAGGAAAAATGCAAGACAGTGAAACCACGCTCAGGCTGCTGAAGACAGAAATCTCATGAGTGAGCTCATTATCTAGAGTAAGAGATGTTGTAGAAGAAGTTTCCACTGAATTCTGTTCAAAAGTCAAGATTATCTGCTGAATGGTAGCAGCTGACAAAGAATTATTTTCATGAATTCTTCATTATCATCTTCAACAAGAACTGATTGATCATTTACAGTGTTTTCTTGTTGAAGAAAGTCCCAAAAGGGAACAATCTGTGAGTATAGAAACTACGCTGCTAAAATAGGAAATGCTATAATGCAATGTTATGCCTCATATTTGGAGGTCTTATTTAACAGCACCATGGAAGAATACATGTTGCCCTGAAAAAAAAATTCCATCCATAGCAATTTGATGCACATAATCCATACACTTGCTAAAGATTTGTTTGAAGAATCTATTTATTTGCTGAATGGACCATGTAATTTTCAGTTCATTCAAGCAGCATTTGATGGCATGCTGAAGACAGAACATAATGTTGGCACAAAAAAAATTACTGGTCATTTCCAACCTATATTCAAAACTCTTTGAAAACAGAAAAGACTTATTCTATTGCTTGTGAGAGAAGTAGTATTGATTGACTGTTTTTTTCCACTGGAATCACTTGAGAACCAAGAAAGAAATACACTTAAGAATGTAACAAAGCAGAGCTATTTTGCCTGACATGGCAAAAACCAAAGAGAAACCTATTCAGAATTGTGTTTTGTCTTTTATTCGTTTTGCCCTTCAAAACCATATTTTATTAACAGAAAATAAATTAGGATAATCATTACTCTCTTACATAAAGTGGATGCATTCATTCCGACTAAAATGAACAGATCTGCAAGATTCAGACAGTAATTTTCCAAGCAAATGTATGAGACAAAGATGCAAAGGAAGTCCTAAGCAACTCCTACAAATATTTTCAGATAAGTTTGAACCAACCAAAACTAAACCCATTCCTAGGAATTTGTTCATGAATTATCTTCTCCAGATTTTTTTTTTTAAAAATCCCCTTGAAACACAGAATGCTAAGGAAGTATTCCAAATTATTAACCTGAAAACTGATATTGTGTTTAACCTTTAAATAGCAAAAGTACATCTAAAAGCAAAGAAATAACTGTACAAAGTCAGTTAAAAGTGAAAAGTAGAGATTTTGTAAATGCAGTAGCCTGGAATTTTGTGCACTGCCAAATAATATTGAATATTTGTTTGGTTTGCCTTAAAAAGTTGAGGACAAAGGTGAATTATGCTTCCTTGTGTGTCTCAGATAGTGGATTCTTTTTTTTTAAACTCCTAGGATATTTAGGAAATCTTCTGGAAAAAATATTCTTGTTTTGAAAACTGAATCAGTTGAGAGTTTCACTAGAGTTTTTATGAGCCTGTCACTTGGAACCAATACATTTAAGGAAATGGAAAGCAGAAGTTTACTGCAGGTATACAAATCAAAACAATGTGACTAATGAACGTATCTTCAAACAATGCAAAAATCCCTCAAAATCCTGAATTAAACCTAAACACCAAAAGGACATATCACAGGATGTTGCCTTTAAGATTATCAGCAGGGACTCTTATATAAATTTATTCCTAAGAAAATTTCTAGAAATCTATTTTCTGTTTTCACATGGATCTGTTCCAGGTTAAGGTATTCCAGAGAAATTCAGCAGTCTGCCGGTTTGGACCTCTATGCAAAAAAAGTTCTTGAGTCAGCACAAATGCTTGAGTTTGAAGAGAAGAGTTATAGGAAAGCAATGGGAATATTTTCTTGTCTTGGTGGTATGCAAGAGGGATGCAGAGATCTTCAGCTATTCTGTAGGTAACAATAAGTGATGGAAAGGGGAACAAACATTGACTTTCTCTTCCTAAGTGCCAGCTTAAGGAATGCTTGTGTGCGGCACAGTGAAAAACAGGCCTTACCCTTTTGAAGTGCTGTAACCTGCTAAAATCTCCTTCCTACTAAAAACAAGAACAGAGAGGGGTCTCCTGGGGCTGCAGTCCTTATATAGGACTTAAACGGAGAGGTCAGCACTGTTTTGATGAAAGGTTACTCCAGGTCTGTCACTCAATACAAAACTATACTGGCTAGCAAACTCCGTTCAGTTATGCATGAAGTAATCCAAGTAATCAAGTTTTTAGGGATTTTGTTTAGTTGTTGTTTTTGTTTTGGTTTATTTTGGTTTTGCCCTTCATGCTGCAGCCATTCCTGCTCCTTAGTTTGTAAACTAAACCTGGAGAAAGGGAAGCACAGATAAGACAAAAAAAAAAAAAGAAAAAACAGAACAAAACCAAACAAACCAAAACAAAACACAAAAAAAACACACCAAAAAACAGAAAGAAAAAGAAGGTCTCTATTTCATTTCAACCTAACCAACTGGACTTGGAAGTTGGGTTTATGTGTTTACACTGATTAGGAATAGAGCATATTTTTTAAAAAAAAAAGGACAGGATTTTTTTTTTTCCTTCACTTTATGTCTCTCTCCCACAGTAAGCAGGGGAACACCGGCAGGGAGTGGAACACTGCAAGTCCCATGGTATAAATAGCTCTGCCTGAGCCTAACAATAACTCTGCTACCCCTGTCACAGACCAGAGCAGAGGCAAGAAAATACTGTAACAGTATTTGTCATGCTTGTCAAGAGAAACACTTTCCTACCTAAAATATTGTTAGCAGAAATGTGTATCAGTTGATTAGGTCAATTTTGTTCAGCTTGATAAAAACAGTTTTGTGGTGTCTGTTCAAGATATAAATGCTCTTCTCCTCTTTGGTAGTTACGTTATTTCACACTTACCAAATAATATGCCCATACTGTGTCACTCAAATACAGCTGCAGCTGCTCCGATATGAGGATCAAGATTAAAATACTTAATGAGATAGTTCAGGTAGATGACATTTGATGCTTTTTCTGCTTCCTCCAGCTGTTGTGGCTGAAACACTAAACATAGACGAGGGATTTGGGAGATGATTTGGGAATTTTGGAGGCTTTTCTTGATTGTGGTGCCTCCACGAAATGGGCAATATCAGGAAGAGAGGGAGGAAAAAACAAAAAAAAAACAACAAACAAAACCAAACAAACACCCCCCAAAAAATACAAACCCCCAAAATCAAACAAAAATAAAAACCCAAACAAACAAACAAAACAAAAACAAACAAATACAAACAAAAACAAACAAAAACAAACAAAAAAACAAAAAAACAAAAAAAAAAAAACAAGGGTGCAAACAAAGAGTGAAGGTGAGTGAAATTAGGGGAAACAGAATATCTTCTACAATTGAGTTGATAAAAAGATCATAATGGACAGAAACAGTAATAAGTGAAATAGTTGTTCCATGCAGTTAAAAAAGGTATGCCTTGATATCAACTAAGAAGAAAACCAAGGGCAAGAAAGCCAAAAAGATCTTAAAAAACCTAAACAGAACACCAAAAAACACATAGGGGTTTGATCAATTAAGAAGATCAAAAGGAGATTCACTGTCAGTGAGACTAGAAGCTCAGAAATGGGGAGGGAAAGGGTAATAAGCAGATAGGAGAAGGATGAAAACAGGGTAAAAGCACACAGTTCGGAAGGGAGAAAGGGGCTGCTCTTTGTCTAACAAAAATGTGGTGTAAGTATCCTGATGATTCATGAGTTATTACTGAAGGAAAAGTGAATATTCTCCCACGACCTACTTATTGTGAGTTAGGTACTTGATGCTATTTAAGTCTTTTATGGGATTGTGTAGCTGATCCAGTAGAGAACAGACACAAATCCACATCATGCTGACACTTCAGTGTTTTGCATGCATGGTGACACTTAAAACCAGAAAAGTGGTCTGCAGCACTTGTCTTTGACTGTTGAGGAAATCTCAAGAAAAAAAAAAGTTACTTTATACTATAACATGCAAATGTGTAAATATCCATAAAAGATACGCCTATATAGCTACAGAAACTTGTTATTTATTGTTACAACTTTCCGTATGATTTCTCTGATAGATTACTTTGCCACTGTGTGTTGCTATTATGACAAAGGCTGGAGATAAGGAATGAGGTTTAATGAGACTTAATGAAGTTTATAAAGTGACTTGGGGAAGGACACCTATAAATCCACAATAGGAGCTGCCTCAATCACCAACACCACCATTAAGAAAGAATAAAAAGATTCTGAGAGCTGATATATAACAGACAAGGTAAATGACTGTTTTAGTCTTGTGTTAAAAGGAAAATTGACCAAGTAAAGCAAGTGACACTTTCTTAATTAGATTTTTAAGATCTTTATGCCAGTGTAACTGAAATCAAGATCTGTATCTCATCCATGTTTTCCTTTTCTGACCATTCTTGTCAGGTCTTTCATGACTCTGATGCACGGATAATATGCTGCTCTGTACTACAAAACCAATTAACACCTTTTTTTAACTCAATTTTACTACACAGTCTAACCTGGGTATGTTATTTATTGAATATTTGCATATAGGCCCTTATTTAAACCTCTGCTGATAAAACAAACAAACAAACCACAAAACAAACAAAAAAAACCCATCACCACCAACAACAAAAAAGACACTAATTAAATGACATCATAAAATTCCCAGTCAACTTCAAAAGAAACCCATAGTGTCCTTCCTCACACTTAGCAAAATAAGGATGTTTTTCACATTGCGAAAAAGGTGGCAAGACATTTCTAATTTTAAAATCAAGGTACTGAGTAGGATTTATTGCTCATGACTGTGCTGCTACTTAGTATGCAATCTGACAATCTGGTCACCTCACTTAATTTTGGATCACTGCAATGTGGAGGGCTTTATGTAAGCTAGCTACCAGCCTATACCGATATGCTTCTTACCTTTGTTAGAAGTCTGCTTTAGGGTGAGAAGAATTCTGCTTGTTTCTCTTGATGGGAGTGCTTAGCTCAGGTTAGCTCAGCTGTAGGTGTTTGCACTGTAGACATCTACATGTTGTCATCACCATCCTCAGATTTGCTAAAAATCTGGTATGTTGAGAGCCTTGGGGGCACCAAAGATTCTCACTGGTCCTGCCCAGCCTTATGGTGGACCCTCACCCAGGCACTCTACCCATGGACCGGGATTCCCATTTCAGCTCAGCCCAGGGCCATCAGTCCCTGCCTGAGCAGTGCTGCTGGAATGCCATTTCCAGCCCTGTTTCTGGATGGACTTAGGTTGTAGCCTTTCTTCCAGCTCTGCCTGTGCTTCCATCTCCTCCTGCTCCTAACTGGACTTCCTGGATGGACCCTGAACCTGAATCATTATTTTGCCTATTTGGGACTATTGGTGCACCGGTTATCAGCACCCAGCTCTGCTTGCCGTGCTTGGGTGCTGGAAGATGTTGCTCTGTCAGAAGAGCCACTGCCAGTGCTAGGATCACCTACAGTTCTGTTGGAGTCACTTTTAGAGTGAAGTGTCAACCCAAGTTAGAGCGTCAAACTTCTTGTTTCTTCAGCATTCTCTAGTCCATCTTTAATTTTGTTTTCTAAGATCAAATATCTATCTACAAAGTACTGTTGCTTATGAAAGATTCCACAGTGTCCATATATGGATGGTGAAACATCTCCTCCTCTCAAGTATAAATAAAATCTACATAGTTAATTGATGTGGCCAGAAAATACAGAGCCTTGCCTTCCTTGTTCACATCTGTTACTTCAACATACTTTTTTAACGCCTTGCTCATCTTTAATGACCGTTTAATGCCCTCTGAAATATAGTCGCTAGCTACAGTACATCTGCATTGACTCTGCTTACATGAAACCTGTATCTCTCATATTAATGTATGAAGTTTCCTCTGTTCCAGTTGTGGCAAATAAGAACAAAAGCTCATTTCAGATATTTCAAATGAATTTTCTTTTTGTCATCTAATTCATCCCCCTGCCACTGCACAATTGTTCCCTACAATGTATTTTTTTAAGAGCTCTCTTGATGGATGGTGTCTTCTATTGTAACTTTTGTGCTACTATCATTCATTCCCTTTATTGTGGAAGACAAAGACATTTTATTGGAACACTCCTTTCACTTAGTGTTTTATCTACTAACTTTTTCAAATACAAATCCTTCATGAACTTTTGCTGGAGTTTAAATAAAGTCTCAAACTTTTTTTTTGTATTGCCCCGTCCTTCAACTACCTGTTGTGTTGACTATTCTAAATTCCATTTCTACACCTTTTATAGAGTTCTGGTGTACTGAAGTGACTGTTAAATATGCTGTGAATTTACTGAGAGGATGATTTCATCTTTCTTGCCTTCAGTTCAACAAAGTGTTTCTGCCTTAGTTTAAGAATAATAATAATCTCATGCTTAAATTTAGCAAAGTACAATGTAATCTGTGACAGAAGCTGCGTTGTGCTCAACTAATTGTTTAAGAAAGGACCTACATAGGCTCCTCAACTCCCATCAAATCTCCTACTTCAAAATATTTGAGAAAAAAAAAAGTAAATTATCTTTCCAGCCACCTGTGCTGTTGTTTAATAAGTTAATAAAAACTGCTTCATTTCTTTGCAATGGTGATACTGACGGATACACCGTGAGTGATTTATTTAATTTTATCTCAAGGTCTAGAGGAAAAAGTAACCTGAATCAAGTTTTACGAAGTCTAAGACAAGTGTCCTGTTCACTGGACAACTCTACCTTGTAGAAAAATCGGTGTTCAGCATTCAGATCTTACCTTCCTGAAGATTAACTCCAAACATAAATTCCCCAGCTACTCAACATCCCATAGGTAAAACCTTGCTGCCTTTTCTTCTTCTGGCATGTACATGGATATGTATACATTACATACTACCTAGTATATCCAGGTAAGTCCAGGTGCTTTTGAGCTTTGTGGTGCATGAACCTGAGTGCAGTATTTGAACAAAGCCCTTGCCATCTCATGGGCCTGCTGGAGAGATTCAGCAGCATAGAATAGTCTTACACAATGCCTAGTGTGCTCAGCTGAGATGTAATCAGTCATGATGTGAGTTCATCTCAATCCAGAAGAAAGCAGCAACGGAGCTGGGAAATTCCAGCCTTTGTCCTTCATTCTCTTTATTATATGTCCTTACACTTTTATGTGTAAAAAAGACAAAATTGCTAGGACTTCAGGCAGTGTTTGATCTCTCTCCTAAAACTTACTATAATTCAGATTCTAACTTAAAATTTCTAGCTAATCATTGTCATGGGCTATGAAAGGTGGGGAGTTCGTGTGTTTTGTTTGTTTGTGTTTGGTTTTGTTTGTTTGTTGTGGGCGTTTTGTATTTGTTTGGTTCTTCTTGTTTTTCTTTTTCCCCATGATACATGAGTGGCAAAATGAATGGTGATTTTCCTGTTTTTCTCCTCCAATCTCTCAAGCACAGTTGAAGGAGGGCATGTAGACCACTGCTATGAGTGAGGTGGTAGAGACAATGCTTGTTCTCTCTGGCTTGATCTCTTTTTTTTTTTAGCTAACTGTATAATTCAATGTAATAATTCCAGAATGTCTCAAAGTATTTTTGAAGAATGCACTTATGTCACAAACTTAATCCAAGATTTACTACTATTTGTTGTGGCACTATGAGGTCCAGGTTATGTTACACAAAACTGTGACAAAGAGGAGTTAAATAAAGAGAGCTTCATCCTTGAGCATTAAATCCTACATCTTTTTACCGGTCTAAGAGTATGTTCCTACAGATAATGGTTTATTTAAGGGCTTTAACACATTATTTTAGGAAGCAATACAAATAAATATAAAACAGCTTGCAGTCTAAAGTCATTCAGTTACACATTGTACTTTCTCAAAACTACTGAAAGTGCTTTTGGCATTACATGACAAGATATAAATTTTATATATGTCCTCCCTCCTCACTGCAGTTAAGACTGATGACAGCACTCACAGGATATTTTGAAATAAAAACATCTGCATACTGGTATCTCTTTTTTGGCTTTTAAGGCTTACATTCCATTTTTAGTTCCTAGTTCTGAAAACTCAGTCTTCACCTCTAGATTTTAGCTCATTTCTTGTCTATATAGATACATATATATATATATATTTTTTTAATCAAGATCTGTGACAATAGTAATGACAAGAGACACCAGGAAATGTTTTTCTATTGTATTCACTACCATGGCTCCTTCTTCTATGCATTTTTATGCTATACACTACAAGGTAAGTAAGCATAGCCACATTCCTCATCTGTTGCAATGGAAATGATTTTCAGTTGTAAAATAGGTTTGGTTTAGCCTTCAGTGGTGGTTTGTAGTAATCCATTCTGCTTCATACTATAGTGCATTGCACACTGGCAGACGTTTACCACAACTACAGTCTAGTGATTAATAAAAGCATATGAATTCAGGCAATGCTTACATGGTTGTTTAACTTTCTCTTACACTTTCAGGATTAGAGATTAGGAAATCTCCCAATCAAATTGCATTCAAATGGAACTCAAGCCAGGCAAATGGACTTGGTAAACAAGTTTCCTACCATCCAGATCCTAACCTTCAATTTTAAAGGTTTTCCTGTCTTGCTAAATCTTGCCGGTCTGTCTAGTTTTAACCTCAGAACTTTGGATCACCACTTTCTTCTTGTTCATCCAACATAAAAAGACTAAAACCTGAAATGTAAAAAAGGTTTCCTGCTTCCACAACCATCTTCCCGAGAAGAGATCAAAATTTATCAGAGGAAGAATAATATGCCCCTACACGTATTTCACACAGACATGTAGATCCTTGGATGACCAAAAATGCAAATAGTGTAAGCCTTCCTAGAGGTACTTGTCTACCTGTCTGAAACATGTGTTCCTATACACCTTATCCAAATAGGTAGCAACTGAAATAGAAAATCTAACAACGAATAGTCGTAAGGATATATTTGAGGTCAATTTAGTCCACAAAGAGAACAAATCACTTGAAACTGGTTAGGAAAGACCAAGTAAAATTGTCATGGGAACTTCTTCTTGTGTGTCTAGGCAGAGACTGCATTGACAGACTCAGTCAAGCACTTAAGTTCAAGTATTGAGGAGTTACAAACCTGTTGCTGACTCTTCCATGACATGGCAATAACAGATTTATCAAGCTTCACAACATGAAGAAATACTTAGTGGGAAATACTTAAGCCATTGTGCATGTAGACACTGTCCTTATTAGTTGTAATCATTTGCCAACATATTAAATTCAAGGAGTACCCACTAATGGAATAGTCCTTTGCAGCATTAAAATAAATTATTCTTAATATTCTCACTCAATTATGAGACAGTAATTTATACACTTTTTCACATCTAAGATGTGCTAAAGAGACACAGTACTATGTTGACTTTTGCATTTTTTTCTGTCTTCAAAAAATGAACTGTTCTTATGGTTACTTATAACCGGATTACATGCTTTGAAAGATACATACTCAAAAATATTCTCTGAAATACAAGTAGTACATTTACTTTTCTTTAATTAAACCTTCTAGTTGCTAACCATTCAAATATACTTTTCACAACTCAGTTCTATTTTTTTATTTTTCCAAAAATCAGTGTGCTGCCGTTATTTAAAAGCACTGGCATAACTTAAAGCACTTCTTAACTGCAGGCTTGAAATATTTTGGCGTGTGAAAGGGGGGAAAAAAGAGACCTTTGATAATGTTCAGGAGCTACAGGCATTGTATAATCTATTTAGCATCAAGTTTCAAAATCCAGTTAAAGCATTCTCAGCACCTTTTCTTGATTAGTACAGCCTCACTGTGATCACCAGCATGGTTTTTTAAGTCTTTTGTTGCCATTACATAGTCCTGGAGCTTTGAGCTACTTGGCATTCTTGAAATCACCAGAACTTCTAAATGACCTAGCAGCTCTGCTAGGGCAGAGCTGAATGAGCTGAAGCAGATGAACAAACAACCTGATTCTTGTACAATTTTTGCAATTCCCAGTTGCTTTTCTATCCACTGGACTGGATCATGTTTCCACTGACTGTGAGACTAAACTGAGACATTTGTGTTCAGTACTTACTCTTGTGCTAAGATAAGCCTATTAATGCACTTTGCAAGATTTTCAGAAGTATAAACATGCAAACTGTCAAAGCATGATATTCAATATAATATTTTAGTTGTAAAAAAATGATACATGTTGCTAATTTTGATAAATCCAAATGTCATAATCGAAGTATTTTGAGTATCATAATCAATTTTTCATAATGGATTTAATTTTATTATAATCCATATTCAGGTTTAAGAATCCATTTTCTACAACTAAAGAATGCAGCAGATTACTAACCTTTTTTTTCCATACTAAAAAGATAAAAATAGAGAATGAAAATCAAAATAGTATATGAATACTTAAAGGTTTCCTTGAAAGTTTAAAAGCGACCATTGCAAAGAGGACTCCAAACAGAATTTTATGTGCTTTCTATATTTGTTTTTAGAAAAAAAAGGTTAGTTATTCAAACCCTCAATTGCAGCATGACACAACAGCTACATTTCATTTGCTTGATTGTAGCTTTGGTCTTCTTATGCTGACCAGATCTGTTAGGATGAATTCTCCCAAATGATACTTAGGTTTTTTAGAAAACTGCAAGCTTTTATGGCAAAACTTCCCTCTCATAGCACAATTCAAACCATTTTCACTTCTGAGAAATATGTTTCACCTCATACTTATGCATAAGCTCATGCCTTCACAGCATACATACAAATAATCCTTACTGATGAAACTGACTTTCTCTGGGAAAAAAAAAAAAAAAAAAGTTTTGTTTATCTTAGGCTTTCTTCTAAGTTGCTTTTTGAAAATTGACCTTAACATTCAAGGGCTACAGTTGTTTCTGGATCATGAAGATACACTCTTAGAGCCTCTGACTACAGCTGAAAACTGGCTTCAGTACCAATTACATTGTTTTCAGAATCCAAAAATCATTGTCAACTATAAATACTACAAGCAATCTACCACTCGGTGTTATAGAACTGTCAGTAACATCAGTAACATCCTCTGCAAGTGCAGCTCATAACTTTAAACTTCTGAACCAAAATTAAGTTTTAGTATTAGGATTTGAGAAACTGGACAACAAAAAACATGTTATCGTGTAGTGCACCTGATGCAGAGAAAAAAATTGGAGGACCATTCATGCAAAAAGCGTTGTTTTAGCTTCTAATCTAGGTATGCTGCATAAAACAAAGGGAAATGCCAGCAGCAAATTCCATTTTTATATAAAATCCTTAATATCCACAGACTACATACTGTAGTCAGGAATTGCATTTTCCCTTAGTATAATTTAATCACGGCTAGGACAAAAAAGTAACAGCTGATTAAAAGCAAACAGCAATGTAGTTGCAACAAATCCCCACTTTCTAGGCTGAATGTTGGGATAATCTGAAAGACAAAGAACAAGTAAAGAAGTGGATAGAAGTGTCCCTATGATCCGCTGTATGAAAAAGAGTGGACCTAGTTCCTAGTGGCACTACAGGATTTACAGTTCTAAGATACTGTGGCCATGTGGAACTAATGAGTCCTAATTTCAATTTTTCCACAACATTTTAGAATTGGAGAAAAAATTATTCAAAAGAAATTCCACAGAGTGTTAAGATACCATTTTTAGAGAACAAGTAATCCTTCAATCAGGTAGATTTATTTACTCACTCACTCACGAAGTCTTGTTCAGCATTTCTACCACAGACTTTCGTAGCGCTAGGTTCAAAATCTTCATGAGCCCATTTATACTTTGCTATTCCCTCTCTCTAATTAACTTTGTGTATATATATCATGGTAGTGTTTTAGCAGCTCCACAAAATTATTAATTAATCGTGTTGGCTTTTGGAAGATATAAAGTATTTAGAGTTTGGAATTGGGAGGGGGAGTTCAGAAGAAAAAGAAAAATGTGTGGATCAACTCAAAACTTCCAAAATGACAATTCGATAAAGAAGATAAAGTAGGTAATTACATTTGGTTTTGAATCATCAGCAGCACAGTAGATCAAGACATTGTTGAGCCCAAACTATAAAGGTTTGCTGGCTAGGCAGTTTTGCTATCAAGGCTATGAACCGAAGCTAAGGTAACTATAATGCTTTTAGAACTGAGATTCAATCTCTGCTTGTCACTGAACAGGTCCATATGGTTAGATCAGCACTATGGACTGAAAACCTGCCTGCACAACATCCTATGGCATTGAAGTGAGCCCAGATAACATAATTAAGTTAATCGTGAAGACTCTACTGAGTCTTGAAGACTCTATTCTTCTCACTAAGCGAGTTAGATGACTGAGAACCTTGCTTCTGTGATGTTATATAATTTTAAAATTAATGTAAAATGGACAGGTAAAAGGTTGTAAATGAAAAATTAGCACTCACTTGGTAATGACAATATTATCTTATGGATGACTAACATTTCCTAGTACTAAAAGTGTCAGCATTTCTTTATTGCACTAGTGATAATTCTAAGTGCTAAAGTATCATGATTTTTATGGGGGTTTTATGGTCTTGTTGACTTTTAATATTGTGACTGCACCATGATTTCTAACTTCCCTCTCCTACTATGAACAGCAGAAACCTATTTTACTTTAAAATGCTAACACTGAAGAGGAGTGAGTGAGTGAGTGAGTGAGTGAGTGAGTGAGTGAGTGAGTGAGTGAGTGAGTGAGTTTCACAAATATTTACACTAGTCCCACATCCAGGAGACCATGTATTCAATAAAAATAAATGGATTAAATTTATTATTCTGCTGAACATGACTGAACTGCAGCTGAAAAATTATTTTCAATAAAGTTGGGGTAAAACTTTGAATAAATTTTAAAAATGTCACAATCTGTAGGAGATTGTTCTATGCTACCTCATGGACTTTGAATTTCTACTAAGAGGTCAATGAAAAAACTATGACCAAAAAATACTGAAATGCAGTCTCCTTTAGTTTCTAAAAGCTTTTACACAAATCCGTCTACAAAATTTCCCTATTAAGAACAGCAAAACAAAAAAGAAATTTTAAAAGCTGGATTTTAGTTTTAAGAAACTCTGGATGTCTTAATATAAAAATACTTGAAAAATGTAATGTGCTATGTGCCCTCTAATATTTTGAGACCCCATAAAAAGCTCTGAAATCAACTGAAAGGTGACTGTTGGTACTGGGATGTGATCTTTTCTCAGGCTGAGGACATATACACTGCTTACTGAATACTTCTGGTTGTGTTGTCATTCTGAAGTACTGACCAGGACTTATAATCAGAAGCAACTACAAGGTACAGACTGCACATCATCCACAGATGCACACTGGCCTCCAGCATAATATAGTCCAAGTGCACCCACCCTCCGAGCACCCACTGTTTTCTTCTATATTTTCTGTCTTTCATGGCATGGTTTTATATGGCATACTGAGAAGTCATCTTGCTCTTGACAGTCATGTTTCCAGGGAATTTCTCTAATAAACAAATATTTTGCTTTATTTTCTAGGAGTAATAGGATGTTAGAGGCTGTGGCACACAGAATACTCTATGTGGGTTGTGCATGCATCACCTACTTCCCTTAAAGAACATCGCCTAAGACAACATATGCCATTTGAATCCGATTTTAAAATCAGGATGAATCAGCGCTATGTTCCGAATGTAACATGCAGAATGCTGCAGGCTCAAATCCAACACTGAACTAAAGCTATTTTTGGAAGTGTAATGCTCCAGAAATTGTTAAAGACCCACTTTTTATGTTACTTGGTAAGCTGAAATTCATTTTTGAAAGTGAATTTTTAATCTACTCTTTTATGTAGTAGTTGTTATTTATATTTGTTTTGACTATTGCTAAATTTATAAATAGTTAAAAAATTATCAGATGGTTGTTTTAACTTAGATTTTTTTTACAATTTGAGTGTTAGCTGTGGAGTATACTGAAAAAAAATCCGTAAGATTTTTCTTTCGTACTGTCACAAGTGCATGACACAATATCTGACAGCAAGCCATTCAAGTTGAAGTTTAAATAATACTGAATTAGTTACTTTAAATGCCTTTGCCTTTATATGATCACTGAAACCTGTCAACCTTTTTCTGTTCACTAAGAACATTACTAATTTAGGTCAGGATATCTTGGATTCAATAGACCAGTATGTTATGGTTGCTATTTTAATATGAAGAAAAAGTACTCTGATACAATCACTGAAAGTCTGTGTGTATAATGTCAATGTCAAAGGATATTTACCAGTGTTTCACTGGGGGAATGGCTCTCTGAGACAAAATTGTTCCTACATCAATTTTTCTATGACTAAAGAGGCCTATTCTTTCTAGCTAGAAAATCTTACTCCTTCAAATGTTTATCTTTTCTTTCTTGTCCTTTCCCATCTGCTCCTTTCTGAGAAAAGATAAAAGGTTTAGTACTATAAGATTCGATTTTAAAAAGGTATTTCTTTGTTAGAAAACAAAATGTTTCACTGATGGCAGTTATAGTTGCATGGTGGTTATTATCTCTCCCTTTGAAGATGCTGTGCAAAAGAGGAAAGTCCTGTATCAAACTTCTATTAAATTTACCTTCCTTTGTATTGTTAAGCAAAGAAAGAACATAACTGTAATTGCTGGCATTCTCAGGGTCAATGTGAATCCTTACTAATCTGTAACAGCATCCTCTAAGTCCTTTGTTCACCACAGACAAGGCAAGTAAACCATAAATGGAAAAAGCTCCTGAGGGAAGCAAGCAAAAGAATAGGAAAAAGCTAGACAAGGGTATGGGTTCTGCCAATGGGTCTACTGGGTATGAAAAGCACATCCCACGGTTTACGTATGGTGCTACGATAGCATTAATTTACCATATGGCAAAAAGCACAACAAAAAAATTCTCTCCTATTACTAAGAAGGTAATGAGAAAGAGAGTAGAAAACCATTAATGAGGCTTCAGAGAATGCATGAATTGAAATTTCTTGTTTATATTAATAAAATAGAAGCAATATTAAGATATATGTTTAACATATCAAACACTTAGAGATATCTCTAATAATACGAATGTCAGAGAAAACAGAACTGTATATTTACTTTGTGGATATTTGATTATGTCACCATTCAGAGGCACCTGGACAGGTTTGAGCAGTAGGCCCATGTGAGCCTCATGAACCTCACAGCAAGGCCAAGTGCAAGGTCGTGCACCTGGATTGGGGAAATCCCAAGCGCAAATACAGGCTGGGTGGAAAATGAATTGAGAGCAGCCCTGCGCCAAAGGACTTGGGAGTTGTTGGTCGATGAGTAGCTCAACATGATCCAGCAGTAGAGTGCTTCCAGCCCAGAAAGGCAAACATATTCTGGGCTGCATCAAAAGTAGCATCTGCTCTTTTAGACCCCACTTGGAGAACTGCAGTCATTCTGGGGTCCCCAACATAAGAGGGACATGAACCTGTTGGAGTGGGTCCAGAGGAGGCCACTAACATGATCAGAGGGCTGGAACACCTCTCCTATGAGGACAGGCTGAGAGAGTTGTGGTTGTTCAGCCTGGAGAAGAGGAAGCTCCAGCGAGAATTTATAGTAGCCTTCCAGTACCTAAAGGGAGTGTACAAGAAAGCAGGAGAGGCTTTTTACAAGAGCCTGTAGTGACAGAACAAGGGGTAATGGCTTTAAACTGAAAGAGGGTAGATTTTGATTAGATATATGGAAGAAATTCTTCACCATGAGGGTGGTGAGGCACAGGAACAGGCTGCCCAGAGAAGCTGTGGATGCCCCATCCCTGGGAGTGTTCAAGGCCGTGTTGGATGCGGCTCTGAGCAACCTGACCTAGTGGAAGGTGTCACTGCCCATGGCATAGGGATTAGAACTAGATGATCTTTCAGGTCCCTTCCAACATAATCTGTTCTATGATTCTGTGATTCTGTGTTTTTTAAATGCTTTCAGAGAACTGAACGAGAAAGTATTTTCAAATAGAAGTATATTGTCACCACTTACACTCCAAAATATCTCTCACATACAAATTAACGCATTTCCATTTGCTAGTGACAATCACTAGCCTCATCTACCCTTACACTGAGACTGTAGAAAAAAGTTTTAAGCTGGTTTTATAGAGCTTCATAACGGTTTCCCAGATTTTGCTACCTGCCTAGATTCCATCTCCTGTATTCTCTCAGGATAATTTTGTGTTCACAAGTTAGCATTCTTTAAGCAGACAAATTCAGTTTACAGTTTTTAACTGTTAAAACTCAATGCGATATTACAAAAAATGGCATTGTAAATAATGCAAACTCTCTTAATAAGGTAACCCTTATTAGCCCTTAAGACATGCACATCATAATCCTTTGGAGAGGTAAGGAAAAGTGCAAGGTATTCTTCTTATTATTTTTGTTTCTTCAGAAACAGGTAATATTTTAATTCCTTTTCACAAGAAAGGCTGTACTTGCAACCAGAAGTTGCTACAAAATGGCCCTTCTGAGCAGATTTTTCCTGCTCTGTCCTCTCTTTATTATCATTTGAATGTCTTTAGTCTAACTAAACCTGCAGGTACCTCTTAAAAAAACCCACTATTCTGTAATTTTATCCTATGTAGCCTGTCTGAAAACTGCAAAACAGAATATATTTCTCTTGTGTTCTTTTTTTGTTTGTTTTTAACCTGTAACAGCTGCAACTGCAGAAAAGGCTAAATGCATGACTGGGAAGATCCTGTAATCCCTAGCCAAATAACAAAATATGTTTCATGAAATTTTGAAGAGAGCTGGATGCTGGAGGACATTGCAACATCCAGGAATCAGAATAGCTATGAATTCTGTCATAATATAGAAATAATCCCTGGTGGTTGAATTTCACTTAACTATTTTCAGTAATTGGAGTATATCACAACATACAAGACACTCAAAATAAAAACTAATTGAAATGTCTCTTATTTGTTAAGTGAGGCAAAGTGGAAAATTTCTGTGTAAAGTTTTTCAGTGAAGTTCTACTGTCTTTAGAAGTCATTATATTTGCATGAATAGCTAGTTTGGTTCTATTGTCAAGTGTGCTTCAATTTAACTTGCCATTGCAAGTCTCTTTTTCTTGTGTTTACTGAATGACATTTTCCACTAAATAATAAATCCATTTTGAAATAGAAAAGGTGAAGAGCTGCTAGTAAAGTCACTCTAGCATTTATGAGAAACATTGGTATATTTTTATCAGTAGTACCAAAATACTGTGAATATTATTTATTTCTTTATAGTACAGATTGTACGGCATTACATTTCTCAATGTTTATTGCACAGGATTACAATATATTTCCCCCTTATCAAATGAAAATTTTGCACACAATCAGAAGAGTCTGAAAGATGCAATAGTTCCATTCAACTGTAGATTTGCTCTGTATCTGATGAATTCTCTATAATGAAGTTGTCATAGCAATGCATTTTTAATAGTATTGATTCATATGCCGGTAATGTTCTGAAGACAGAGCTCTTAATAGTGTTTTAGTACTCAGTTATGCCAAATTATAACTTGAGCAAATATGCAAGTACTGGTCTGCTTGCACTGGCAGATGAACATGTCATCTGACTTTAAATAGGCCAAAGCATAATGTGACATACACAACTAACATAAAGCCACATAAAACTTTGAGTGTCTCAGCTCAAGAGAGTAAAGGCAGATCCTACACATTCTTTGTTTTAAATGTAAATGTTTAATGATTAAAAATCCTAAATGATTACACTTTACTAGGCAAAAAGAAAATCTTCAGTTTTTTTTGTTTCAGTTTTTTTTTTTTTTTTTTTTAAGGGTGTTGCTTTTGTATATTAGTACTTATATCGTACACCAGGCAGCCATGGAGAATAAATAAGCATTGATAATGGGAAACCACAGTACTTTGCTGACACTGTTTTGGCATGTCTTCCTCTCTGTATTTTTAAAGGATCAATTAAATTTCACATATTTATGAGGTTTTCAAAATAACAGGAAATCATCCTCCAAGGACTAGGACTGTATATCTTGGTTGTTCCCAAGGCCCTTACAACCAGTGTCAGTATGCATGTGTCTGTGAGAGTGAGACATGAATCAAGAGAAAGAAAATCGCCTGATATTGTATTTCATTCCATTTAAAATTCAGAATGTGAAGAATAAGGTGCATTATTTTTTATTATCAGACTAAATGTTAGTGAATCAAAGAGAGATGAAGAAAAAAACAGTGTTAGCTAATTTTCTGTGGCTGAGAAAGAAGAGGAAAGTAGAAGAAAGAGAGATTCTTTTCTTCATGTCTCTCTAGAAAGGACAAAGTTTAAATTTTGAATTGTTGGTTGAGAAGAGCACTATTTAGCACATATCCTCTAAATGCTCCTTTAAAGGGCTGATGAAGGAGAAAGTATATTGTGAATGCATTAACTGACCTAACTACTATGTTTTAATGAAGATGTGTATTGATTTGGTTATGAGGAATGCTTAGCCTCTAAATATATAAATGTAAAATGGTAATTGTTCACACTGAAGTTTCTGACCTTCCCTGAATGATGTGAAAAACACACCTGCTTAAGTCAGACTCTAGAAGCTTGCAAGCACGGGAAAGGTGTGTATGTACTATAAAATAAACATACACTAAATGTACCTGTTTCATATATGTAGCCTAAGAATCAAAAATTAAAGCAAATAAAGGTTTTTCAAACTGAAGCATAGCAGTGGTAAAAATAAACTTACTGAGGGAACTGTGAAGTGATGAAGGCAACAAGGGACCAAATGGCTTCTTCCCTCTCACTTCCTGGTATATGCATTTTTTCTTTAGCATCAAAGCTAATGCTACACTTTGAGTGTCTAAAAAAAAACCAGGGGAATACGCAAGCTGAAGGCAAGATGCAAACTAAGACTTCCTAGAAAATAAATATGACAATTTATGCATTAATAAGTGCATATATGCAATATACACACCTTTACCCTTTATTTAGAATGGATTGTACTTTAGTTAACAAATAAATAAATAACATTTGCCTTAATAGTTCTAGGCTTTCTCTTCTCTGAATTTCTGGCTGCTGCTTATTTGTTCTCCAAAAAGTGCATCTTTAAAAATTAATAGAAGTAACACATTTAATGAAGGGATCAGCAGACTATAACGTCTCAGACTAGTTGGACAATTGGGTCCTTCTAATAAGGGCCCATCACCAGAGCAGTGCAGAAGATGCTGAATGTATCTGGGATTAATCATGTCACACTATCATGCTTTCTTCCGCTAAACCTCAGGTCTAGAGGGAAGCAACGCTGGTCAGCATTTGACCCATATGTAGAGGTATAATCTGCAGGTAGTATGTTTTTACACAATTCCAAAGTAGCTGTAGTCAAACTAATTAACTATCTGGGGAACACAGATCAAGAACAACACAAGTATTTCCTGGTCTAAAAGATCATTTACTGTACACAGACAGACAAATGTTCCTTAATTACATTTCTAAAATAATTTCCTGATTTTTCTTAGATAAGGAATACCACCTCTTCAAGGCTATTCTTACAATATTAAATATCTGCTCCTGGTGGACTGCCGTGAACTAAGTGCTATTTGCCTGACTACAGTTACTGGCGAGATGCAACTAAAAGATGAGAGGTCCTACAGTCATTTCTGGATAGTGGAAAATGTGTGTGCTCACAGATAAATGTGGTACATATTTCAGCCATAAAGTGTGTTAGGCATAGAATACATGTAGAGTTAGGAATAGTGATCAGTCTATACCCAAACACCGAAGACTTAAAGCCTTGTAACTGATAATAGTAGCATGCTGAGGTCAAGTTAAAGTTGCACAGCTTTCAAGCTTTCTAGTCTGTCTTTAATGAAGATGGCCTCATTCACTTTCTTGGATGTATTTGCAAGAATAGGGAATGAACTGTTGCTATAGGATACTTCTAATTTAGCTCTTTGCTGCTAGGCCAAAGTTCTGTAAAATTTTGAATTAAATGTGTAAAGAAATTGCTTCTCCAGACCAAAAGAAAAAATAAAAAAAAAAGGCATTGCATTGTATTTCTGTTTTACTTGTGCTCATTTTCACATCCTAAAATATCATCTAATAGTAGCAGAAATAGCAACTGTGGATGGACTCTGAGATTAGCTGTAAAGAATGAGCTGTAGTGGGAGGCTAGAAGACAATAATAGTCTAACTAGCAATATAATGCACTTTGAAGTTATCAGTGGCTTCATATAGAGCTGCTGAGATCTCAGAAGAAAGAACAACCATACTTGTTTTTCCACGAGTACCCACAGCAATGCAGATAGCATCAGGTGCATACAGCTGTAATGCAAGTATATTTATCTAAGTATATTTGTCTCTATACAACAATAACACATAGGAGAGAGAAACAGGTGCAAAGCTTTAGCTGACTGCACCAAATATCTTTACAAATATGATTGCATTATCTTCATGGAAAACGCATTTTTGAAGATTTGAGATTGGACAGGTAAGAAAGAAGAAGGTGCTGAGCACCCGCAGGGGACTGGTATAAAAGACAGTAGAGAGGAATACCTGGCTGTTGCCTATTCTCACATTACAATGTAGCTGACAAAGTAGTATATCAAAAACCCCTTGTGCTGGTTTGGCGGGGATGGAGTTAATTTACTTCATAGTAGCTCATATGGGGCTGTGTTTTGGATTTGTTCTGAAAACAGTGTTGATAATACAGGGATGTTTTCAATATAACAGAGAGTCAAGGCCTTTTCTGCTTCTCAGACCTCCCCACCAGTGATGAATCTGCAGGTTCACAAGAAGTTGGGAGGTGACACAGCTGCAACAGCTGACTCGAGTGGCCAAAGGGATACTCCATACCATGTGATGTCATGCTTAGTATATAAAACTGGGGGAAGAAGAGGGAAAAAGGGCATATTCAGAGAGATGGCGTTTACCTTCCCCAGTAATCGTTAAGCTTGATGGAGCCTGGCTTTCCTTGAGATGGCTAAGCACCGGCCCGCTCGTAGGAAGTAGTGAATGAATTCCTTATTTCGCTTTGCTTGTGCGTGCAGCTTTTCCTTTAACTATTAAACTACCTTTATCTCAACTGAAGAGTTTCCTCACTTTTTCCCTTTTGATTGTCTCCCCCATCCCACAAGGAGGGAGTGAGCACGTGGCTGGGTGGTGCTTAGTTGTCAGCTGTGGTTAAACCATGACAACCTTCAATGCAAAAATTAACCCAGTATCATGCAAATGTTATTGCCAGGTTCTGAGTGGGCTTTCTCTTTTCATTGCTTTGGAGAAAGGATAAAGGGAGAATCACAATCTACATTGTTGTCCCTCAAGTAAACAGGATAGACTAGTCCCTCATCATTGCTCTCCTTCATTTCCCATTAAACTCCCCTTCATTGAACAACAAAGCTGAACTTTCCTCAGACAAGGGGTACTTCATCTTGCATGATTGTCTGTTTGAGATAAACAGCTTCTCTGCCTCTGTGGAGTTCTTCCTACTTCTCTTATCATGGCACAGAATAATTTCATCCAACCTCAGATTTAAAATGGTACTAGATAACGACATCTTCCGATTGCTTGGTTCTTCCTTATCATTATTTATTAATATCAAATGTAAAATATGTATGCACAGAAGTGGTAGATTAATGTTATGTGTAATTTTTTCCTTTTTTTTAGTTTAAAGTCCAAGACAGGTAGAGAGTCATCCTACAGGTGACCAAGAAGACTATGTTTTCAACTCATTTTAAGTTTGTACATTAA
Organism: Streptopelia decaocto; assembly: GCF_964273445.1. NCBI lineage: Eukaryota > Metazoa > Chordata > Aves > Columbiformes > Columbidae > Streptopelia > Streptopelia decaocto. Next base: position 99,234,713 of record NC_138663.1, on the reverse strand, counting down.
CTATTAAGCACAAGATTTCCCAAGGTACTTATATCAAAAAAATGTTCCACCAGTGCTTGTCTTGGATCATCATTTTGAAGCTGTAACACAAGTCATCACTTTGAGTGTCAACTGAGATAAGACAAATATGTGTTCGACTTCGTTCAGCACAGACATTTCTTAATAGAAAGGGAAACATGCTTTGGTTAATGTGGAAGTTGCTAATAGAAAGAGTGAGCTGCTAGTTAAAAAGGAGCAAATCAGTGGGAAATGTTTTTTTTCTTGTCCTACAAAGTAGAATTATATTGTTCATACAAAGCATGAAAAGGGACCCTGTAATACTCTATTCATTTATTGGATAATTATGACTTTGACTCAGAGATTCTGCTGTACTTTGCTATTCCTAGAATAGGAATAGCCATGCTGATATCATACTTGTACTGTTATTTAGCAAGCCATTCTATTACTTGTACATTTTTAGGAAGATGTAACAATTGACTTTGACTACTTCATTCTGCAACACAGACTCTCTCTCAGGCAAGTTAAAAAACCAAACCAAACCACAACAAAAACACCAACAGTTTCAGATACCACAGATCTCAGTATTGTATGGATATGTAACATTAATACTTAGCAGCAAGTTATCATAATGTCTAACAGTAAAATGGTGAATAGGGGCATTCTAGCCAAAAAAAAAAAAAAAAAAAAGTGAGAAAGAAGGAAAAAGGCTAGATATTTTAAACAATTTATTTGTTACTATAGCTCAAAGCTCTTTTCTGGTTCTTTTCAAGCTACAATAAAAATTACATGAAATATTTAAAATGTGAACAGGTAAGTACACTTACTGTTTCCTGGATGCCAGCGCACTGCATTTAAATATGCATTACAGTAATGGAAGAGAAATTCATGCTTGGATCGGGTAACTTTTCCTTGAAGTAAGGGCATCAGATCATGTCCATCAATAATTCTGATTAAGAAAGCATCAAAATCAGAAGAATAACACAAACCTCACCGTACTGAGAAGATACTACAACTCTGCATTTCCTCTGCTTTAAAAAATAAATCTGAATGGCTACTTCCAGATGGTCAATTATGAGAAACTGAGAAACACCTTCAGGTGCTCTTCCCCTTTTATTTTTAAATTATTTAACAAAACACTGATTTTATATTTTATCGTTGGAACAGTTGTTTCCTAAACCTTTTTTTTTTTTTTCCTGAGAAAATGACCAGATATATGTGAGTAAATTGCCACAACACATTCTGCCAATATACTTGCTGAAGGTGTTTGGGAGCAGTCTGGTCAAAATAACCCTAAAACAAGGGAAATGTATGCTGTGCCGTGTTAGCATCCAGGGAAGTAATGGGAAGAATTCTGTCCAGCAAATTGTGAATGTCAGAATTTAAGACAGAAGTAGCAATTTCAAAGTTGAAATTGAACTATGTTTAAATACGTGTTTGTGGTGCTGGAAAATTTTGATCATGCTTTGAAGAAGTCAGTCATTTTACATAAAAATTGAGTTATAAAATAAGTAAGGAATTTAAATGTTTCCGTATATTAAGCCTTTGAACTTCTGGAATCATCTGGCAAGGGAGAAATCATAATCTGCATTTTTGACCTGGTTTGAATTACCAATTTTACAAGATGTTTTATAGGAAATTACTTTTTGCTGATACACAGATTAGCAGGTAGTTCTTGTTCAAGAATTTTGAGCAACATCTCACAAAAACTTTTGAAACTTTAAAAGTATTAACATCTACATTCACTTTCATTACCATGTAAAATTCTTTTCACGTATAGTGTAACTACTACAAGACAGATACTAACTTCACTTTTTTAAGCTGCAAGCTCTATATGACTACGAAATTCTTGCAGCAATTGTATACAACAGCACCATTCTGAGTAGGACTCTTCTTAAAGGATGTGGCAGGAAAACATCCTGGAATGCCTAAAGCTATGCTGTCCGATAATTTTGCTTTTGGGTGCATCCCTGTCTGTGTGGGTCTCTTGAATTAAAGCCTTTCCCACCTTTAATTTGTGGTGTTTTCTTGCCTGAGTAATGCACTGTTGTCTCGCCCCTGCAGGCTTGTTCACTATCAAGTTGAGAGCAGGACAGATCTATGTCTATTGTACACTTTCTGTTCTACAGCCTGTTGATGGGGAAAAGGTTGTCTCCAGTAATATGCCTCCAGTACTCTAGCATTCCCACAACTGATGGTTTGAGGGGAATATGTAAGAGTTATTACTGATTACTTATTTTTCTTCTTTAATGAGGAGCACCTCCTCCTTTTCTTTTTAATCTGCTTCCTCACAATGACTTAATCCTAATCGTAGTCATTTATCTTATTTCTCAGGAAGAATTAAATTAAGTGATAGGAATTCAGCTGCTGGATCAAAAATACTTCAAAGTAGTCCATGACCTCTCATGAAGCTGTAACAATAGCATCTGGTCTACAAAGAAGAATCAGAGTGGAGCAACTTGGAAGCAGAAGTTACACAAGTATACTGTGATTTCTATCAAAGAGATCAAAATAAAACATCGGTGCTTAGTCTTTACTCAGGTAATATGAAAACAAAGTGCATAAGATCTGCCCACTTTAAGAATAATGTGAACTGCTTAGGATCGACAGAGTTACTGCTTGTAGGGAATCTCTCAGGGCAAGCCTGACTAATTTTTCATGTCTCACACATGTCCTGCCCTGCCATTTCCTTCAAGCACTCAGTGAATCATCATTAGCAGACTGTCTCCGCTCACCACTGGTTTTCCCCAGGTGGATTCTGGATACTTTGTGCTCAAAAGCTGTTTGTGTATGGTAGATGCATTCAAAGCATATGCATATCAGCAGGTTTCTCCACTTGCTGGATTTGGATGGCAACAGAGTTTAGGTGGAGGCACCTTGCTGCTGAGACTGCATATCTCCTGAACAAGACAAGGTACAGGGATGTAGGAGTGTCAATAAAGCATCTTATGAAATTTAGAGATCAGTGGGTTTTCTTTATCAGGGTGAAAAACTCTATAAGGGATTATTTTCACTAACTCGGTAAAGAACAAAAAAGCCTGGGGGAAAAGCTTAGCTGGCATTTGTTGTGTTTTGCTATACTAAGCAGACCCATGTTGAGTTGTAAAGTTTAAAATAATTTACACTCGCAGTTCCTTTTTCTACCACGTTCACTCATGCAGAACAGAGCCATTTTTAACACATTTATTTCTGCCTTTAGTAAATAATTCTAGGCCTGATTTGACAGTATGTTGCTCTTGGTGGTATTCTCTTTTCTGCTTGTTGCTTGGTACATGTTCTGCAAGTTAAGTTGTACTTATGTACAGCATTTCTGTAAAATATATGAGTATGTCAATATGAAAAGAGACACACTACTGGAAGTAATGACGAAAAAATGCTTTTAAAATCTAGACTTTTCTTTTAATTCTCCCCTCTATCTTAATAGACATCACTAGAAACTATAAAACACTCATGAGACTTTCTCTAAAACAGAGATAACTACAGAGCATACCTGTCAGAGGGTAACTGTGCCTCAGCAAGTTTGACTACGGTAGGAAATACATCCATGTTGCTTGTTGGCTCATCTATATAGGCACCAGCCTGTATCACTCCAGGCCAACGGAGAAGCCCTGGCACACGAATACCTCCTTCCCAGTTCGTTGATTTTCCACCTGAAAAGTGAAAGATTTGTTTGCCAAGAAATCAATGTCTTCTTAGAAAAATACCCTCCCACAAGATTCAATTTCCAAATATTAAACATTCTGTATAGCTAGAATATTTCCATTAAATGTATTTATCTTATTTTTAATTTGCTAGGCTTAAGTTTTCCACCTACAATCATTACCTGTCTTACAGTGAATCTACTAATATGTATTAGACAGAGCCCATAAAATGTATTTAGGTTACAAACAAAAATGAATAACAGCTGTAGGAGATAAAAAGACACCTTGCAGGAATTTTCATATAGAATTTGGTCTAGAGAGTGTGCCAGATAGCTATGTGAAGATATAACCAAAAAACAGGAATCAAAAATAAATTGAGGTGTGCCTAGATGACTGAGTTATGAACTCAGAGAAGACATATGGTATTTTATTAAAAATGGTGCTTAATGACTTTAGATAGAAGAAAGTACTAATTTAAGTATGTTACTGAATTCTCCAATTCATTCGATTGCGAAAAAAATCACTACAGTGATTGTAGGTCTCAGGATGCTGTGAAGACCTTTTTGATTTCTAAACCAATACAGTTGCATCAAATGCACTATCAGCTGATTGCATTCAATACTACATTGCAGCCATTTCCTTTACTTCTACAATATCCATCTCTGTCTAGTTGTCCTGACATCTTTGCAGAAGAACAATGTGTTTATGCTATAGCAGTATTTCTACCATTACTTAATATATGATTGACACAAATCTATGTGAAGAACAATCACAAGTACTATTATTAATATCTTATACAGTCATTTGACTACACACAGCACCTCAAGTTGATCTTTAAAATTAATATATCACTTGGAATAAATATTTCTGGTAAACAGATGGGTTTTGGATGTGATTAAGTATGGTCTGGGCCAGGCATTTACAACTAAACTGAGATTGTTTTATATAATAGAAATATCTGATAAAAGAGGGATACCTGTGTTGAACTCCTGCCATTAACTGAATCAAACAGCAATTCATAGTTCAAACAATACTATTATGACCCTATTATTCCTGTATCTCCCTTTTTCAAGTAAAATAAATGCACAAAAGAACAAAATATTACAAAAAGTACTTCAACAGTTCTGTCTCTTCATCCTCCTAGACATCCAAAATACCACGTAGATGTTAATACCCGCAGAGTGAAGCCCAGGCCTTGCCATATATCCTGTCTATCTTACTGACTCCTCAATGATTTTTTATTTCAGCACTCAGGGATTCAGAATCCAGCTGTTTTTCTACAAGTTTTTCATTGTTCATAAAGGTAAGTGGCAACTTCAAGAGAGAAAACTCTCTTTTGCATAGATCTTTACCCAATCTTTTGGCTGAAAAAGCTTTAGCTCATAATTCTTTGTTATATCAGATTTTTGCTTACTTTTTTCATGGGCTTTATCAGAATTTATAATATTGAATAGTAAGGGACACATAATTATCTAGTCTGACATCAGAAAACGTAGACTTTCTAATATCCGACATTATGTCAAGCAACAGTCTTTGCTTAAGTTATGTTTGGAAAGCAGTGCCAGGTTCAGATCTCAACAAGACTGTCTTTCAGAGTGGTTTTAAAAATTTACTCTTGCTACTGCATCATATGCAATTCCTTTCTCATAATAAAGCAAATGGCCACCTATTCTAACACTCAGGAATGAGATGCATGGATTATTTTTGTTTACAATCTTGTAAAAAATATGGTTTCAAAACAAAAATCTAAGCAAAATGTAGATTTAAGTTTATAAAGGTGTTATCTGGTGAGGTTTTAAACACTTACTACCTAGCAGAAGGAAGTGTTCACCTGAGTATGCTGATTGATTGTTAACACCATTGGATCCAGACCAGTGTAGATGTCAATAGACTGTGTGCATCTTCGGTAGAAAATATGACTCTTGCCATGTACAACAGTCATTAGGATTTTACAAGTTAGATAAGGATTATGTGTTACTCAGTAAGAAAGTGTCAAGATTAATACCCTGACCGAGAAAATCCTGTTGAGTGGGACTAGTTAAATCTGAATAAAAATACAAGAAAAGAATGAGGACATAAAATTAAAGATATTCTCAGATTAAGCTATTTTCAGTTAACAGTTATGCTGGGGAGATGATTTAGTTCATGAGCTGGATCTTAGTTTTATGTATACATCACAGCAGCTTGTTGTCTGGACAGTATAGACAGACAGAAAACTCTAAGAGCTGATGTATACCATAGGTAGGTTTAAGTGTGAAGTTCCTTTTATTTCTCTCTACCTGTCTGAACCTAGTAACAGTGCGAGCTAGATTGGATTGTTTAAATAAGTGCTCATTTTACTGTTGTCTCCTGTGTAATCTGAAGACAGAGCAATTTCAAGGTAAGTGGTGAATCCCATTCCCAGACATGTTGCAATTCTTAAAACCTAGATATTGGATCACTTTTACAGCTTCTAGGTTCACAGTAATTTTTTTTTGAGTCACTACAGAACAGGACAGAAAACTTGCCCATTATCCAAGCACAAAGGAGCACTCGGCAAACTCTGTCTCCCTGCTGTGAGATACAAGAAGCAAAATGGACTCCACAGCAGGGCTATCTCCTCACTTATGTCCATGAAGAAGTGACTGCTGTTTTCCTTTCAAAAGGCTAATTGGAGCATAATTTTTTTTATATCTCTTGAGGTTAGGAATAGAAGGGAACCAGGGCAGGAATTACAGGTCATTGCGGAAGACTGTCTTCTATTATCTATGCCTACGTGTTGTTCATCTTTATTAGAGCTGTGTTTAGTGACATCACTAGAGTTGCTTAATGCCATTATGTAATTACAAATCCCGTGATATAGATTGTCTTTAAAACTGTAGCTGTTAACGATGGTCAGGCTATCTGAATTCTATTTTCCTTAAAAAAATAAATCAAGGTTTCACTACTATGCTTGAAACGTGGAACAAACAACTGAACGGCTATAATATTAGAAGAAAAAGAAAAATCCACAAAAGGTCACTATTTAAAAATAAATCTCTTGATATTTCAGGATATGACTCATTAGTTTCAAATTTTGTTTGGACTTTACTGCAACAGAGAAAAGGCAGCAATCTAGTAGTCTGTCTGCCTGTCAAACTCTAGGCAGCCTAACTATATATTCTTTCTGTTCTCTTCAATTCTCCTAAAACTGTTTTTAAAACAGCACAAAACACCCTGGGCTATATTTTCATGCTTGGCTATCTATGCTTTCTGAGGAGTTGCACCCTTCAGTGTTATATTGAACAATAGCCTACTTTCACCTTCCCTGAAAAATCTGCAGGAGCAGCAGGCAAAGTACAGACATAAGTCTCTGCAGTCATCCACAACATGATGTCAGATATCCATTTTAACCTCATTTCAAATCTTTGCTAAAAGAATAACCCTATTTTTTTTTTTTTCTCTCTCTGGTTTAAATTCACTGCTATTACCTAACTCTGGAAATAGAGATTTTACAAAGGATGATATATAAAGGGGAACTCTGTGGTATATCACTATTAATATTTTGAATGATGAATGATGTAAACTATTTAAAATAACTTTCTTAAATCACTTGTATTATAGCCATAATACCCTTTCCTTCCTTCTTATAGTCTTCAGAAAACAAAGCTTCCAAACCAAATTTGTTTTCTTGATGACAGAAAAATACAAAAAAATTCATTCTTCTACCCATCTGTACTGGACTTTATGCTACAAATATAGACAATCAAGTTGTTTACTATTGCTTACCTTATAAAATGGTCAAACAACAAATTATTTTCAATGGCAAGCTCACTCTTTATTGAACTGATTTTTTTAAACTATTTCATGTACTGCTTTTGTTAATTTTTAACCTGAGCTGTTCTTGTACAGGTGAATGTGATAGACATAGCTCATTTGGACATCTTCTCATCTGACCTTTCTTCCAATCAAACAAAATGTTTACTTAGGACATTTCTGTTCCAGTCAAAATTACAAGAAGTGTTGATCATGTATCACTTCAGAAAGAATACAAAATACAATACATTTAAAAAAAAAAAAAAAGTTCAATTCCTACTCTCATTAAAGTCAAAAGTGAAACTCCAACTAGTATCACTAAATATGCACTAGTATAGTTCCCAAGGCCAAAGTAATGGTCAGCTTGATTTCTCTGTGGCTTGCATATAGGAAAAGGTTTACTAAAAGCTTCAAGAAACACTTGTGAATGAACTTATCGCTGTAGTATATGAAATTGTATAAAACCAAAATATTTCAATAAAACATTGGATAATTGATCCCTGTAGTTCTATTTACCTCTCACAGATCTGTAGCAGATCTTTAAAATAAAGATTTAAGTCCTTAAGAAACATTCACTATTATTTATCATGCATATTAACAAAGTAACTATAAGTATACCTACTTGTAAGTCACAAAGCACTTAAAATGAATGTTATTCAAATGTTTTACCATTATCAGTGTTTGAGTCTGCTTCCATTAGCAGCAGAACTCATGACCCACTCTAGCAGCATGACAGTAGCCAAGTGACTGTATGCATTGTGTTAAATGCTTCAGAAATACAAAGAAAAGCAGTGTTTCTAATGTGAAGGTCCAAGGTACAGGCTACATATGAAACAGAAGCTGACAGTAGGAGTATTAAGAGATGCAAAGAGACTTCATAGAAAATCCCATATGTAACAGAGTGGGATAGATGTCAGCAAATGATAATGAGGAAGAACTTACTGTTTGCATATGTACCAGTGAAACAGTATAATGAGAAAAAGTGTGGAGAAAAGTTTTTAATGCCTTCACTGTTTACTGCTATGAAGTATGTAACAGGGGAGACACATTTTATAACACACTGAAGCTAACTCAAGAAATTACTCACTAATCAACTAAATAAGAATTACCACAAAATAATTAGATTCAGTATAGATTCAGTATCTCAGGGTACCAGAGATGAATATAATAGCATCCTTTAGACCAGTCGGTTTAAGCTGCTTGTTTATTCAACTCAAAGAATATTCTTTTCATTTACCTACTCTAGTCATTCTAAAGTAGAGACCTAAACCATTTTGAAAAAGTAACCTTATTTCTGTTCCTAAAGGAAAGCTAATGTGACTAGCTCAAATGGACGTGCTCAAATTGCCGATGTCATACTAATGAGAAATCTAGTGAAAAACACCTAAGAAGAAGTCAGTGCAGGTATCCTAGATATCACATACAAAAGCAATACCTCGAAGCCACATATCTTTCAACATAGAAATGTCACAGAACTGTACAAAAACCACCAAAAAAACCCCTAACAAACAAACAAACAAACCCCCAAAAACAACAACAACAACAAAAACCCTGGAAAAATTAGAAAGAAAATTTTAAGAAGAAACTTCAGTTAAACACAATAGTTGTCATATTGCAGTCTGGAAATGGCAATAATAACAGGATAAAAAGGACCATAGTTTATATGTTATAAGCCATAATAAATTCTATGTTATAAATAACTTAGAGGTTATAAATTATACATCAGATGCAACTTATATGCCAGTGTATGGAAAATCATTCAGTGATCTGATGTGAAAGATAAAGAGCTAAATAGGAAAATACAGAGAAACAAAGATTTTTCAAAAAAGTATTTTCATTTCATTCAACACATTTTTCAAACTTTACATTTCCAAAGGAACTAAGAGGCCAAAATGTTTCAAATGACCTATTAGCCTGATAGGTCCAGAAGAACTACTAGGTTTCTGAGAGAAAGTGATTATTTGATTGATAAGTTTCTCATCAAAACACTAAGGAGCCAGGAAAAATGTACTACCATGTATGCACCCATGGGTCCTTCAGGAGTTCAGGTAAGAAGGTCTTGATATGTTGGAAAGAAACTCCTACTAAAAAAGCCTTGTTTGTTTGTTTTAGAGGCTGTATCTAGATTTAAAACTTTGAAAGATCTTTAACAAAGACCTTCAAGAAAAGTTTCTGGAGACTAATCAGGGTATAGGAGACATAAGGTAGTAATGAATCAAAATTTGACAAACAGGAAGGAAACAAAAAGATAAAACAAACAGCCTGTTATACTTTGCAAAAAATTCAATAGTAAGCTACCTTGACGCTACCCTGTATTAAGCCCCTTGCTATTTTAATGTTTTTGCTTCCATTTTGGAAGGGAAAAGAGCTGAGGAATAGAAAAACATATGACATGACGCAAAGTATCACAGGTTGATCGAATTCAAAAGAAAAGATAATGGACTTCACACCAAGATGGATGAACAGGAAACAAGATGCAAGTTCAAATTCTGTAAATATATTTGCAGTAAAACAAACATTAGAGAAAAAATAACTTAACTAGGGTCCACAGTGTTAGTTATTCATACCATAACCTTCATGGCATACTTATGAAAAAGGACCTGTGTAAAGACTAATGCACATCTTAATGCACAATCAGCAAAATACAGAGATGACAGGCAGTCTGTAGAATGGAGTGGATAGTAGTAAAAGGTAAGTATATAAACATGTAGTGATACTTCATTGCAAAACCCATAAGGCAATAGCTGTAAAGTCATTTTAAAAGAAGATATTGCACAATTAGAAATAGTACATAGAAGAAAATAACAAGAAGTTAGGAACAAAGATAAACTCATCAATTATTACTGATCAGAGAGACAGATTTTTTCTGAATGAGGTATTAAAGGGAAAGAGGTGCAAAAAATGTATACAAAACAAAGGTGAGCTAGGGTATAACAAGCTTTCCCACCTTTATCCCACATCAATGAGGAAACAGTATTAAGTGTCAAGCTGTTCCATGAAATTTTCAACTATTCCATTTCAAAATGGTAAATGAAAGCATCACATTCTCATTGTCAAATGATTTAGATTATGCTAAGCATTTAGAAAGACTCAAAGTGCCATTTCATTATCGCATGATGAAAATTTATATAACTAATGCTAAAATCCTCTGCAGAATCTAAACTATCAGGATTCAGATCTTAAACCAAGGTCATACTATCTAGGATTAGGAGGAGATCTTCTTAGCGATCTTTTTTAATTACAATTCCTGTGTCTTCCTCCAAGGATTCCGATCCTGATAGCTGTCAGAAAAATGCCACTGGAAGATGTCATGGTTTTGATCCATCATTTCAATGTTACTGTATAATATCTTCTAAAAAATGATACTGAACAGATAAACCAGACTGTGTATGACAGCAACTAGTTAAACACTATATCTGGTTTCTAATTTCAAGGGCTACCCAAATTTATGATGACGGTTCCACAGACAGAATCCAGAGTAATAAAACCTTCATATAGCAATTTCCCCTTTTTTTGCATTCAGTCTTGCAGCGCTAGCCTAACTCTCCAAAGTCCCCTTAAATTTTATTATTGGTGCTCATTTGGCTGGATATCAAGACAAATTAGTGAGTTTGGATTGTAGAGATCTATTGAGGGCTTTTGATTTTAGGGCAGAACCAATTATTGCTGAGCATACTACTCCAGCTCTGACAAGAGGGTTAAGTGCCTTGATTAATATTCGCATTCATGCAGTGCTCATATACAAAAAGAGAAGTAGTGGAGATGGTCTAGCACAGACAGGGAGAAAGGACATACATGTCTCCCAGTTTTGTAAACTATTAATCATGTGAAGCAAATTCCTCATCTGCAGACACATGAGCATGAGCAGCACAAAGCAGCACTTTGTTAGGCATATTGCTATGTCAGTGCCTGAGACTTAGTGCTTTGCAGGTCTGGTTTTCATTAAATCTACCAGAGGTGTACAAAGTTCTAATGCTTTTCAATGTACTTGACTGTTAAGACGACTAAATTCTTCTGCAGAAAACTCCTAATTATGCAATTAATTGATTAGTTCCACTTCAGCCCTTTTGAAAATGATGCGTAACATACCTGTTTAACTGAGGACTGATATGGAGATGGAGGGAGTGGAAGATAAAGCAGAATTCATTGTATTTTAAAATGGTAAAAGTATATTCAACTGATTGCATGAGGTTTTTTTATTTCTTTTTATTTTCTTAGGAATGCCTCTTATACAATAATGATTTTATTTTGTATATAGTGATTCTTTTCTATCTCACAGTACATGACAACATTTGCCAGCATATCATGGGTGGTAACTGTAAACCACACAATTCATTTTAAAAATAGAAGGCCCATCACTCTCCAAGTATCTCTATCAACCGGATTTTTTATTAATTCAGGTAAGATCTATTTCAAACTATTCTCCATTCTGTAAGAATGAATAAAAAATTTTGCAAGGCTTGATAGAAAAGACTCCATTCAATCAAATTTCCTCAGGAAGGCACAGTCCCCAGTGTATTTGTCTTTTTTTTTTCCTGCTTATCGTTTATTCTGTATCTTATGTCTGGCATTCTAGAAGGCAAATATTTTGTAGAGCTTCTAAAATACCTCAGGCTGTGCCTACAGCTACAGATATGTAACCATATGGTTCCTTAATTACTGAAATCACTATGTAAGGCCTATGTGCTAACGTTCAAGATAGATTTCACTCTGCTGTTAGCCCAAGGGAACCTGTCTGATAGTCTGCAACCTCATGACTTTGGCATTCCTTGTTTTGCTTCTGTAGCATTTCCTTCACAGATCTCTTAAAATATAAGGGTAATTTCTTAGACAGATACCTAATGACTAAAAACCGTGTAGTCTTCTCACTTGAAAACCTCACTGTATTCTTCTTGTTTACAGTGTATGTCTACCTTTCCTCCTTTTCACAGTTTTGCAGATGACATGAAACTGGGAGGAATGGCTGATCCACTGATGGTACTGCTACCATCCAGATGGATCTTGACAGGCTGAGAAATGGGCCAAAGGAACCTCATGAATTCAGCAAAGGGAAATATCAAGTCCTTCATCTGCAGAGGAATAACCTCTGGCACTAGTAAAGAGTGAGGGCTAACTGGCTGGAAAGCATCCCTGCAGAGAAGGGCCTGCAGGTCCTGGTGGGCAACCAGCTGAGTGTGAGCCAGAAATGTGCCCTTGTGGCGAGGAAGGCCAGCATCATCCTGGGCCATATTAGGAAGAATATTTCTAGCAAGTCAAGCGAGGTAATCCTTGTCCTCTGCTCAGTACTGGTGAGACACACCTGGAGGGCTGGGTCCATGTGCAGAGCTTCCCAGCAGAAGAGAGATATAGACATACTGGAGTGAGTTCAAAGGAAAGCCAAGAAAATGATTAAGTGGCTGGAGCACTTACTTATCACAGTATCACAGTATGTTTGGGATTGGAAGGGACCTCAAAAGATCAACTAGTCCAATCCCCCTGCTGGAGCAGGAACGCCTAGGTGAGGTCGCACAGGAACATGTCCAGGCGGGTTTTGAATGTCTCCAGAGAAGGAGACACCACAACCCCCCTGGGCAGCCTGTTCCAGTGCTCTGTCACCCTTACTGAGAAGAAGTTTCTTCTCAAATTTAAGTGGAACCTCTTGTGTTCCAGCTTGATCCCATTACCCCTTGTCCTATCATTGTTTGCCACTGAGAAGAGCCTGGCTCCATCCCCATGGCACTCACCCTTTATATATTTATAAACATTAATAAGGTCCCCCCTTAGTCTCCTCTTCTCCAAACTAAAGAGACCGAGCTCCCTCAGCCTTTCTTCATAAGGGAGGTGCTCCACTCCCTTAATCATCTTTGTTGCCCTACGCTGGACCCTCTCCAGCAGTTCCCTGTCCTTCTTGAACTGAGGGGCCCAGAACTGGACACAATATTCCAGATGTGGTCTCACCAGGGCAGAGTAATTTGTTTCTTGTATTTTGTAATTTGTAACTTTACCTCTGTTAAAAGGGCAAGAATATTCATTGCATTTCATTAAAAATAAGAAAAACAATAATTCCTACCCTATTTCAATAAGACTGAAGATTATTATAATATTTTCGACATCCATTTTCCTGATGGTGTATGTTCACCAGTTGTACACTGGACAATGCTGTTTCCTGTAGTTTGTCAGAGAAAATCCTTTATTTAATATTTGACAATGTTGTCTATGAGCAGTCTGTGACTGAATAATCATAATATTTTATTATGATCATTCTGTGACTGTATGCTATCAAGCGGAATTCCTTCATCTCCACATCCTTTATTCTCTCATTCTGTTACCCTATTATCTCTTCTTGTCTGCTTTCTTAGAAATACATTGTTGACAACAATTACGTTCATCTCCATGTTGGAATCATGTTCTCAAAGGTATCCAGTGGTGTATTACATTATGTGGACTGCAGGGATCCCCATGCCAGGGATAGGGGAATGGAAAAAATGAGGAAAGCTGTTTTCTAAGCTGGAATTTTTCTTTCTACAAGATCACTTCATTGCAACAAACCCAGTATCTTTCAGTATTGTTGTGTGATATCATCAAAAGAAAGTGTATTATTATAAGATAGACTTGAAGCACATTTTAAGTCTCCACATAGATCTTGGAGTACTAATGTCCTCAAGACCTGCACTAAAATAATAGAACTAAATTCTGTCCTTTTAACTAAAGTCTCTCCATTTCCAAATCAGTCTTCAATTCAGTGTTTTATGCATTCTTTTCAAAACTTTCTTCTCCAGCTCAGTCTTTTCTGCTTGAAATCTTGTCTTCTTCTGGCTGTTGTTGAACTTGCCCATCCCAAACTCAACCCAATTCCTCATTTCTTGTTTTTTTAACCTAACTTTCCTTTTCTATTTTTTCTATAATGAATACACTGGACTGTGTCGCTGGTTCTCCCATCTCCTCTATATCCTATCTTTGTGTGATCCCACTCATCCCGTGGTATTTAGCTCCTATTTATGATTCCTGATGGCTCACAAACCACCTTTTTTTCCTTTCGGTTCTGCTATCCATCCATTTTAGTAAATTACTATGAACTGACCTCCTTCCAAAGCTGTATCTCTACCCAGTTCAAGAGCATATTTGCTAGTGTTAAAACTCCACAGAGCTCTGGCAGAGCATGAACTCAAGTTGAGCTGCTGTATTTGACAAGTAAATACCTTATATTTACTGCCTGTGTTTGAATTTAGAATGACAGCCATGAGTAGTTTACTATTAAGGAATTGAGTTTTGACCTGGGCCACAGAGCACATTACAGTTTTGGAGCACAACCAAGGAGATGATAGTTTCTTACACAGTTTTTTAAAAATCATCAGAGAACATTCACCTTTATATATGCCATTGTATCCTCCATGGACTTCTCCAGAACTGGAGATTTCTTCAACATGAGCCCCTTGGTCAGATGTAAAGTATACAAGAGTTTTATCACTCAGATTATATTTCTCCAGCATATCCAGAATCTGCCCTAAAAAAAAAGAAAAAAAAAAAAAGAAAAAGAGAGAGAGAAAATAACAGATTTAATGTCTTCGAGTGACTTTTTCATAAGCCTTGGCACATACAAATATTTTTGTCATTATCCCTTTTCAAGATCGTTTTCCATATAAACATTATTATACATAGCAATTGGCACCATGCACCATACAGTAGGGGAGAGTTGCACAAGGCTTGTTGTAATCAGGACTGTGGTTCAGTTGCTGTGGGGTTTCTTGAAGCATAAAATGAGAAGATTTGTGCACATCAGAGAAAAGGGCTGATCCACCGAGAGCCAGTGACCTTTGGAAGTGGTTGCTCTGAGTCAAGGAAACCCCTCAATAAGAAGATTTAAACTGAGAATATCTGAAAGAGTCTCAATACGCAGAATAGAGCTAACAGTTTGGGGTAAAGCTTTGCTGCCTAGCAACCTATAGAGGCAGCATGGCAAAAATCTCAGTGTGAGTGTTAGATTAAGACATTCTAAGAAAAAAAAAAAAAGAGGAAGTTAATGTATGGATTGTCTCTGGAGACCACATGGTTTCATTATCAAACCTATTAATTAGTCCCTAAATTCTCACCATGTAAGAAATACATCAACTAAACTCAAAATGTGCAAGGTAATAAACACACGCACATGCACATATTTAAAAAGGGAATCCACATGGATAGTCTCTGAAACTCCAAGGCACCGTGGGCTCAAGCTATGTTCTCACAAAGGGCTCCTCACACTATCTTGGCACTGTGGAGAGCTTCACAGTGCACATAAATCACATTCAAACCTATTTAGACTGAACTCTTTAAAGAGTTTCTGTATGAAAGAGAGTGAAGCCACTCTTTGTAACTTGCTCCAATGAATTTTATACTGATTAGGAATCTAAAACGATTGGTCCTGGAAACCAACCAAAGTATAAGAATATACTTCCTCACATCAGCCCGCAAATGAGTTTTAACCTTGTCCTTTAGGGATCTCAGAGCATATGAAGATAATGCTGTCTTCACAACCATTTTATCTTTATTCTTTTTACTTAAACATCCAAGAATGGTCCAATTTGAATGTTAATTTTGATTTGCTCACCTGTCCACTAAGAATTAATTCATCAGCTGATGCCCAATTATTGTGTCAAAGGGGATAAGATAAGAACTTTGAAATACAGAGCCTTCTTTAATGATTTTCAGATCATCATTTCTGTTGCTATGCTCTTTTTCTGGATAAGAAGTAGTTATGTTGCCTTATTGTACTATTTCTACTTGTCTTTTAATGTTATAACATTCTAAAACTGCGTTGTTAAAAGATTGACTGTACTTCTCATCAGCTCAAATGACTGGGTCATGAATAAAGGAATATCAGCAGTTAAATAAGTGATAACCTGTTGGTCTTGTTTCTAAACTAGGAGCAAAGAAGAAATGTAAGAGAGTTTGTTTATGTAAATTTTGAAACCCTGTGGGAGTTGAAATTTCCCAACAGAACTGAGGATAATCTGCTACAAAGGTTGACATTTAAAAGTTGGTGGGTTGGGGGAAAATTATGCAGCTCCATCTGACAAGCCATTCGCTTGCTACAGCAGGTAGATTTAGTGCCAGAAAAGTAAGAGGCAATTTCCCATTCACTTCTGAGATTGTTTGGAGAATGCACTTGCTAAGTAATTATAATATCCCTCGGAAAGGTAGCAATGATGATAAAAAAGTGAAGTATATATATAAATTAAGACATTATATGTGGATATTTAGCTACATGACTTCCAGAGTTCCCTTCCAACCAGTATCAATCTATGATTTTATGATTCTACGATAATAATAATAAATGGAATAGTACAAAAAAAAAATATGTGCGATGACATGCACAAATGCTTTTTTTTTACCGACACAGTTTTCCTTCATGAAACTGAATTTTCAAATTCATCCTGTATCTAAAACAAAATAAAAATAAAACAAGAATTCCACTCAATACATCACATTAAATAATCTCTGGTGATCAGAGACATCTGTTATCATTCAATAACGGCCATTTCGATTTCCTGATTCATTTGGGAAAAAATGAGAAGCAATAAAAAATGTCTTGCTATATCACAAATAATTAAATAAAGCAGTCATAATTATGATGTCTTCCCCCCTAACCCCCCCCCCCCCCCGAAACAAGGTTGTGTAGCTTGATTTGGCCAGGAAAAGAAAGATAAAAATCTGATACTCAAATGTTACTTGTTTCAGAAAAAAACACCTCAATAAAATGCATACAAAGTCTCATCCAGAGCTTGTTGAACTCAATGGTAAAACATCAATTTCCATCATTTTGATTTTAAACACAAGGAAGATTGGCTGCATTAGGGTTAATTAACAAATGCTAAAATGAAAATTTATTTTAGCAACAACATTTTTCAGTACAGACAGACTAACAGCGGTAATTCAAATAACACTATTGTCAGAGAATGACAAACACAATGCACTCACAGAAATGAAACAAAACTTCCATTTCTATTTTAATCTTGAACACTGACACCTTCTAGAATGAACACTATAAATAAGCAATAAAGTGTGTGTTACCAGCAGATAAGCCCCATTAAAGTGCATTTGAATGATGTGGATACTGTTAACACAAGCAATACTTTCACTTATTTGCATTTCTAAATGGTAACCAATACAGAAGAAAAATGCTAAGAATGTATTGTGGCTCTCTATTAGCAGATATTTTTCACATGCTATATTATAGCAATTTTGGAAGAAAATACTACAAAGTATGCAAAATATATTCACTACTGTTTTCTTATAACAATTTACTTTCTTTTTTACTCTACCTCCTCCACTCTTATTATTACTGTAGATTTAACAGAGACTTTAGAATCAAGTTAAAATTGATGTATAAACATTCCCAGGCAATGTCAGTGAATGAAAAAGGAGTTTCATCTAACCCATTTTAGCTGCCTTTGGAAAAGGTGAATCACAACTGCTAAAAGGCCTTTTCTACCTCTTGACTAAAATAGAGAAGACAGGCAAATAGCTCAAAACTAAGTGCCTTCATACCAGACATCAAGGATAGTAAGATGAATCCTACCCAAAGTGCTAGACATCCAACTATGTGAGCAACAGACTTTAATGAATGTGGTGAGCAGATAAATAATGTTTGAGAAAGAGAAGACGGTAAAACACCCACAAAATATGATTGGAAGGTTATCTTATGTCATGTGCTCTTGAATGACAAGAACAGAGCTTCAGCTGATGTAGTATCCCCTTTGAGTCTCACTTCTGGTTGTGGAAAGCAATACAAATATTAAAGGACCTTTTGGATGTAAAGAGTTTATACAGAATAGGAAACGGCAGGACACAATTTAAAACACTGGAAAAACTGTAGCTCTGTTCAAGCAACAATAGCTTGCTATCCCCAGTGTAGGAAATAATAAAAATGGAAGGACTCTTGACTGAAAAGATTCACTTGAAAGCCATGTTCTAAAAAATTCACAGCTGCACTGATCTCCGTGGATGGTGTCGTCTACATTTTTTCTGATTTGAACAGAACAGATTTGGAAAGACAACATTTCTGGACAGCAAAATCAATCTCACACTGAAAGAGCTGCATAATTTCTCAAGCTATTCAGCAACTAGAATTTTGTATCAAGTTTCTCCTACTATTGCCATTCTAGGAATGTATACCCCAAAGTAGGTGGCTAACATTGTAGCAAAAGTTGGACACTTTTTTTTCATCTGTATTTTTTAAGATACAAACCAGATTAAGGACAGCATTAAGATACTACTTGTTTTAATCAGTCCACAAATGTTCCAAAATGTAAGTAAAGCTTCCTCCAAAGTATTCCGAGGACTGCTCTCTACACTCTGGTCTTCAAGCTGTGTTAAATTATAAAGAGTTGTTCCATTCTTAAAGTGAAAATGCCAGTTTCAATGGAGTAATAGCCATGTGAAAGTGGTAAGAGCAATTGACTCTGTTCTTTAGAAGGAAACTGAGAGTGCCACAGCATTATTCAGCTTCTCTAACACAGCACGAATGGTAGCTAGACCAGCCTGTCTAATGCAGAACACAATTTCTGGAGTTTTGAACTACATAAAACTCCTACTGTACTCATCTACATAAAGGCAGGGGGGTTTATAACAAATGACTATTCATTCGAAAACAAGGTACAAACATTGAAGAACAATAATGTGTTTACAAACCGGTTAGTGATTTGGAACATTGTTCAAAGGTTTAGTAGAGCAAGCATATGAACAAATGCATTTGATGCGTAAGTTAGCTCACTGTCATTTGAAGTCAATAGGACAGAAATGTTATTTGTATTAATCTGAAATAATTTAGAGACTTGCTGAAATTATGAATAAAAAGCTCTGGAATACAGAATACCTCTGTAATCTAGGCATTAGGACAAAACAGTCTCTCTATTTGCGAGGAAAACTTTAAAGCAGTTTGTCAGATTTGAAGAAACAACAAGATTCAGAAGGAGGGTTAAGGATCTGTCACAGGACAAGCCAGTTAATTATGAATGGAATTCCTGTAAATGTAACATTATTTTCCCATGCTAGCAGACTTTCATATGCCTCTGCTGTACCTAGAAGATTACAGTAAGCTTGAAACAATTATTGGACAAAGAGTGATCCAGGAAGATCAGCCATCACACATCTGCCTAGAAGAGGCAGCTATGTTTTGGTTTTGGTGTGTTGGATGGTTTGGGGGTTTGTTTGTTTGTTTGTTTTTCCCTGTCAGGAATGCTTTGAATACATGCGTAAACTTCTACATGTTAACCCTACATGCGTAAGTATCTGGAAGCCCATATTTCTCCTAGAAAAGATATCAATGCCATCCAGCTATATGGACACTACATAGTAAACCTCTTGGGACCCTCTTCCTGCTACACGAGTTTAATTAAGTTAATTCTACAGTTCATAATCTCTTCAGGGCTCAAAGGCTAAGATCTTCACCTTATGAAAACTTTATGTTGCAACTTTTGCACACCATCATTCACAAGCTAACTATCATTTTAATCTCTATGTTGATTTTATGTGATGAAAAAAGGTACTTCACTCTTGAATGCAGTGATCTGATTAAAAATCCACTGAATAAAGCCTTTGTATAAAAACAAGCTTAGTAACTAAGACCAAGACATCTCTATCTTAATTTTAGCTTTTGCACATTTCAGGTTATAAATATGCAAATGTTTCTCTGGTATGCTCAGAGCCATACAGTTTCCCCTTGATAAATATGTAAATCAGTTTGTCTCTGCAGTGGGGAAGTAATTATCACTTTCAGACCTAGTCATTGAGCACAACACTTGAGGTAAAGATGGAAAATAGTAAAACCATTGACAGCAATACAAGAAGTGGCTGCACATATGGTTAATAGTACATAAACCCTGCATGCAACTCATTTAACATTCAGAGCTAGAACACAACCACTGGAAAGTGGAAATTCTGGGATGAAGCAGAACACGTCCACCTAAGAAGATGAGTGATTCTGCATAGGGGGAGCATTTGCACATGAACCTCAAAGACTGGAGTGAATACTACCTAGTATAACTGTTTGACTAGACCAGAGAATAAATGCATAACTAATTACAAAATTCACAATGACTCATGCAGGAAGAAAGTGGAGTGTAGGTTCAGCAGAAAGTCTTGAATCAGTCCTACTGTGCTACCATTATTTCTAAAGTTATGCTATGGAAGCAGCCCATATAGTGAAGTCTTCTCCAAACTACAGAGCTGGAGTCTAAAATGTGTTGAGTTCCTACTATGACAGGTTAGTGGGGTTTTCAATGTCAGCAGGGCATTCTGTCAAACAAGGAGCATCTGGTTCTGAAAAAGCACATCTATTGATATATCAGTCTTTTAATTTGGATCAGGAGTGCATATTTACAATAATCCAGTCATAGACAGTTAATATATTAATATTTCTGTTTGCATAGAAAAGCTGTCTTGTGTTTCATGACCCAGTTTCTTTGAAATTAAACTAAACTTGAGGGTGGACTCCAGGAATGCACCTAAGGCACTCGCACTACTGATGGGCATTCAGTCTAAGGGACCATAGCAGAGCCGGTCTGAAGTGGATTTCCTGTCTCTGCTGGTGTGATGACAGCCTCTCTCCAGCTTGGAGGACTGTTCAGACTGTTGGCAGTTCAAATTATGGTAGGATTGATGAATCCTACACTGAAACTCCGGTGCTAGCACAATCAAGCTCCACCTGTGCGTATTGTAGATACACAGAGGGTGGGATTTACAAACAGTGTACAATTCTGCATGTTACATAGTTACTATAAACATTTTTAAAAATCAATTAAGCAAAAGAAGCATTTTCATACACAGCTCACCCATCTTAAGATGAATGAATTTGGCCCCCAAAATTCTGAATTCTTTCCACAAAGAGGTAAGGTAAGGCAATTGCTCCAGATTTAACTACGTATGACTACCATTCAAATCAGTAGTTGTTAGGTTCAGATAGTCTGCAGAACATCAAACACTTTTCTGTTGGATTCCCCTAGACTCAGAATGAGACAAGTAAAATTAGTGTAAGGGAATGGAGAAAGACAGTCTTCAATTAAAAAAAAAAAAAAAAAAAAAAAAAAAAAGGCAAAGTGATTTTGGTGTGGGGTCAGCTAAACTATCACTGTGAATTTGCTTTCTGTTTGGGTGTGGATTGCCATGTAATTTTGAACTTGTAATTGGCTTGTGACTGTTTATACAGTCTTATAATGTGTCTTTCAGACCCTCAGGATAAATTTTCAGCATAGTGCACAGCAGATTAAGTATGCACTGCTTAGCAGCTATGAATAAATGAACCAAATTTTGACTTATAATTATGCATAAGAAAATTTTTCCTAGAGATGAGTACCACAACTCTTATTTTTCTTATTCATATAGGGTTCAAACTACTTTGTAAACATGAAAGTTGGAATGATACTTTACATATTTAAATATACGTGGATGATAAAGCATAGTTAAGATGTGGTTATGAAAGTTCTAAAGACCTGTATGTATAGGTGCAATATAGACAATGCAGGATGGTAAGGTTTTCAGATTTACATTGTTTCTACAACACTTATGATGGAACACTAAAGGTCAAAAGTATAACTATTCAGTGGCTATCTCCTTATTAGTATTTAAATAATCTAATAAATGCATTGCTTGAAATTCACTTTTAGACCTTACATCTGTTGAACATAAGGCTATGTATTTCTAATGTAAATCTTAATTTTTAGCCTGCTTAAAATGCTAAAATATGAGAGATGGTCATGCAATTTTAGGAGGGTCCATTGCATTTTCATTTTGCATGACAGCTGTGATAACTTTTTGGGTAAATTTGCATCTTAATTCTGCACACATTTTAGAATAAGATGCCATTTCACACATACAACTGAGATACAAAATGCAAAAAAAAACTGTCTAGTTCCCCACTTTTAGGTCTCCCATGTTTTCTTTCAAATTTTGGAAAGAATTTCTTTAGGTAGGACCTAGGAAAACTGTAATGACAACCGAAATATACTGTTCATTTTTTAATTAGACTGTCAGGTGAAGTTAAGGCTTCAGCTATTTGATTATTCCAGTATATGCTGATGGTGGTTGATTCAATAATTGCCAAGTGATAAAAGAAACTCTTCGCTATATCCTCAAAGGTATAAATGTATTAATGTCAGACTCTATTTGAAACTGCATAGGTATATGCTGTTAGATCCAAATGCATAATGCCAACATTTTGCCAGATTAAAGTACAAAGAATTATGAAGAATTTAAAACAGGGCAAGTAATTCAACCCCACATTTCTGCACTTCTGCACTTTTCTGAAAAAATCAAATATTTGTCAGTGTGCTTGTTTCTTTTTCATAACTTTTATTAAATAAAATTGGAAGTGTAATAAAATTGGTTGATACTAGAGCTTAAGCATCTGTTGTCTTTTGACAGCCAAACTTTTAAATAATTGTTGAATTTAGGAGTGGGTTTTAAAATTTTCTACAAAATATATACCATAAAGTTAAGAGGAGTTTTGTCAAGATCAAATTAACATTCCTCATGATCTAACCTTACATGAAAGTAGCTGTGCATTCACTCACCCCAAAAGAACAAGGTGCCTCTTTTTCCCCCTTGACATGAACATCACCATGCACACTTGCTAATTCACCTACTTCTCTAATTGCTTTTGGGCAACTCGGTGACTTTTGTGCCTAAGTAAGCCTACTGTGCAATCACCAGCTCCAAACCATGCTAGCTGTGAATGAATCTCTGTACAGGCATGTTTATACCAATAAGAAAGCAAACCTGACTGTGAAAATTGTCCTCAAGGGAATTTTCCACTAATGAACGTAAACTCCAATCTGTCTTCTCTAGATGACATTCTGAACTTAGTAAAAGCAAAAAATAAATTGAAGACCACAAATCTTTATTTATGATTCAGCTATTTTCCCAAATTATTATACTTTTTTTTTTTTTATGGTATGTATGTGTGTTTGCTATGACAGTATCTATGCTGATTCAAACTCCAGAGGATCCTTTCAGAAGGGAAAGCAAATAATTTTTCAGGTCATCCTCACTGATCATAGATGACTAGCTCAGAAGATTGCTCACTAGCTTATGAAATGGGACTTTGATTCTTTAATTCATCTGAGTGCTCTTGAAAAAACACTCTTACCCTATTTGGAAAGTGCTTTTATTGACGTTTCAGAGTACTATTCAGTAGCACAGCAGATGTTTACAACAACAACAAAAACCTGCCTTTTTCTGGTCTGAGGCCTGGAAGGACAAATTTGTCACACTCGTTTTAAATTGGTTTGGAAATACTTGAGGTCTCTACATAGGCCAAGATGTATTTGATGTCCCCAAGAGATGATGGGGGCATGAGATCATGGAGGACCCTGAGATCATCAGGCCCATTTCTTTGCTGCGCAATTCTTACTCATGAATAAAGCAAATATGTGAGATGTGAAATTACTAATATAGCTATTAATCTGCGTTTACAGAGGTTCAACAATATGAATGCTATGTGTCATCTGGTTTGAAATGGGAAGTTACAAAAATGGACCTATGAGACTTTCCTGTGTGAAGGCAGGACAGATTTCTGGAAGGGCTCTGCTTTGCATACAAGGATCAGAGTGAGATGAGTTTTTTAGAATAAATCTGAAGGCTAAATTTGAAATGAGGAAGGATCATACCAATGCCACAGATCAGCTGAAATATTAACATAGATACAAGGAATAAAATAATCTAACTGTAAATAGATAGTATTTGGGCAAGAGAGAATTTATTGCCAAGGTAAACTCCCCAAAGCACAGGTGGCAAATAACCACTGGAAGGCCTCAACCAGCACATTTCTTTCTTATGGGAATAGCACTATTCCTATGGATACAGAAACAAGTATAGGGTTAGTCCTTCCCTATTAATGTATTTTTTTAATGGACTAGTTCTATCTGAACCTATAACACCAAATCTACAGAAGCTGTATATAGACAGAAATCCTTGAAGAGATAAGGTTTGAAATCTCCACATTTCACATTAATAGACTGGTGTTTCAGTATCACCTTCTCAAGCAGAGAGAAGTACACAAAAATAAAAATATTTCTGCTCTCGAAGGTGCTGGAAAAGCATGTCTAGCTATACTCAGCAACTGTATCACTATCAAGATTCAACAATTAAATATGACAAGAGTAGGATAGAACATTTGCATACATTTCCTGGTAGTGTGTTTATTATACCCGTGCCTCCTACTTAAAAAAAACCACAAAATCCTTAATACAGAACAAGGGAAGTAATTAAATGTAACGTCAGAAAACCAGTTTACATTCTGAGAGACAAATGTGATGTTATTCTCTGGTATTTTTTTTGCCAAGAAAGTCCTCAAAGCTCTCTTTAAGTCAGCCATCTACTTCTTATGAGGAGTACCTGGGGGTTATTGCAACAACTGGTTGATGAACTGCAGCAGAATCACACAAAAGTTGAAATGTGAATAGGCTGAGAAATCTGGGATACCTGGACTACCTCAGCTCTAAGTTGTCAAGAATATTTAAGATATGACCCATGTAAATGTTTTAGGGAATTTTTTAAAGGACAACTGCTGATTTTGTGCCTTGTTAATATACTACTAGTAAAAAAGCCACCATAGCAGCACTTTGCCTGTAACAGCATGCTAAGATGCTCAGACTTTGTCCTGTATGATGTGCTGTGGTGGATACAAAGGAACTTACATTATATTTCACTCTGTTCTCAATGTTGGAAATTCAGATCACAGTCAGGAATTGAGAAAGATGAGGCATTTGTCAGCTGCACAGACATCATCCTCACCTTTGGCTTTGGTTTTCCCTCTACTTACCTGCTAATGGGCATTTGACACTCGTATGGTGTTGCTCCCTGCCTGCAAGCTTTTGGCAGCCACCTCTCCTTTCCTCCTATGCTTTGCCAGCTATTGCTAGCCACATAGCACTGTCTTGAACATATTAGAAATGTGGACCATTTATTTACTATCTTTCTGACATTATGGTTAAACTTTGAAATCAAGTATACACTTCTATTACATGTTTTTCACTTTTAAAAACATATTTTTCATTTTAATTAAAAATAAATCAACAGAAAATACAGATTTTTTTCAAGGTTGCGATGCCATTTTTTTTTAAGAATCACAACCTTTTCATACAGTTGTTGACTTCAAGTCAGCTCAGTTCTACTGACTTCAGTATAGTTATCCTATGCAAACAGAAGACCTATCTCAGCATGGTTAAAAAGAAGACATTTACCAGGTTATCTATCATCTTTCTTAGTTGAGGAACCGCTTTCCAACCAAAACGCTAAAAAAAGTATATTTTTAAAAAACAAAAGTACTTTGAGGGACTTGGGTATCTGCCAACTAGAAACACTTCCATATTGCTACTTTCTCTTTGGATTTAGGAAGACACCTTCTTCAACTCTTAGGGAAGAATAACTAATACATGATTTGCATGGAACTGAGAAATATTTATATATAAAAGGAAAGTTTAAATTAAATAAAAAATTTCTGTTAGCTCATCTAAAAAGAGAGAGCTTCCAAAAGGAGGTGTAATATTAAAGTATGTCAAATTGATATTACCCTTTTTATCTCAGTTATATGACACTTTTGTTCCTCCTTGTTAAAACCTAGTCTTTCCAGAACTGCTTAAATAATGATGTTCCAATAGGCTATTATCATTAGGGACTGATCATTGTAGGAGATTCCAAGTAATGAAATGCAGCCAAATAGAGAGAAAAAACACAGTGTGATCTCCTGTGACAATGCATTGGGAAGAACTAGCAAAGGAAAAGAAAAAAACAAAAGTCTGCCTGTGGCATATGAGGAGCTGACCAAAAAAAAAAAAAAGACAAATAAAACAAATTTGACTCTTAGATGAACGTGCATCTCACATCAGGAAGGCAAAAAGTTATTTAAGGGAAGATAAAACTAGTATCACAGATATGGAAATACATTAACATTATCCGGATTACCTAGGTCAATATGCAAGAGAGGAACTTGGCACTAAGGCTCTGGTTTTGGACCACCGTATCACAACCGTATTTCTATATGTATACTACCAAATGGGCCAAGATCTCTTTTGACATCTAGGGAAAGAGAAAAATCTACCAAAAGGGAAAGAAGTCTCATCTTCAGAGATGGTAACAGACCTACCACAAACATTTTGTTAAAATCAATTTCCTGGCTGCCACTGAAGTAGCTCAATTATGTAAAAAACAGTTTTATAAACAAAGCACGGGCTCAAAGCACCGCCCAACTTTGCCTTGAACACTGCCAATGACGGGGCATGCAGAACTTCTTTGAGAAATCTGGTCCAGTGTCTCATCACCTTCATTGTAAACAATTTCTTCCTTATGCCCAATCTAAACCTACCCTTTTGCTGTTTAAAATTATTGCCATTTGTTCTGTTAATACAGGCCCTGGTAACAAGTCTCTCTCTCTCTTTCTTATGAGTCCCCTTTATATACTGAAAGGCCACAATAAGGTTTTCCCCAGAGCCTTCTCTTCTCCAGGCTGAACAACTCCAACTCTCTCAGCCTTTCTTCAGAGGAGAGGTGTTCCAGCCCTCTGATCATTTTCATGGCCCTCCTATGGACCCGCTTGAGAAGGTCCATGACCTTCCTGTACTGGGGACCACAGAGCTGGACGAGGTACTCCAGGTAAGGCCTCACCAGGGTGGACTAGAGAGTGACAAATCACCTCCCTCAACCTGCTGGTCACGCTTCTTTTGATGCAGCCCAGGGCATGATTGGCTTTCAGGGTGCAAGCGTACATTGCTGGGTCATGTCCAATTTTCCATGCACCAAACTGAACAGAAAAACTGCATCTGTTTGAATTGTAAATAAAGAAAAAAACTTATTTATTACTTGCTTAATGCACGCTTTGCTGTTTTGTGGTGCCAAAATCAAGTGTAGTCTGAATTAGAAGTACTTTGATACCTTTCACACAGTCATATACTATGCACACAGCTCTACCTTTCACACTGCCAAAAATAGTATCATCCATGACTTTGCTAGAAATGTTGAGATCTCCTGTGTTTCTCATTTATTTCAAACATCTGGCATTAAGTTATCTTTGGGTTTGTAGGAAGACAAGCTCATATTCCTTTTCTGATCCAGGCAATTGACTTCTTTAAAACTAAAGCATTTGTATTATTTCTTGTTCGCCTGCTTTGTTTTTAAATTCAGTCTGATTCAGAAATGGAAGTAAAAGCAATTTCTGACCCACAAACATTTCATCCACTAAGATACAAGAGCCTGAAGAACCTAAATCCTTTATCCTCATAACACAGAAATGGCAGGAGTACTTTAAAACCATGTAAACTGTAGTACTTAAGGGCCAAGTTAATCACACATCATTTTAGGCAAACTAAGTGTGATGTTATAGATGACTCCATCTAGTAGTTTGCTAAAAAGGCACTTGCTGAAAAAGGAAGATGCTTCTCCTCTTTCTCCTCTTCTGCTTTCCCTGAAGCTGGGTAGGAAAAAAGGGGAAAGGGAGGGAAGGGTGCTCTGCGGTAGCAGTAAAAGGAAAGATCCACTGAAGCTGTGGAATACAATTTCGTGCTGGTGTAAGATAGGGATTTGATTATCCTGGACTCTCTCTTTCATCATCTCAAGCAAACAGCTCAGCCTTTGGGGGTCAGGTGTTCCTTTGGATATTGAGCTTTCTACTGTAACATAAAATCTGTTGGGTGTTCTCAGGGCTACCACAACATGATCTTTGTGAGGAAATGTTATAAAGAAAGTTCCACGGGTGGGTAGGGAGAAGGAATGATTTAAAAATAAAAGTGTGTTTACAGAATAAAAGAACTAAGCCAAAAGAGAAAGCAAAAAGAAAATAAAGCATTCAAAATAGTGAAAAATACCCTCAGTACAATAAATGAAATCTGAGAGGAAAAAAAAACAAAACAACCAACCCAAACAATAACATTAAAAAATAGCAGGTAGGAAAGCATAATAAAGATTCAGTATCAGATTTTCTTAAACAGCACCCTAAATTGAACCATAATTCCTTATTTTACAATCAAGCAGTGACAGAAAAAGCTAAAAAAGAGTAAAGGTATCAATTTATCACTCTGCCTTTAACTAGTCACAGCATCATTACTCTACTGCTTTCCCTAACCTTAAAAATTTCATTATTTATCTCATTATTATATTGCACTATTTTACAGAAAGTGACAAAAGCTTTCTGTAATGCAAAATACACAACTGGTTTCTGGAAAAATAATTATCTTTGGTAGCATTACCAGCCTGCCGATCCTATAGTGTGGTTGCTTTAGCAGTCAGATGTACCATTGAAACAAAAGAAGCCATAGTCAATAAAAATCAGTTCTATCAACCTCATCAATAAGAGCTTATTACTACCTGGAATTTGAGCCTCGTGATTCAGCAGTTTGAAATGGCAATTCACTAATTGAAACCAGCTGCCAACGTACAATAGTTTACAACACAGAATCGATATTGTCATAAGCTTTATTGTGTGATTATTGTTTCCACTGAGAATGAGTTCCCCTCTATTTTTAACAATATGGTTTTAAAATAATTAAGATACATTTCAAAAGAACCATGAAAGAGTTTCATGTCTCTCCCCAAGAAACAGTAGGGATGATTTTAAAAGAACCTCCAGGATTCTCACTGAGACTGAAATGCACATGGCCAGTTTCAGGTTTTTTTCTACAGCTAATGGGATGCAGCCAGCTACGAATAAAAGGTAAAAAGCTGGAAGACATTTCCTGAATCATCACAGAAACTCTTCATATCATCATAGTTCATATGTTTGTGAAAATATTTAATTATCCTTAAAATCTAACACTTAATACCCACGACGAGAAGAAAATCTGAGTTCCTGAGCCCAGAAGCACATTCTAACCATTCCCAACAGGGATCACCACCTGGAAGGTTAAATGGCTTGCTTCCCTCTCTTTCCAATTCCCATGCCAGTTAAATTGAAGTCCTAATGCCTTACTACAGATCCAGAGTTGAATTAGTAGGTGACTGTAGGCAAAGATATACCCTATACCTCAGTAGGTAAATCTGAACATCATCTTTGTGCCTCAGCTTTTCTTCTGGGAAACAGGTTAATGAGATCCCCCTATCTTACAAAGACTTTGTGAAAATCCTTATTTGTGAAGCCGTTACATACTCTAGCAAAGCAATGCCACAGAAAAGATGAGAGATGTCAAAGAAATCTTTCTTCAAAACAGAAGTTCAATAGTGCATGCTAAATAAAACACGAGAATTCATATTTAACAATGAGGAATACACCTACTGGTGAGTAGTTGCTCATTAAGAAGGCACACTGTGATAAGGAGACAGGGTTCCAACGGGAAAAGAAATGACATGTAAACATATGCTTAAAAATTGTACCGTAAGAGATGAGCATAGGAAGATTGATTTTTCCTATCTTTGAGTACTTGACTTCATAGCCTTACAACATTCAATTGTGCCTTCTGAGTGCTTATATGAATGCATAATTATTCGAGGACTGTGAGTTATATTCAGGTACTGAGGAATCCACCACAAAACTATCTGAAGGTACAAGGAAGGGGTGTGGGTGGAAAGGTTTAAATGCCCAGATTAAACATCCTTAACATCTTTAGTTTCTTCTCCCCTTGGTTTCATGTTTAGGCTTCTTTCATAGAGATGTAACTTCTACCAGCAACATCCTCCAATTACCAGCTCAGTTGCATCTTTTATTAAAACCACGATTACAAGCTCTGTAAATACCTAGACAGATATTGCTTTCAGTGTCCAAGTGTTGAAGTAAAATGATTGCAAAATCATGTTCATAAGCCATTACTGAAAGCTTCAGGTTCACAACAGGGACACCTTTGTCAAAGTTAGCAAAGGGAGGTATAAATCATTTCTCTCTCTGCCACCGTGATCCCTTGCTCTGGGAGAGTGACTTACTAAGTTCCTGTAGAACATCCTTGCGACAGGGTGAATGCAATTCCTCTTGACAGCTTCACAGTATCTGTGCTAAAAAGGTTGCTATGCAGAGGCATTCCACCAGCAGAATCTTTAGTAACTTCCTTTAAACTGCTTTCCCAGTCTGTATTTTGGAGATTATATATAATTTGGATAAAGTTAAGTCGCATTAATTTTCCTCATTGCAAACTTAATCCAAGTATACGTAGAGATAGCTGTATTTCTGCGGGTCAATTTTGGCTTAAATCTTCACTGTGTTCTTAATCTCACTGGTAATGACTTTGCCCACCCACCTTAAGCAAGAAACAAAATGCAACCATACCATTTATATGTTAAATTAAACTCTAGGGGCAAAGATAAGACAAAAGGTTGGTAGCACATTTCATTACAGAACTTCCTATCCTCGTGGCTTTGAGAGTTGTTGGGATTCCCTTATCTCTACCTTATCTAAAACAAGCTTTGAGCTTTCTCCTACTAATGGAAATTAGCTTGTCTCAAGAGCAATGCTATTTTTTTCACTGATTAGAGTACTTTGATCACAATGTTGGATGTAATTTCACTGTTTTTGTATTTTCAAAGGTTGATAACTAATAGAAAGCCTTTAAAATTTTGAAAGTTATATGATTACATTTCTGTAACGTAAATGCATAATGCACTAACACATGCTATGCTGACAATTTAACTACTGCAATATTAGATGCAAATGAAATCTCTTTAGTAGCTGGCAGCAAGTTTTGAACAACACAGCACTGCTACCACAAGGTGCATTACACTGAAGTTTTCCATCATGGAGCATGCATTACTAAGAGATTATTTAAATGTGACTGATTAAAAAATACTATAGGAATGGCTGCTTAAGATGTGCTTTGTAATCTTGTAAATAATGTTCCAAGAAGGAGCTTTTCTGTGTACAAAGATGTAATATAGAAAAAGGAAACTGTACTTAAAGAGGATTTAGGTAGCTCAGGAGGCTTATCATGGTGGAAATGGGAGTCTTTCATCATTTAGTCACCTCTTAGATTCAGTGCTGTTCAGTAGTGACTGAAAGTCATTGCTGCTTAGTGACATATGAAATGAGTTTGGGTTTTAGCCCAGATTGTAACTGGACAGCATCCACAACATAAAAGGCAGAACCACAAATGTCTTTAATCTGCACCCTTATTGACAATTTTCCCAGATCTGACATAAAAAATGAATGTGCTTCAAGAGCTTAACCACTGTCTTAGCTGAAGAAAAAGTCTCTTAATGTTACTGTAAGAGCAGGATGGCAGAACAAGGTGGGAAAATGCTGTTCCAGCCACAGAGTACCTGTATCCGCTGAAAAGCTTCTTCCTTAGAGATGCTGGCTGAACATCGTTCATGATAACAAAAACAGCTTAAAAATCAGCCTTCTAGACTTGAGACATATACCAGCGTAAATTCAGGAAAGCAAGGTCACGGAATGCACCATTAGCATCAGGCATCACTCTGCAGATTTTTAGTTCCACCTCCAAGTTTTCAGGCTCTGCTAAATTTATGTCATATTCATAATAGCTGGATAAAACAATCTGAGCCTGATTATCTACCACTTCCGATAATGTGGCATCATTCTGCTTTGCTTATCTTTTAAATTGACTTTGTACAGTTACAAATGACTACATCAGGTGAAAAGGCATGGTAAATTAGGTTTATCTCTGCATAGCAGATTTTTTTTCTGGAAAAAAGATAGGATAGCTCATCCATTTTTTCTCAAAGCAACAGGATTTTATTTTTTTTCCTTTCATATTATTAATGACCATTTTGATTTTTAGCATAACTCAGAATTCTTAGAAGATTCATAGTACATTTTTGGATTGATTCTAATAGAGTAGGATTCTAAATAGACGTTGAAAGCATACAAACACTGTAAAGTCAAATAAAGATGTAAGAATTCACAACGATAGCTACTAACAATACTAGGTAAAAGAAATGACATAGATTTCATTATGCTGTATTCCAGAAGAAGAAAAGGTACTGCTTAATACAGGAAAGAATGTCAAAAATGAAGAAGAAAATCTAGGAATACAATCTAAGGGCAAAATAACTTGAAATAAATATTAATATTATATTTTAATTACTTTTAAATTGAAAGTAATAAGTCAAGTTTAAGAGCTCATAGGCTTGTAAGTTTAAACTAATTATTTTAAAATGAGAAAATAAATGCTTTTACTAAGAAACAGAAGACAGATGTTATTATAAAGGCACATAAAAAGTGAAAAACTGGGGGAATTTAACATGCTTCAGAACATCAAGAATTCTTTGGCTGTAACATTTAGACACTTCTTTTTGTTTTGTGAATGCTTTAGACTATCACACCTTCACAGAATTTTACTAAAAGTCTTGTGGGCATATTTCAGTTTTCTAGCTCCTAAATATTCTACAGTTTTCCAAAAGGCAGCTTTCACTTTCTTTCTGAAAACATTATTTTCATCTATTACTAAAGCAGTGGTACATCTATTAACAAAACAGATAAAAAGGCACAGGGGTCAATGAAAATGGTTTATATTAAATTTGAATGTATTCCACCTAGATTCTTGATTCACATCACTCCAGAGTTGAATGAAAGTTAAAAGTAGAGGACTTGATCAACACATATACATTGCATGTTATCTATTTAAACATGCATACATTCATCCAATAAGAGGAATATAAACATTTAGTTTTTATCATCTCACATGTAGGCACTATAGAAATTACAGCCACAGCATGATCTTGCACATATGTGTTGACATAATCTATCCATGGAACAAGTAAACTATGTGTTTCCACAAAGGTCTGGAGTTGACTTGGGGGAGCTTTTGCTCTTCCCTTCCTCTTTGAAAATGCCATGTGAAGATACGTGTTTATAGACAATTCTTAATCATGATAACAGCTGAAGCAAAGAAAAACAGCGTAAAAAGTGGTCTAATTTTTAGTTAGTCCTGCTGGATTGTACGCTACCTGGCCTTTCTCAATGAAGTATACTTCATTGGAGGAGAGTATCATGAGAATATCTTGCTTCTGTTTGCTTCAGTGAAGAGTTCCTTGGTTCCTCTAGACTGATTTTAAAGGTTATATCTGATTTTGTTTCAAAATATGACCTGACTTTGGTGAATAACTTTTTTCTTTTCTTCAGCATCTCACAGGATCACAGAATGGCTGAGGTTGGAAGGGACCTCTGGAAGTCACCTCATCCAACTCCCCTTGCTCAAGCAGAGCCACTTGGAGCCCATGACCATGTCCACATGTCTTTTGAATATCTCCAAGAAGGGAGACTCTCCCTGGGCAACCTCTGCCAGTGCTTGGTCACCCTCAGAATAGAAGTTTTTCCTGATGTTTGGAGGGAACCTCCTGTCTTTCAGTTTATGTCCACTGCCTCCGGTCCTGTCACTGGACACCAATGAAAAGAGCCTGGCCTCATCCTCTTTGCACCTTCCCTTCAGGTATTTATATACATTAATAACATCCTCTCTCAGCCTGCTCCATAACGAACAGAGCTCTAGTCCCATCTGTCTCAGCCTTTTCTCATAGGAGTGGTGCTCCACTCCTTTAATCATCTTCACAACCGTTTGCTGGACACTATCCAGTAGCTCCATATCCCTATTGTACTGGGAAGATACAGAGCTAATCTCTTCATACGTAAGTCTACCAAACCTTTTAAGATTTCTCAGAAGCTACATGTAAGATGCACTGGGAATTTCCATTTATTTTTTTCTAATTAATGATAATCTAATGAAAGTAATATTTTCTTGGTATAACTTGATCTAAAGGCAGGTCAAAAGATCATGGCAGAGAGGTAGTTAAGTTTTTTTGTTCAGCCTGCAGGGCATTCACATAATAAAGGTATCCAGACAAGGCCCCCACTCTTCAGTTACCAAGCTTGTGCCAGACTACAACTTCTGAGACTCTTTTACACTTAAGCCATTCAGTTGTGGTTGTTCCACAATGGATCAAGAACAGATATGTAGTTTTCCTACTGTTAACAGAACAATAAACAGCCGTTTGGAAAAGTGGTGTTGAATTAGTGTGCCTTCATACACATTGCATGCAAGTCTACAGGGGGCTCCAAAAGTCTTTGCAGTGATCTGTTTTGGATTAAATTAGCGTAATGCAATTTACATCAAAAACAATTTCTGAATATGTCCATTTCTCTTCCTATGCTCAATCAGGAATGAAGGAAGAGAAGAAGAAATGAAGAAATAAAAGGATAATATTGCATTCATTCATTCTTTCATTCATAACTTCTTTTTCTATTTTTAGACTGTAAAATTATTTCATCTGCTCTCATATGAATTATAATTAATGGCACTAATAAGGTACTTAGCTTACATTGAAAGAAAATTAATGTTATTAGCCAGAGAATATTTCTCTAAGGCATGTCACATGTGACACTATAACTGTGAATGCTTTAAACATTGAATTCTGTTACAGACATGATGCTATGCAAAAGAAGTACATATCCATGCTCCCAAAGCTTGTCTAGACGCTTTGTATTTCATATTTTTGACGTGGACTGTAATAATACACTTCAGTGTTGGTTTAATAAGATACAAACAAGAAATATTCAAAGGAGTATTTCATTCATGTGTCTTATAGGTTTTTTATCCTCCTAGCGTGGACATTGCCTTATAATTGAATTATTGTCCAATTAGGTAACTGATTCTCCATAAATAAACAAATGAAAATGGAGAATTGTCTTTTATTTAGAATTCACGGTCTGAGTGGACTCTGAGTGGACTTCTCTGTCCTACTAAAAAGTTTGTTGCTTTTCCTCTTGCAAATGGCAGCTAACACATTCTTACTGATTCTTGAAATCAGGAACAATATTTCATTTGCATTTCATGGTCTAATCTTGATATAACTCTTTCATCACTGGTACCTGACAACCTAAACTTCTACTACTTCTAACTTCTATTATTTTTTTATCATCCACAAAGTTTTCCTGCAATATTTCCCACTCAGCAGATAGCACATTGTAGGTTTCTTTTAGAACTGAGTTGAAGCTGGTGTTTATTTTCCTACCAGATGCCAAACATTTCCAATGTTGTACTATGATGCAGTTTTCTATACACTCTTTTATTTGCATGCTTGTGTTGTCTTTAATTAGAAGGTTTTGAAGCATATAGTTATGTCTGGGCTATTTTGTTCTTATTGCTTTTGCAAGTTACATTCATTTATGCAAAAATACTAATTTCTGCCTAGTGAATGATAAAACTTCCCTTTGTGGAAAGCTTATAGTTTTCACTTTTCAGACTTTCCAGACAATTTTGCTAGAATTTTCTACTGTAACATCTTCAGAGGCATTCCAAGAAAATACTGGTTATTGACATCAGTAGTACAGCGAATAAATAAATACTTTGTCTCACATAGCTGATGCATTAAGACTGGCATTTTCAGTGGAGGTTATGGAAATAAGTACTCCCTTCAATTGAAAAAAAAAAAAAAAAGGCAAAAGCTATATTATTGCTTCAGACTCCTTTGGAAATGTCAGCCATAACTTTTTTTCATCATTCTAATAATGGAGGAGAAAGCAGAGGAACTAAACATATTTTCTACCTCCTGGAGCAAATATGCAATCTGTCATCAGAAAAGTCTTACAAGACATAAGCGAAACCAAGTAACTAGACCCTCAACTGAAACAAAATTTGATGCTTGAATAGTGATTTATGACAGATGAGGATCTGTTTCCTGAATAAGGTAGCTTTGCTGCTCCTGATGTTCCTGCAATGGATTCTAAAGGACAATACACAAGGAAACTCCTGTATCTCCTTTCTGATTTTGTTCAAAAATCCTATGTTATCACTGCTGAATTTGTATCCCTGATTTGTCCCAAGCTTTTTAATAATATGCTTCTGTCCTACACAGTTTATTTGACACATCTCCCAAGAGTCTGTGGTCATTCTGGAAGAGAGTAGTGGTTTTCGATCTGTTACCACCTCTGCATCATTAAATAGCCTGAATTAGCAGCATGTCAGCTGCCTTGGCTCCCAACTTGCTGTTCAAACCCTGGAGCCACAATTCTGAGGTGGGAGCAACATGTAATGGCATCAGCAACGAGGCTGGGGTAAGCTAATTACCACAGAACAGAAAAAGAAATCATAAAAATCAAACACAGATGGTAGGACCAGCTAATGCTCAGTAGCTTACTACAATGTGGATGCAAGCAGAAAAGACGACACATGAATACTTGTACCTAATGCAAGCATTTGGTTGATAAAATGTTGATCGCTATTGACAGAAGTGATAAAGATTCAGGGTGTAATATAACTGGAATGAAAGCCACTCTCTTGTGAGAAAACCTGGCTTACAAAACAATTTTTTTCTGTTTAATCCAGTTACCTTCCACATTGAAAACCCTTCCTACTACGTGTATCGCAGTTTCTCACAAGAGTTTTCTCCTTTTTTGCCAATACTACAGTAAATACATTATGAATCACTAAATGTGCTGTGATGCCTTTTTTCCCCTACCTTCTGCAACTAGACCTCTTGAAGCAAAATATCCAAAGGAATATACATTATGTTTAACTGCACATGCTTGCATAGTTTAAAAATACGTATGCAACAAAGCTGAATATCTGTTTATAGCAACTTCTAAGGAAACAATATTTTCTTGAAGAAATCCAATTTGCACTGAATTGTACTGAGAACAGAACTGACTCGGGGTATACAGGAAGGAGGAATGTAAGCTCATCTTTAGCTCCTAATACTATTCTCCCATACAATTATTTTCTAATATGACCCGGTAGCTGTTTTCACAATTGATTGTCTCTGGAATGAGAGTGTCATTCCGCTACAGCTGGAGATAAGGGAGTCCTGCTGAAAGATGTAGTGATCAACTGGTCCCCATCCTCAGAGATAATGGAAGGCTCTGAAGAGCAAATTGTTTGGTTTTGACTGTTCTTCATGAATAGAAGTGGACCACACCTGAGGGATTTCACTATTTCAGAGAACTCACTAAAAAGAATAGCAAATTAATTTTCCTAATAGCACATATTGTAGTCACTTTATTTGAAAATATTTTTATATCAGTATCATGTGGTTGTTTTTTGAGTTAACATATTGTTTTATGAGGACAACCTGCAGAAGCCAGATGGCACTCAGAAGCTCACGGGGTTGGATTCAATTACTCTCCGTCAAATGTCCATAGTAAAGGTATCCATATCTCTGCTAAATCCATACTGTATGGACTGCCTTCATAGTCAAAGAAGAGAGCAGGCATTTGCAGGACGTAATAAATTCAGTCATAAAATAGATATTATAAGAGGTCAGATTGTTATGCCTTTTAAACTACTGTTTCTTTCCCCTAAGTATAAAGGACAAGTATGTCAGATATACCGTAGACATCCAAAGTCTGCATTTGGTGGACATGAATATAAGTCTTCCATAGATTTCCTTCACTGATGTTAAAAGTACATGTAACATACCTACACTCCAGTCCATTTCCTCCACTGCATCTCCATATAAACCATGCTTGCTCTTTCCTCTGAAATTTTTTGAAGCATATAGAGCAGTATGGACGTGAAGATAAGACAGGACAAGAAGAAATGGTGCATCACTGTTCCTGGAAAAAAACAAAACAAAACAAATCCCTAAACCCTTAGTATATTTTGTGACAAAATTTCTACAAAGAAACCTTTCTACAGTAAAGCTCAAAACAAAACAAAACAGAGGAAAAGGAATATTGTGACCAGTTACAGGGTAATGCTGACTACACACACATACAGGGTAAAAATGTCATTCTGAACTGTATACTGAATTGAAAGCAAAAATAAACAACATAATCTAATTACTGTTTGCTATATATATTGAAAGAGGACTTGCTTAAAGCCAAGAGCCTTACACTTTCTGGCTGCAAGAACCTCTCTTCACTTTACAAGTAAATATTTAAAAGCCCAGTTATAACTGCCGCTCAAAAACATACTTTTGTAACTACATATGTATGTGAAACACAATGATCTTCCTCTACAAGGTCATATGGAAGCTGATCAGCTAGACTATTATGAGGATTAGGGTCAAACATCCCATAATATGATTGTTCAGCCTAGGGAAGAAAAGGCTGAGAGGGAATCTCATCAATATTTCTAAATATCTCAAGGGTGGGTGTAAAGAGGATGGGACCTGATTCCTTTCAGTGGTGCCCAACGATAGAATGAGGAGCAGTGGGCACAGACTGAAGCACAGGTGGTTCCATCTGAATATGAGGAGAAACTTCTTTACTTTGAGGGTGCCAGAGCCCTGGAACAAGCTGCCCAGAGACATTGTGGAGTCTCCTTCTCTAGAAACATTCAAGACTCGCCTGGACACATTCCTGTGCAATCTACTCTAGGGGAACCTGCTTTAGCAGACGGGTCAGACTAGATGATCTCCAGAGGCCTCTTCCAACCCTAACCATTCTGTGATTCTGTGACTATATCAAGTATACTGGTACTTTTCCTCCTTCTCCGTCCTGGACCAAGGTATATGTCCATATCTTCTCTTGCTCTTTAATGCTGTGTGTGTGTGTGTATGCATGTGATCAGTACATAACATATGTTGTACCAAAGAATAAGTAATCTCAAAGTACATACTAATAGAAAGAAATTGTTCTCCTCTCACAGTAATGAACAGCCTCCACTGTCTTCAGCCTATTTCCTGAACTGATATAGAAGATAGAATGTAATAAACAGACTCTCTGTAAATTTTTCTGTACATGTGATCTGTCAACGTGATATTTATGATCAGTTCCAGCAGGCTGTGAAAGCACTGCTGAAGTAAGAACTTTTTCTTATGCATTATTTATAGAACTTTACTTAAAATTGTGTGGTACTAGCCAATTTTACTGCTATACGCTCTAACAGTATTTGAACTACATGAAGCACACTGTAAATATCAGTTGAATCACAAAAGCACTACCCAGAAAACTTGTCTGTATCTCACCTTAAAGCACACAGCTAATTACAGAGTATTTTTGGCTTTATATAACATATTTTTCTGTTGCCTGCCTGTGGTGGACAATCCCTGTGATTCACGTCAACATCAAAGGGAGACTATATATTTCCTCAGGCTGTTGATTCATCCACTTTTTAAGGAGCAGAAGAACAATGCAGACACGCACATACAAACTGTTTCTTTAAAATTAAACCCAAAAATAAATCTAACTTTTAGAAGCTGAAAACAAAGTCTTTTAATAAACAGGATTCATATGGTATGAATATTTTACTCCTAAGGAAAAATAAGTAGGTTTAATCCAGTATATTTATGACCCATTTTGTCTCTCTTCTTGGATGGACCTTGTTTTGTACAAGTTACATGGTTAAAGCTTTTTTTTACTGGCATAGGCAGCAGTACATAAACTCAAAATGGGAAAATTTTATCCAGATTACTCACTTGATAAGTGTGTTTCTGACTGGGACTATTTCTTCATAAAGTGTCTCCTTTTTAAAAAAAATGTCAGAATAAATAGAACATTTTTCATGTAGAAAATGGAAAAAAATATTTGAATTATCTTCAAATATTCGTGCATGTATCCTCCATTATCTTAGTATTTTAAAGTACAGGTTCAAAATATAAAGACAATATCTTTCATGAAAGATCCACTTTCCATGAAGTTGTTTGTTGCTATTTGAGAGGTCATGTACGTGAGAAACTTTCATTACTGTAGAAACAACACATGAGATTTCTGAGTCAATGAAAAAGACTGAAGATGTCAGCACTTCAAGTAAAAAGGAAGTATACTTGTAAGTTTAATATTTCATATGTATATTAATGTAATACTGACCTTTCATTAAAGAACATTTCTGCAAGTCAGATTTTTGGTTTACAACCTGCATTTTTTACTGCATAGGATTATCTTTGACTTTTTCCTTAAACACAGTTCACTGAATTGAGAGTAATACACAAATTCTAGGGGAAAATGCAAGAAAAATCTACATTTTACTTATAATGGTGCAGGCATAATTTACTTTTCATGCAAACTGCCTTGTTCTAATGTCACAGAGATAGTGCATACTTCTAAATGCATATCTGTATTGCTAAAAGTGAGTATCAACAACCTCCACTTTAAAGGTCATTTTCAAGAGACAATAACTCAGGTTTAGGGTTTGTTGTTGTTGTTTTCTTGTTTGGTTTTGGTTGGTTGGTTGGTTGGTTGTTTTTTTTTTTTGCGGGGGGGGGGTGTTGTTTGGTTTCGTGTTTGTTTTTTTTTTTTTAGATGGAACACAAAGATTGCACTTTCATGTAAAGTCATCAAATCAACAATTGATATGGAAGGGCACTACATCACTCTCTTCTTTGCAACTCAAATTGACAGGTTCTGATTGACAGCTCACTGTCAGGTGGAGAAGTATCTCAACTATTAATATCCTATAAAAGATCACAGGCAGCTATTTATCTCCTGCCAAACTCTCTAAGAATCATGACTGACTACCTTTACCATGACCTTGAAAATGGGATGACAATATCATCTACTAGGCAGGAGAGAAATTTGACAATAGCTTAACTCCTGAACCACTTCAGTAAACAGATCCTTCAAAAATGTATTGCCACTACCTTTTACACAGTTCAAACACAGGGAACTTCAGTTTCAAAAGATCTGAGATTCACTTACTCAAACACAGAAATAAATTTTATTCTAAAATGAATCACAGTCTTTTCAATTTACTGAGTAGCCAGACAGATTACACACAACTGTCATAAGACATTCTTTAGTGTGTTCTTAACAATCTTGAAAACACCTAAATGCATCATGTTGCTGGTGACTCCTCTGCATTGCGTACTCCTAGGTTCTTATTTAGTGTGAGGAGTTTCCAAATTACTCAAGAATCTAGTTCAGGCTTGAGCTGTAAAAAAACCCTTTAAAGTGG
This sequence comes from Streptopelia decaocto, assembly GCF_964273445.1. Taxonomy (NCBI): domain Eukaryota; kingdom Metazoa; phylum Chordata; class Aves; order Columbiformes; family Columbidae; genus Streptopelia; species Streptopelia decaocto. The sequence continues at coordinate 99,193,588 of NC_138663.1, read as the reverse complement.
ATGAGAGAGCAAGTTACAACTAAGCTGACTTCACGCTTCACACAAGGGTCTTTTAACTTTTTTTCCTGCAATTTTGCTCTAAATATTTGCTGCACTGAAAACTCCTTGGGTACTTTTGTTTGCTTTTCTGTGCAGTGATGCTAATTTAAGAGCACTGCAGCAGAGCAACAGCTGGGGCTCTGAATTTGTTGGCCTGTGGTTTCCAAATCAAACTGAGATTTCAAGTACAATTCTATATGGCTTTGTTTTACTTTTTCACAATAAATTCTAAATTAACCTTTTATATGATGGACAAATATGATGTTTCCGAACAGCATTTTTTTTCTAGATGCAAAATTATCCCCACATTTTGTCATAAAGTACATATTTTTAACCCATTAGACTATTAGACCCTGTATACCAGTGAAGGTGCTATGATCCACAGCAGATAACTATGAAAGCAGATATACTTGGCTTCGCCTGACCTGGGCAAACACTGTGCTGTGTTAAAATTGAGTTAAGAATTGTTTCTGTAATCCCCAAAATCTTATAAATTCCAGCCAATTCACCCATAAGACTAAAATAGCCTGCAAAGAACTATTTGAAATAGATATAGGGGTAAAATACATCACTTCTGATAAGTACATATGATTTAATAAAACTTATTGAATGAGAATATGACATTTTCACATAATCATAGTGCACCAGAGTCATAGTTAAAGTGAAAGAAAACAAAAAGGTTGAAGCATATAATCTGAAGATATATTTTCAGCACAAATATGTAACAGTGTGTTGATACAGGCAGATGCAAACCTAACTTTCCCTCTCTGTAACTCTCTTTTTACTTAAAACATTCTTGTTTAATATCATCCCCAGTGGACAAGTTCATCCAGTGCTCATTTCCCATGGCTCCCTCCTCTACTTCCACATTAGATCACCCATTAGACAGTGCTCTTTGAAAGGGGACAGGCTGAATGCACTTCATCAAGCCTTGTTCTGGTAGAAAGAAAAGGCAAACCTTGGCTTAGTTTTATCAAAGCAGGATTTTGTCCTACAAGCTGGATTTTGGTTTGTTCTGACTGCTAACAGTGCTAACATCGTTGTTACCATGAATAAATATTTCCGTCTTACTCTTTTAAAAGACACATCTTTAAACTACAAACCTCAGATTTTCCGAATTTTTCAAAATCAGAAAAGAGATCTCCAGACCACATGGGGGTAACTTATCAAAACCACAAAAGGTGTTAAAAATTGAATTAGAAGGGTTAAAAAATAAGTAAAAAGACAGAAAATCTGTCTCTTTCTAGAAGATATTAAAAGTAGAATGTGTTACTACTATATCTGCATTTGTGAAATGATTCTTCCATGCAAATAGACAAGATAATTTTGACATCTCTAATGGCATACCTATTTCTTTGCTGAAATGCTTAAGGTACACAATTCATAGATGTGTTTATTTCCTTTCTATACAACAATTTTTTCCCCTTGAAAAAGTACATTCTTGTAAGCATGGGAAAAAGAAAGAAATTTCTCATCTACTACAAAGTATTTTCATTACTAAATCCCTCTCCCCCACAAAACTTTGGAGCCCAGTATACAGGCCTACTACTTTTTAGAAGTGTTTGATTTACAAGGCAGTCTGTCACTCATCAATGAACTAGTTAGGTTCTCAATCATTCATAAATTACTTAAATCTTTCATTTTCAGATGGCCCAAAAGTATATGAATTCACAGCTTCTTCTTGTTAGCTTTTTGTTCAAAAGGAACAAGCAGAGGTCTGAGGAAAGGGGATGAAGTAGAGTTGTTATGGCTTGTAAGTTACTATCCTTTTTTCATGTATGTGCACATATTCATCATGTATACACAAAGATACACAAACTCTTCTCTATAATTTGTATTTTACTGTAAATTATAAGGAATACTCTTGTAGTGTTGATAAAAACACTTGATTTCAGAACTCTAACTGCAGTACAACATGTCAACTGCCTGATCTTAGGACCTAGTGATATATGGAAAAACTCTAAACCCCAGTCTGCTCAAGTAGACGAAAATAAATCTGAATGTGTTGTAACAGCCTTTCAAGGACTGAAATAGAATAGATAAAAAGAAAAAAATGTATTAAGTGTCATCACAAAATGTTGACTATTATGGCAATGCAATCCATGACTGAAAAAATATGCATGAAAATTGTTCAATATCATCTTCACCATAGCTGCTCAATATAAACAAGTTTTATGCAAATACTGTTTTCCACAAGTTAGATTTTATTAGGATTTAAAAAAATATTACCAATTGTGATCAGCTATATAAATTTGTCAGAGAGGTGTTCTGTATCACAGAGTGGTACTTTTGTGTTGTTAATTTCTGATACATTAGAAACTGGTCTCTGGCATTTTCCATATTTGTCTGTGCAGCTGGTCATTAAAGGATGTGCTGAAGACACATGAGTGACAACCACATTGAACTTAACATGAAAAAACAGCATTTATCTGACTTTCAAATATTCTGTAATGTCTAGAGACTGTTCTGATAGGTTTACAATATGTACATATATTTGCTCTTGGTGAAAAGCCATTAGAATTAACATACACAGAGCTGACCCGCCCACTTACAATTAGGGTGAGCAACTAAATTAGTATGCATTTACACACACTGGATCTGACACTTGTAGTTGTATATATCCTTCTCCAGTGCCATTTCTGAGCATTGAAACTTTTATTTGCTCTCTTCCAGTATACCTAGGAACAAATAAAACTGTAATACACATACACTAGACGAAGGAAGAAAAATACAATACTATGTCTCCAAAAACCAGACCAAATTACCAATCCCTAACATTCTGTGATTCTGTGATAGCTATATGCTATGAAGAAATTATAAGAAGACTTGAAAAATACAAAATCTAGTTATTATATACATGGTAAGAAGCCATGAAGCTGACAATCTGACTAACAGAGAAATAGCTAGAAAAGAGAATAATGTCAGGAAGTCCATCACCTACATGTGGCTAAAGGACTGAGGGATACTGCTTGCTGAAAGAAGTGGAACCACAAGAACGATGTGAAGCAACCAAGGCTTCCAAAAACCTTGTGGCCCTTCACTTATGAGTCCCAGATGTCTGATTTCTGCTGCAACCTGGTTGCGTCTTGATGGCCATTCCCCTACAAATGGCCAAAGTCAGTAGACGAGTCATACAAGCAAAGGTCTACTGGTGCACTGGAATTGACAGGTATGAACAACATCATGTCAGAATCAGTGTGTCAAAGCAAATATTGATTTTGTTGCTCACACTACTGTATGGGACAGATCAGTTCAGTGAATACTAATCTAATTACTCCTATCCCCAGGAGCAAGTTTTATGGCCATATACTTAGCATGTGAATTCACTACATGGCACAGTTAAGATTGCTTGAATGCCCAAATTGCTTCTCAATACCTTAATGTGCTTGGATATTCTTTAATTTAACATTGACTCCGAATTGTCTGGGTTATAATTCTCACTATAATTGCAGCATTCCTGTAACAAAGTTTATTGTAAATTACGAATATGCGCTATTAACCTTGACTTCAATTTAACATCACTTTTGTCTGGAAAATATGTTGAGAACTGGGGTCAAGTGCCAAGCTGATGTAAAGCCACCTACCTCCAGCTGAGACAACAATGCTACGCTGACTTAGATGATATGTTGTTTGCCAGCTCTAAACACTGACTAAGCTATACAATAACAGTGGACACATTATTGTAAATAATAATAAAGTTAAAAGAGTTACTTGTTTTCTAGCATTGATTTCCAGTCTTCAACTCACCTGTTTTGGGGCTACCATTTTATTGCCATTGAATCGAAATTAATGAAACATTCAGAGCTATACAAAACATTCTGAATCACTACAGGTACATAACATACTTGTAAATCATGGAAGAACCTGCCTACATATAGTTAATGTACTCAAGAGTCTCTTAAAATCACCAAATGCTTGGTCACCAAGCAGATAACCTGTCAACAATTTTCAAAGGGGGCTGTGTGTGTGTTTTTAGTAAACAAAGTATTTCACTGTTAAATTAGTTAGAATGTAGATGAGAAGGCAGCTTTACATCTATCACCATTGCCAAGAGGAAATAAAGATATTTTAGTTCATAAATATTCATGAGAATGTTGACTGTTGGGAAGACTTACTCACTTAAAGAAATTTAATATTAAAAAAAAAACTTCAGTACAGTAAGCAGAGACAGCCACATAAAATATTTATAACGATAGAAATGATAGAAAAATTGCAGCATGAAATCAAGATTTTAGATAAACATTTCTTTCTTGCTAACAGTCTTGATGACTACTGCATGCAGTGTTTAAGTCTAGAAAATTTAGCCTCTGATTCTTTGGTATAAGTTTTCATCCAGCACTGACACCATGTGAATGTATTCACAGTTACTGCCTGGAATATCCTTTCCAGAATAGTAATTAAGGGACTTCTTCTGTATAAGAACAGTTTTGATTAACTATTTTTAGAAGCAGTGCAACCTATTTCAAAAGTAACTGAGCAAAATACTTTAGTATATTTTTCAAGAAGTTAAACGGATGAAATATTTTTCCTCCAAATATATTGATTTGTATTTCAGAATATACAAACGTATACTTTTATGACTTGTTCCCATTCAAAGCCCTGTGATGACAATTATGCCAAAGTAGCTATCTTTGCAAAAATGAAGAATGACTTAGGAAGACTTTGTACATCCAATGTTTAGGTAACCCAATGTCATGGCTATCGAAAATTAATTGCTTTAAAAAAACCACATTTTTTTCCTAACATCTGTAAATCAAATATTTTCAAAATGAATCTGCATTAAAAGTGGAGGCATCTAAAATGACAATATCTACATGAAATTCTCAAGAATAAAAGTCCTAAGAAATTTAGATATTTTATTTTTTTTCTGAAGCATGTAAACATAGCTTTTAATTTTTATAGAGAAAATTATGACATATCTGATAGAAAACAAAACAGAACACTTTCACTAAAGAGATTAACTTCAGTCATCTTTTAAAGGAAAAAAATGATGGTAACATATAACAGCCTATTCCTCGTGCCCATCAGTTCACTTTTTTTCTACTTTTTTGGAAGCACTGTCATTGTGAAATGCCAGCATTAACTTATAACACAGTTAGAAACCTACCTGCTTATAAACTGCATGGCTTCTTTTGTCAGTCTCTGAGTAAGGTTCTCATAGGATAGTGGTTGCTGGATAATCTGATGGTCCCTCATTAAGAAGCAGTTCAGGTGTCGAAAATGATAAAAGAAAAAAAACAAAACCGCAAATGAAATAGCGGTTATTAACAAGCAGTAACTCAAGGCTTGGAAAGGTACTTTGAGAAGGCCAATGTACTGCACTATTGCCAAGGAGACCAGGGTGATTCCAGCAATCTGGACTGGGATGACAAGAGTTTTCTGAACCCCTTTTAAAAATACGCTGCCTTGGCCAGGTTTGCAGTCTCTAAAATTGGTCACGGTAAGCCCGTAAAAGTAATCAAATCCATGACTGAGGGGGTGGTGACAGAAGTCATTACTGCTTTCACAGTTCATCCCAAGATGCCACTTCCCTACAAAGAGAAAAGGACAAGGAGAATTTTTGTAGTTAAATCATCAAACTTATAACATGCACTGTTCCAAACATGAAACTGTCACTATCTGACTGATATCTCCCCACCCCCAGCATTTATTGTGTAGATCCCTGTTTTCTCCTAATCTTTCTTTATGCCTTCATCAAAGACTTTATTTCATGTCTGCCTCTTCATATTAGTTAGAAATAGTTTGGCAGAGCTCCTGATGGATACCATTAAATTCTGAGTGGGCTAGCAGGTCACTGAGGGGTAACAGAGCCCTAGAAGATAGCTAACTCTGAAAATGAAGCCTTTGTGCATGTGTAGTTAAGGAGTTAAAAAAATTATCATTTTATAGCCACTACTGCTTTCTTAGGAAGAGTCAATAAGGAGTTAAGAAATATCTTTTCTGGTTTTTTTCTGGTAAATCATATACATTTGACTAGTTTAAAAAAAAAAAAAAAAAAAAAGAAGAAAAAAGAAAAAAGAAAACTATCAAACAGAAAATAAATCAAGAATAGTGAAATTAACAAGGCATTTATTACTTAAATGATTGCAAAATCTCTGAAATTGCCAACCTCCCTCACTATATACATGTATACATAGTGAGGGAGATAATTTTTTATTTATGGCCATAATATATATATATAAAAATAATAAAGAAACAACAGTAACAAGTAAATTACTGCCAAATGCTATCTCTCACAGCATTTTGTCTCACTAGGAAATCATTCTAATCCCACAATAATGTTGGACACTGACTAACACAAGGAAACAGTGAGTCTGATTTGCATTATAGTAACAAAATCTATGTTCATGTTGATTACAGTAAGTATCTAGGTAATTCTTTTTATGACTCAGGTACAACCCCTTACCATATGCTTATGCATAGTTTAGTGCAACAGACCTGTTTGGTAGCTGGTACTGCAGCAGCAAAGAGGGTGAAGACGGAGGTCAGTTCTGATGTTTTGAAATAGTACCACCAAATGGGCTCAATGACATTATTTGTCTTTCACAAACGACAGAACTAAGGTAGGGGATGGGAATGTCATGTGCCTAAGTTCATCCACCAGCAAAGGTAGAGAAAAATACCACAGAAATCTTGAGCCTAACTGAATGCTTAGTTGAGTCCCGTTCTCCTTCTTCATCTCTTGATGCTCTTAGGTTAGAAATAACTTCTGTATAACACAGAAGCAGTTATAAAAGCATTTTCAGGTCTGCTTATGTGCCAGTAAAATGGAGGCCTCTACAGCTTTCTCCTCCCATCAGAAGCTTTCCCTCTTACTGTCTGTTGGCCCCTCACCTGAGGTGGGATTTGGCTTTTTGCAGGCAGAATGGCTCTTGTCACTACTTCTGACACAGTCCAGTGAACATCATTGTGGCTGACTACAAAAACAGCAATGAAGACCACTGTACCGAATTTTTAGATGTCATAATGGTGCCATCAAGCACTTGCTAAGACTGCAAGTCTGAATCTCATTCCCAGCAAGCAAAGACACAGATTTTGGAAAGCAAATGCTTTAATATTTTCTCTTAGGTTTACATTACTGTATTTTGACCGTTTTTATGGAATAATTGTAAAGCCAGATATGTAGCAAGGTGAGCATGAAAGAACTCTCATCAAGTTAGATAGTTGAAATAAAAGTAGAGGCTTATAATCATGATTATAAATGATCTTAACGCTTTTTTTTCCTCTTATTTGTCAATCTCAAAGCACTTACAATTTAGTAAAAAAATATGAAAAAGTAACCCAAACAAATGAAATATACTTTCAAGGTCATTTACTATGATATAAAGAAGTTTGTTTAAACTGGATCTCAATAAAACCAGACATTGCAAGCCAGGACAGAAGAATCTTGCAACAACAAATTAGGACAGGGGAAACTATAGGACTCATTTTTGTCAAAAAGGTTTTAGCAAGCACAACAAATTGTTCAATGTCAAAGTGAACCTGGGCCTCAAAAAAAAAGATTTGTTCAGAAGCAACTTAAGGCAAACAAAGTAGACAGCAGGTTAGCTGGGAAAAGCAGCAGAAAGTCTGGTTCAAATTATATTGGCAGCTGTTATGGAGAGACACAATTGCCATTCTCAAATGGCTGATGAAGTAGAGGGTTTTGATAGAACCTGTGCTACTATGGAAGTAAGTGATGACTGGGTCCACAATGGATGTTTAGTTTCATGTCTTGTGGCAATAACCCCTGCCTTGAGCTAGTGTTTCAACAGATTATTGTAATGTGCTTTATATCCTGGGTCTCTTCTGAATCCAAGAGCAGTGTGAAATGCTCTCACCTCTTTGCCAAGTGAAGCTTGATAGTACGGACACTTCACACAAGCATCATATGCATTTCAGCAGATTCTACCAAGCTTTTGTGTGAAATTTATGCTGTTATTTGTAAATTATGAGTGCATTAATAGTTGGACATCTAGGCACTCTTCCCCTCTCCTTTAGCCACAATTAAGATTTCTGCAGAGCAAAAAGCAATGCAATGAAAAGGCAAGTGGAAATGAGAGGCAAGTTCTATTCAGCCAAGAAACTTAATTTGGAACTCAGTTTCAGAACCCAGGATGCTGAAGAGGCTGCAAAAATTCAGGTTTCCCCTCTACTTTTCCCTCAGACAGTTGAAACAGGAACAATCTGAAGACTGAGTTGTATATAATGATATATTTCTCATTGTATGATTTTGTGCTCTTCAGATAAGTAGTAAGATGTGAGATACAGAGCAAAATGCAAACAGGAATATTTTCTGCACTCAAATAAATATATTTATATGAAGTACAAAGCAATAATAATATAAAATATATATGCATATATTATTAATATAGTCAGATTTTAAACTGTTCTATTAATCTTACTCCATAGACTAGACTCAGCATGTCACTACTGTGATGTGACCAAATATTTCAACACCTCGTTCTGGAAGAAAGATACAAGTCCCAGTTTATCCATTGGCATTTTAAACTTTGGAGATAAGCTATGTAGGCAGATTTTAAACGTCTCTGGATGCTACACAACACACAGGATAACACTAGTGAGGAAAAACTGACATTTACTCAACTGTAATTGAGTACTGCAGTAGTTAAAATAACACTCATTTGCTTTCAGTAGAATTTTTGCATTATGAATAGCTATTCCCTACAAAACATCAATATTTCTTCTTACTCTCCAGGATCCTTAACTGGTGAAACATCGCATATTCAATGCATCTGCCTTTTTTGAGAAAACTTGGTTTTGTTGCAGATCTTCTCATTGTGTCTCTTCCTGCCAGATCTATTGGATGCCAGCTTCGTTGTGTCACAGGGGAAAAATAATGTTATAAAAAAGTGTACACATAAAGTAGATTTATAGCTAAAATATATTTAGGGATGTATCAAGCAAGAGGAAGCATATATTCAGAGGATGGAACAAAAATTAAAAAGAAAGGAAAATGCATTTAGGGAAATAAAAATGTCCTTAGTGAGTAAAGGAGAGAGAAACTTGGGGGAAAAAATAAAAAGTGACAGTACAAGCTTGAGGAACTGAAAGGCTTCAAATTACTCCTATGCCAATCCATCACTGGTGTGGGATTTGACAATTAATTGTTTAGGAACTGCTGAGTTAGATTAAACCAAGCAAAGACTCTGTGACCTAGACCGATACGATGTGATAAGAATACCAGCAGAGGCAGAAAATGAGCTGGTTGGGAATCAGAGTCTGCCTATCTAGTCTTCAAATCTACATAATTTTTCTTTTTGTCATTTACACATGCTTTATCCTTAATTTTAATGCACTTCTTGATTTTCGGAAGCCTTCATTATACTCTAAGGATATGGTAATATTACATCTTATGGTTTCATAGCTATCATTCAGACCACTTGGAAGAATTGTTCATTAAGCATCATGGAGAGAACTTCTGAAGATCTAAGTGGCAAGCTGTCATGTTGCAGTGAATGTGGTTAAAAAAAGAACATTAACTAGGTCAGCTCCAAAAAATAAATTGTATTACAGTACTTGTTACAAATAGAAAAAAAAAATGCAGTCTTTAATTGAATATGGACCAATATGAATTAACTCCATGATAAACAAGGAAAATTATGAATAGATTTTTGCATCATAATTCAAATACAACTGCACCAAATATATTTCTGCTAAGATTTTCTGGTTTTCTGGTTTGAATCTGTCAGGACCTCAAGTTATTTTATGCTTTCTAAGACTAGGGTATAGCTAAGCAAGATTTTTAGTTAAGAACATTGACATTGGGTATCTACACAATACAAATATTTTTTTAATAGTGGTGCAAATTGTTAGCCTCACTAAACAGACTGATTTTTAAACAGAAATTACTCCCCAAATTGCAAACTTTTGTTACATTTAAAAAACAAATTGGGTGTCTAAACTAATGTAGTAATATTCCAGTATGATGTTCTGTAAGCAACTATTTCCTGGCAATTCCAATAGAAAAATACATTATATAGTACAAGTTGTATTTAAAAAAAATCTTCTAAAGTAAGCAGTGTGGAATAAGTCGGTGGCCAAATCAGGAAAAAAAAACGCACATTATTTAAACGTTATTTCTTTATGATATTCATTCAACTCTGTTTAATATTCATCTAGTGGGAAACTTTGTACCCATCACTGAATATTTATGTGCAGTTAGTTGTCTGAACTGTCTTTATAATGAGAGAGAAACACATTTTTTGCATTAAACATCTACCATAGGATGAGACAAATTTCCCAGAAATGCCCATTTCTGTCTGATGACTAAGACGAGAAGCCAGATGGTTAGCCCAGGTACTACATTATCTACTTTGTGGATATTTGAAAACTGGTGAAACAAATCCTACAACTGTGCTGACTTGTACCCTGTGATCAATCCCTCATTGTCTCTCTGTTGTAATCAAGTTCCTATTTATACTGAAAACTTTTCAATAGCTTAACTAATTTTCAATTTGTTCATCATGTTTCTTCAGTACCTTGCACAATGAGACTATTCACAAATGAATTAGACATACTTACGTGGTTAGTGTTGTACATATGCATGGGAATGTGCTCAGCTTTGTGCCAGGAAAATAAACTCATTATGCTGTGGGGAAAAAGCTTAATGCAGACCCTTAATAGCCTATATGGAAAGCTAATGTTCTTTTGATTGAAATGAATGAAAAATAATGCTGTATATTGTGCAATTTTACCTATTAGAGCTGTTGCATAACCTCTCTGCTTCAAGAGTTTGGTAAAAGTTATTTCTTCAGAAGGAAGTCCCCCAGAAGAGGCAGAAAACAAGAAGACACCAACTCGTGAGAAGGCAGCCATTCCTAAATACAATGAAAGTCATTTGGATAACATAGTGAAACAATTTCCATTCATTCTTTCTGCATGCATTTTTTTCCTTTAGGTGGTATCACTTAAATGATATATTACCACCAGATGCTAAATGTTGCAAATGGCAGATACAAACATCCATTTAGCTGAGTGAGGTCTTTTGTGTATTGACACCAGAAATTGAGAAGTAGAGAAAAAATTCTCTGCTCATAACCATGGGGCCAGCCATAATATGAACAGCTGCAGCCCCTTCTGTAGATATTCTAAGGTATAACTTATCTGAAAGAAGCTGAGCTTTCCAAATTTATTTTTCTTGAACACAGGGAAGGAATGGAGCTGAGGACTAAGTGATTTCACTCCCAAGTTCCACTCTTCAAACTTCCACCTTCCTCATACGTGGCTTTCTACAAGCCTTTAAGATTATTTGAGGGAAGGCAGAGGAAATAGGGCAGTCCTATACCTGGGCATGTAAATACCATGAGGTCAAAAAAGAGCAAGAGAGAGTCTGATTCTGGAAATAGAGCAGTGAGGGCATGCAGCTTTGATGGGAGAGAACCCATGTTCCAATGGCATGAAGACACATGATTCAATGCACACAGAGTGCATAAAAGCAGCAGCAGGCACCAGCTAACAAGACAACATCCAGTAATTTCTATATACTGAGAGTCTGAGGAACACAAACTTCAGCTTATAAACTGCTCTCAGGTTGAGGAACTTGAGAGCTCAGGTTCATGAAAATTAGATTACTAGGATTCCAGACGAGAGCTGGCTCTGAGTATAGACAGATAGAACACAGGATATCTATGCAAATCTGTGCAGATGTATCTCCAGGAAACCTGAATTATGCAACTGGATGATTGCAGTGCCAAAGTTACATGACTGATTTAGACAACCAGAGTCTTCCCTCAGGTATACCTTGCGGTTAGATGAGAAAAAGACTCATTAGACTGGTTTATTAAAAAGAGCTCAACCTACTCTTCATATGTTGACTTCAGTTTTTCACCCCAGCTAGCTTTATTGATCAACAGTTTAGCTAGTTTTAAGCATCTATACAGATCTATAATTTATTTATTATACAGTTATTCATACTTATTTTTATGTACTTCTCTTGCTTGTAAGTGAAATCAGTGTAATTCCCATAAGTTACCAGAATGGAAGTACAGAACACTATGATTATTTTTTTTTTCATCATTACCATTTTCCAAGTTTGCGTCTCATCAAATACTGCATTTTGGAATATTTTTATTCAGGTGTATTAGCAAGAGTTTTAAATTTCTAACCTTTTTTTCCACATCATGATTCTAGTATCTTCTATAATAATCCTTTACTAGCTCTTCACTGATGTTTGGAAATAATCCATATTTAGCGATTTTGGAATTTAATTAAGACAAAGTTCAATTTTTGCAACTACATGCAAATGATTAGATATGACTGAGAGAAGATCAGTTAAGAAAAAAGAAAACAGTTCCAATGCTAATTTTTCAGAAATAAGAACAAGGTTCATAATGGAAAATGATCTGTAGCTTCATCTACAGTAAATATTAATAGCAATATAGCCATAACAGGTATATAAAATTTTCCTTTGCAGCTGAATGTAATGGAAAATTTAGCAAGTTATATTAGCTGGCACTTTTGCAGAAGCTTGTTACTTGATTTGAATGAGCACGAACATATCAAGTAGGCTCCTGAGTCTTGCTTTGCTTTCATTCCCAGAAGCAAGGACAGGATGTTTTATCACTAATGAACAAGCGATCTGATTAATGTATAATGATCCTTGCTAAAAATGATGTTAAGGGAATGTTAAAGTTGCATGGCTAAGCACTGAGGGGCTCAGTCCCAGCACACTAAAATGAACTGGATCTTCACTGACTCAAATGGGCTTTGGATCAGGTATTTTCACAGTATCACAGTATCACAGTATGTTTGGGATTGGAAGGGACCTCAAAAGATCATCTAGTCCAATCCCCCTGCTGGAGCAGGAACACCTAGGTGAGGTCGCACAGGAACATGTCCAGGCGGGTTTTGAATGTCTCCAGAGAAGGAGACTCCACAACCCCCCTAGGCAGCCTGTTCCAGTGTTCTGTCACCCTCACTGAGAAGAAGTTTCTTCTCAAATTTAAGTGGAACCTCTTGTGTTCCAGTTTGATCCCATTACCCCTTGTCCTATCATTGTTTGCCACCGAGAAGAGCCTGGCTCCATCCTCATGGCACTCACCCTTTATATATTTATAAACATTAATAAGGTCCCCCCTTAGTCTCCTCTTCTCCAAACTAAAGAGACCCAGCTCCCTCAGCCTTTCTTCATAAGGGAGGTGCTCCACTCCCTTAATCATCTTCGTTGCCCTACGCTGGACCCTCTCCAGCAGTTCCCTGTCCTTCTTGAACTGAGGGGCCCAGAACTGGACACAATATTCCAGATGTGGTCTCACCAGGGTGGAGTAGAGGGGAAGGAGGACCTCTCTCGATCTACTAACCACCCCCCTTCTAATACACCCCAGGATGCCATTGGCCTTCCTGGCCACAAGGGCACAGTGCTGGCTCATGGTCATCCTGTTGTCCACCAGGACCCCCAGGTCCCTTTCCCCTACACTGCTCTCTAATATGTAATCTCCCAACCTATACAGGTACCTGGGGTTGTTCCTGCCCAGATGCAGGACTCTACACTTGCCCTTGTTAAATTTCATTAGGTTATTCCCCGCCCAACTCTCCAGCCTGTCCAGGTCCCGCTGGATGGCAGCACAGCCCTCCGGCGTGTCAGCCACTCCTCCCAGCTTAGTGTCATCAGCAAACTTGCTGATAGTATGAGAAGTTATAAGATGCATATATACATAGGATACTTAATACTGTGTATGTGTAGATAGGGAACAAATACTTAGAAAGGAGGGAGATTTTTTGCTTTCTTCTTCCCAGTTTTAAGGGCTGCTGGAATACCTTTATGAACTGTTTTCCTTCCCCACTCTTCCCTGAAAAAAAATAACAATTTGTCTAAATCAAAAGGTTTTGTAGAAACTGAAATATCTGAGTAGAAGGATTTACAGTGGGTTCTTCCACGGTGTCTTTCTAGATGCACCTCTGTGATGTTCAACACTCAGTCTGCCCACCAGTATTCTGGGAGCAGCCTGAATGCAACTGAGGATGCAGGCAAAGACCCCCAGGGTCATCTGGACAATGGAGGAAGTCAATGGAATTTGTCTGCTCCTTACATTAAATAACCACAATCAGCTTTTTCCCTCAGTGTTTTTAAAAAAAATAAATTCCCAATTAAAAAGCTTTATTTTTGTGTTAACTCTTCTGAAACGTGAAAACTTCCCATACACATGGAAGATTTCAAAAACTGACCAACCCTGCTGAGCTTGATTACTCACTGAAATGAGTACCTAACCCAGTAATGATCAAGAAGGGACAGAGAAAAAAAATGGATACAGTTTACCGCAAATAAAATATGATATTTATATATAAATAAAGTAATGGTATTTTACCTGATCTGATAGGATATCGCCCTGTCAGGAAAGCTGCCCTGCTTGGAGTACAAAGTGGGGACGCCGCTATATGCTGAGTAAGTGTCACTCCTTCCTCTGCTAGCCTGTCAATATTAGGGGTTCTAGTAAAACATAAGCACAACAACAACAAAAAAAAAAAAGTAAAAGAATACATAAAGATGATTTTTTAGAAACGGGCATGGCGAGATTAAGGCATCACAGGCAAAAACTATCAGGAAAGTCAAATTAAGACTTACTGTGTGCAAATTATCAAAACCATGGTGGTGGTGAAATTCTAAATACTATCGTGTCAACTATTTTTACATTGGGTGTCAACACTGAACCCAGACACTGTGGCATTGAGACAAAAATCTTTTTCCCCACCTACATCTACTCTTCATGGCCAGTACCAAAGTGTGACACCTGGATGCATTATACTACAAGCCTTTTTTAATGCATTCCTTGACCTAGAACTGTAACATTGCTGCTTACATGGCCTTTCTGCTTCAGCAATGGGGAAAGGACAGACTGAAGAAAGTTGTGCTTCTTTATTCTTTACTTGGTGTCACTTCTGTCTTTCCTCAGCAAAAGTTTTTTGGGGTAGGGGTAATGTTGTGTGGTGGTATCAGTTATTAGAGGAGATGAAAATGGTTATGACTCTGCATTAGGCGATGTTTACATGTCTGCCATGACCATGCCTGCAATATTCAACCCAGAAGCACATCCAAGTTTCCATATCTGCATGGGAAACTTGACTGTGACCTGGCTCATTATGCAGAACAAAACTGGGTCCTGCAGAAAGAAATCCTGTGCCCTTGGTTCTAAAGAAAAGAACCAGAAATGCAGAGTGGCCAGGAGCTGCAGGATGCTCTAATAGGTCCCTGACCTGGAAGATTAATGACCATGACCTCAAGGCACACTAGTGCTCCCATTATCTAAGTCTAATAGTCAGAAACATTAACTTTCCAACAGACTACTTTGCTACCTATAATATCACCTACTGATAACAAGCGGTATGATGACATTTCTTCATACTCCAAAGATCTGGTCTTGAGTTCTCACATCTCTCTACATCTTGGAGCAGTTCTAGTCCTTGTGAGTGAGCTGTAACTTGAGGGGTTTTGTTTGTTTGTTTTGGGGTTTTTTTTTAGCTAGTTTAAATTATAAGTTTTTACTTCTAAGTTCAGCAGGAACAAAAGTATTTAACATTTGACAGGACAGCGCTTTTAGTCTGAATGTTCTATTTAACTTGATCAAAAACTTTGCACCACTGAAACACAATGACAAAGTACAATTTGTGCTTTTTACAGAACCATCATACTGGTAATGGTGGTAATGGCTGGTGGTAATGACCATACTGGGGAACACTGCTGCATCACTCAAGTATATTAACATTTGATTTAATGAAATTACTGACTACAGCATGAAAATAAATGAAGGAAAAAAATCAGTAGTTTCTTTCCAATTGCTTAGTGACAAGATTGTCTCAAATCATGAGTGTTTCAAACTATACTTAATTCATAGTATTTGCATTCTGCATATTTTAAAAGAAAATTATTGATTAGAGTTTCCTTCTCTAGACCTATCCTTATGTGGTTGGTTGCTCAGTTCTCTGTTTATGATGCAACTTTTCAGCAGGATACATACATCAGATGTCTTATTTTCTTGTTAACAAAACAAAGATTGAGTATACTGTTCTCTGGAAAGGGTATGAACTTTGTTTACTTATAAAGAATCTAATCAAAACTCACAATGTATTAGTGTTTTTAACTTTACAAATTCATAGAAAAACTAAATATCAAGCTATGTCTTTCCCAAATTAATCATCATACCTTAAGGTTCTGTTCCCGTAACATCCCAGGTCTCCAATACCAAGATCATCAGCCATCAGTAAAATGACATTGGGATTTGAAGTACTGTGTGTTTTGACACTGTTTATGGCACACTGGCAAATTATGAGAAATAAAAGGACTTTCATCTTCTTCCTGATGTGTAGGAACAGGTGAAAAACATAATTTAAAAAAACCCCACATTTAAAAAAAATTGACTCATAATCTAATTCAGTAATACCATTGCCCTGGACTGTGCAGTAGAAGAGAAAAAGAAAATTAGATTCTATATTTTCATTCAGATTTTTTTTCCTCAAGAGGTTTTTTTTAACATTATTTTCTCTCTCATATTTCTTAAAAACATTTCTTAAAAACCTTCTAGTACATAGCTAATTTTTCCTTCCGCTCCTTCGCACACTTTAAATATAGACAAAGAACTAGTTACAACCTCAGTGACAATACTTTTTCATACACAGATGGAATTCACAGCAAGAAATCATGAGAACAAAAAAAAATAATTTTTTTAAGATTGATTGCTGAAAAAAAGTGAATCAATTCTGCTGCTGAAGTAAATTACTGAATTTCTCTTAAACAAGGAATAAAGAGAGGGTGAACAGAGGCATTATCAAATTACTGAACGGAATGTTTAAGAACAAGCTCTTCGCAAACGTTTTAAGTATCAGGGCCTACAGCAAAATTAGTAAAAATATTTGATATCATATCACAATGTTCTATAAACAATGCTTGTGGCATATCAAACTTAAAACATGAAGAATTTATTATATACAATACTACATACCGTGATATGCTTTTATGATAAAAGCATAGTTTATCTGCAGATGTCTATGCTATGAATGCCATTTTACCTAAACAGGGACTTGTCATATCTCTGTTTTAAACCGCACTGACTATGCCCTGGCTACAATCGAGTGCCTCTAGGCTGTGATGGACTGTGCCAGGTATACACATCTAAAAATGAGCAGAGACTCTCTCTCTTTTGCCCCTAGTAATACTCCCATCTGCTCCGGATGCAGGCAGCCTTTTTCAAATGCAGATAAGGCATGAGTCACCTCTGCACTCTGGATTATGCTGGGACAAGAAGGAAAGCAGAGGATGCCAAGACGGAGGTAAAAATTTGAAAGTGAAAGAGTAGGAATGAGAGTGAGAAACAAGGATTCCCAGAAAGAATAGGGACAGCAGCTCAAGAAAGAAAAAATCTTGTACATCAGGGAGTTATGATAGATAAAAGTAACCAGAGAGAAGATAAAGAAGCCAGAACTGGAAGAGCTGGTACAAAGAAACTAGACATCAAGGGAGACACATTCGTAAATCAGTGAGGTGTGGTGGGTAAAAGTATCGGTAGAGAAGAAAGTAGTCAGAACTGGCAGAGCTTGCACTGACTTGAATAAAGAGCAAGAAGGGAAGCTTGAGACCCAGCCGGAATCTGAGCTGCAGGGTGAAATGAGGAGAAATGGTAGAGCAGGGATGTCAAACTCATTTTTTCACCCGGGGCCACATCAGCCTCACGGTTGCCTCCGAAGGGCAGAAAGTAACTACTCCTACATTTATACAGTCCTAAAATTACATTCGGCCCTTCGGAGGCAACCGCGAGGCTGATGTGGCCCCTGGTGAAAATGACACCCCTGTGGTAGAGGGTTTATGAAACTGGAAGGGATAGTGCTGCAGTGGATAGGAAAACAAACTGAGGAAAAGAGGTGAGAGAACTTGGAGTGTCTGGGAGGAAAGAGCTGAGGAGTTGTGATTAAGGCAGATGAAGGGAACTGATTGGAAAGAGCCTGGGCAGATAAGACGTGGGACTGATACATGTGAGAAGAGGCCAAAAAGTGGGGATCAATTAACACAGACTGGGGCTTCTGATTCTGAACCTTCATTATTGCCATTCTGCCAGAAAGTACAGGTGCAAAGCGGATTTTTACTCTTTTAGTGCTTGTTCACATATAGATAAAACATTAATAACTATACTAGCTGATTTTTACTGCTTAACATACACTTTATAAGCCATTAACCTCACTTTGATGACAACAGTTCTGGTTTAGACTTCAGCTGGCAACATTTAAAGATCCCAGCCTTGTCACTGCAGCAACAGATCCTTACCTGCGTTACTGCATGGGAAGCCATCCACTTTGTTTCAGACATGGAAAATACATACACAAACTTTAAGACTAGAACACTAAATGCAGTTCTGCTTGGTGGGATGCATCTAACCAATGCTTCGACAAATTACCATACTAATGAAGATGTGTAGCACCTGTCACACTGCAGACATTTAATGTGCACAGTAGATTTACCCTTCTTCCCTCAGAGCATAAACAAGAGTGAATTGCTTCCTATGTGTTGCAAGAGAACTAACATGCTGACCCCATAGGACAGGAGCAACCTGCTCCTGTATCTTAAATTCCTACTCCACTGTTCAGCCTGCAAGGGTCTCAGGGCCCATGGCAATAGAGATGTTTGAAAATGGTGACATATATGCTGGTGACATTACATATAGAGTTGGAGAGATGCTTGCAGGACTTGCACATTTATTTCACAGAATTACTCAGTTTTGCTGTAGGTTTCATATTATCTGAATAAAACCCAGAAATATATACTCCTGCCACTAATAATAATTTTAAAGGCATGGAGATAGCTGGTTTTGCAAGTTTTACAAACAGCAGTTCTAAGATTTGACTCAAACTACAAACGAAATAGCCTGTGTTTTAATTAGAAGGTATGGGCCATGGAGAGTAGTCTTTTTAAATATGTGTTCATCCTTTAGCCACTAATGAACAGAGAAAATTAATTTTTCTTTTACTGAGCAAGGTTACTGTTGGAAACAAGAGTAGTAGCTGTATTTTATTTTCCAAAATGAAATAAAAACCAAAAAAAAATGCGTGAAGTACCTTAGAAATAAATTGACTACAATTTAATGAATTTTAAAGCAATTTCAAGTCTGTGTAGAGACATCAGCAGGAATATAAGCTATTCATCAAAATGCCTAAGAAAATTAATCACCTTGCTCAAATATGAAAAACTTCTGCTATATATGCTATACGGCCTCTTAATATAGTATTTTAAATAAATCTATATAGCAAAGTTAACAACAGCTGTGACCAGTATCAACTGGATCATTTTCATTTAGAAAGTGGCAAAATTCTTATCGTCTGGATCTATTCTTGCAGAAGTTACCATCATTTAGTACCTCCATTTCTCATTTTGCAAATCAACAACAAAAAAAAATTGTTATTGAAAGATGTCTCTGACACAATATTGCTGGACATTCCTCCACACTGAGGGAGCATCTGTACACACTCTCATGCGTTAAGCTACTTGCCTCTGCCTGATATCACATCCCTAAAGTGAACTCAACAAGGAAACAGGAAAAAAGAATTAATCCAAACAACTCTGATTTCTCTGGTGTACTCTCTCTGCAGCAAACTTTCACGCATCTTGAAGGGATATGCTTGAAAAGCCAGAAAAATTGGATGGATGAAATTGAGTGGAACGGACAACAGCAAAGAAATACGGAGGAGTAAAAAGAGAAGGACGTGAAAAGAATGAAGGTCTGAGAATGCTAAGGTTCATCTGTGTCACACCAGGGTTTTTAATGGTGAAAAGACAGGCATGTGTAGACCCAACATAAAAACAATTACACCAAATCAGAGGAAGCTTCCACGTAACCTAGTATGTGGTCTCCAAGAGCAGCCAATTCAAATAACATAAGAAAGTTGGCAAGTACATTCTTTTACTAGTGCAACCTTCTAGCTTTTGGAAGTCAGCATTTAGGGTATTTTGGACAGCAGAACACTGTACTGAATAGCTACTCGTGGATATTTTTACCTTCATGAATTAGTTTTAATCCATTTTGAACCAATTAGCTTTTTTTGTTTGTTTGTTTATTTCTTTGTTTCGGTTTGGTTTTTTTTTTGCATTGAACCAATTCGATTTTGTTTTCCTTCCACAACATCCTTTAGACATTTCTGCAGTAGGGTTCAGCTTTGAAGGCTTATGTTTTAGATTCAGGTGGCATTATTTTTCCTTAATTGCATGTAGGACACATAAGTCCGATTTTTAATCTCTGCTTCACTTTCCCTGTGATATAATAGGACGAGAAGTACTTTCTTTCTTCCCAAGGTGGATGCTAAATTGAATAGATTTAAGAGGTGCTTAATTTCCTACAACATGAGTCATATAAGAATTTCGATTTCATATGTTCTAATTAAAACTACAATACTTTAATCATTGTATATGAACCTATATACATGCATACATATATAGATGTGTCAATATACACATCTGCACATGTATGTGGGTGCACATACATACATATTCCACTTCTTCTACATATCTTCAAATTACATTTTTGGGATTCTAATACACATATTCTATCTGAATTAGAACAAATTTAGTATAAATGTATAAGAATATATGGATGAAACAAATAATAGATATAATCCACTATTTGTTGATATTTCATATGGATTTAGGAAACACTTATTTTAAGTTTTCTGCATTAAGAAATGTTGGCAGATCATGTAAAAGCTGAAGAGCTGTCTTTCCTGCCCCCTCCCTTCTCATTCCCCCCTCCAGGATAACTGGCTCAAGATATTGTTAGTTATTTCATCCTCATCCTGATTACTACAGACAAATGGTTCTCTTACAAGACCGATACGAAACATTTTTAAACCTCTCTTCCCAACTGAATCATCCCAGCATTTTTATTCAGTTTGATTAAGCAATTTATCTCTAAACTACTCTTTTAATATAACAGAACCCTTTGAGAAAATGCTTAATATACTTTATCCTTGAAGGTATAGTATTTTCTGATGAAATAAGCAACATTTAAAGATATTCACCTCATTTAAAAATGCTGTGCTATCCTTAGGCATTATGCAAAAAAAAAAAAAAAAATTACTTTTCTTAAATGAATGTCAAAACTCCAAAAATTTCCCAAAGATTCCACAAATATCACGCTAGAAAACCCTGCTCTCCACCCTGCCCTCCATAAGATTTTGCAAAGAGAAAATCCCTCAGCTTCATGAGAAACAAAAAAGTTGCTACATTTTTTAAAATGGTAATTTTCTATACTATTAATAATATCCTGGTATCAGATTAAGATTTGTTCAAATCTCTCAATTCCTCTCTTACAAGTCAGTCATATCTGTTGCATCTTTTAGCCATACGGCTGCAAAAAAATAAAAGAAATAAACCCATACACTTTTGGTCTGCTCCTAATGCTAATTCATTTAGACAAACAAAAATTTGCATTTGCAACAAGCTAAGATCATGTAACAAGTCAGTTATGGTATCCTAAATGATCGGTGTAGTCAGTCTCAGTACGGTTGCTTCTAATATTTTTTTTTTATAGTGTAAACTCACTATTTCTTAATGCTGATTTTTCAATGTTTTCTTATTTCTTCTCCTTCCTGGTAAGATACCTTCTCAGAATCGTCTCCACTCCTCAGAGTCAGACATACTCCTCCCAGTTCCTCAGGTACAGGAACATTTGATGTGCTTCACATTTGTTTCTGTTTTTTTTTTTTAACTTCCCAGAAAAGCCCAAGAGACCCAGGAATCTTCTATCCTAACTATTGGTTAGGCACTTCAGATTCAATGCTAGATTAGGATGACTATTATTTGTTTCCCAGGTTGGAACTGATTTGCATTCAGTTCTCTCACGGCGTGGGTTGGGTCTGTCTTTATCTGTAAACTGGTATCTGTGTCTGTAAGAAAGCTGAAACACGTTTCTGAAAAGTGCCATTAGATTTCAATGTGCATCTTCAGGTAATTATGTACATAACTGAAAATCTGTATTTAATTTATTAAAAGTTGTCTCGTAAGACAAAAAAATCACCTAACATGAATTGAGAAAACCAGAACAAATAATCATGTTTCTTTTTCAAGTATGATTAGTTACCAGATCTGAATCAAACAGAGATGAAGCCACACAGCCTCCATCAAACCCAAGTTCAATTTAGGTATCTTTTTAAAATGGTGTCTCAAGAATTTGCTAGCTTCACCTCAACTAAAAAAAAAAGAACTTAATGGCAGTATTAATAAATAATAAAAAATATTTCTGGTATTATAACCTGAATGGAAGACAAAATTACCTTTTGTGATATAATGTCATTATTTTCTTTGTAATAGAAACCTGTATAATTACATACACATTTTAGAGCATATATTGTTTTCCATTATTACTGTTTCACAATATTCCTTGTTAGCTCATTAGAAATTTAATTTTGAATATGGGCTCTGGTAGCAATATAGTAAAAGAGAGAAAAGATAACACAGGTAGTCATACTATTTGGCAGTTATGCACTATCCTGAGAGAGAAAAAGCTTTTCATTAAAAAAAAAGAAAAAAAGAAAAAAAAAAAAAAAAAAAAAAAAGCTAATCAGGAGTAACCGCTAGTGATTGTGTCATGTCACTTCCCGTAAACCAGAGATAAAAGTTCTAAACAATTAAAAGAACTCTTTCAGTAATTGCACATTACTAAAATGTGTGAGCACATATGAAAGACGGAATTCTGCTCTGTCTTTACAGTTCACCACTTCACAAGGATTTTAGGTCTGTATACAAGGATTTTATGTCTGCATACATTCTGTGTTTAGCATAAATATATAAAAAATTACAAATACATGTTGATGGAACAGAAAGATGAGATAGATGAGAAAGCTTCATTTCTGAAATCCATATCAACTTCAGTAAATATTACACAATGCTGACTTACAATGTGTAAAGCTGTTGATGTGCTATTATCAAGTATCTGTTTTAATGTGTATGCCAATTAGAATAAGAACTTCATGAGGCTATATTAACCAAAGTAATATGACACTTGCTTACATAATTTGAGGGCTTAGCTAAAATCATCCACGATATCTAGCTCAATTAACAGTTTTGAAAGTTGTTGAGTCAGGGCTTTTTGATATACCAAAGCTAGATGGCATGTGAAATGACTGTTTTCAATAGTCTTTGTCAAATGGGCGTGAGGAAGAAGAACTACTGTGACTAAAACTTTGTGCTTCTGTTTTTATGATAAACAAGCAGATAAAGACTGTACAGCTCTGCAGGACTGCGAGTTTTACATGTGGAATCAACAGAAGAGTTTGGTTATCTCCATTTGAATTGCACCAACATATAAACAACAGCTTAATCTTATTAGTTACATCCTTCACCTTTACCCAACTATAGCCAAACAGGTCTCTTCTGAGTTTCCATCTATGTTAAAAGCAGTATTTCACAACATGTTTAAAAGTGAAAAAAAAGTCAAGTTACACATCATATTGGACTAAGACACTAAACTTTATTGATACACTGCCTTCACAGGGATAGTGCACAGATCTGGAGGTTGGCATGTAAGTCCCTCTGTAAGTTTTTGGAGGGACAGCAAGACAAATGGTCAACCACTAAACATCAGATTTTAATTTTGTTCAATTTGAAAGCAGTTTCTAAGCCTTTTCCACTGAAACGGTAGTCTTCAAATACGTCTCAGAGGAAAACATGAAACCTAACACAAAATAAAAAAAAACACCTCAAAATCCAAAAAGCCGTCTCTCTCTTGTTACTGACTAGCATCCTCTAGAGTCTGTCAAGATCAAAGTTTCGGATTTTATAACATAATATTCCTTTATCTACAACCACTCTTTTTAGTCAAAGTGGCTTATCAGAGAAATAGCAGTGAAATGGTTAGTTGATTTTTCTTTGCCTATGCAAAGCTAGCAAGTAGCACATCAATAAAATGATCCAGTACGTTATACTATTTCCAAAAGGATGTTTCTTTTAAAGAAAAGTTGCATTTACATTAATTAGTTCTCAAAGTGTGGGGCTATTATTTTTTTAACAGCTCTGTTGTTATTTATACTTGCATTATGATAAAACTCAAGGGCTCTCAATGTAGTTGATTGTAACAGATAAAAAAATTGAGAAAAGGCTGCATTCAGCCAATATTAACTATGTAGAAGTTAAATGCCTAGCTGTCCCATATCAGCTAGGCACTCATGGTACAAACTAATCCATCTGAATTTATTAATCCTAAAGTTATGCATTTAGTCTGAGCTAATAATCTAGGCTTCCTCTCTAATTAATAGAAAGAGACAGGCACCTCAGAAGATGATTCATATCTTCCTAAGATTGCTATAATGAGACGTTGGAAGTGATGCTCATGATCTCTTTCCACGGACTAGAAAGAGGGCCTAAACACCTAGTTTAGACAAGATGTATACAAAAGGAATAAATTTAGATTAAATAAATCCCACCTCAATGGTGGGTTGCCTGTGTGTGCTTAGCATAAAATATGAAAAAACAATGTTGTGTAATAAACAACCACAACATTTTTCAGTCAGTAAAACGTGCTCTACCAACCTTACTGATGTACGTTTCTTACTCTGTGAGTAACTCCACTTAAAACTGGGAACTAGGGACCTCTTCATGAGTTTCAGTTGTAAAATGTCTAAAAATGTATAAAATGTATAAAAAAATGTATATAAGTATCCGTCCTTTTCAGATTGTATAGCAATCTGATGAATATTCCATCTTAAATATTTTATTCTTTCATTACTCTCAAATAAATTATATTTTATATAAGTGTTTACATCCAACAGCAAGGATTATTTACAGGGATATTGGTAATTCTCTGATTGAAGTCAGCTATAGCCAACTCCGTATTTAAGTTAGAATCACAAGTATGATCAGACAAATAAACTTTATCTCTGACAGGGTTCTGACAGAATAGAAATTACGCTCCCCACTGTTACTCAAGCCAGATGATATTTTAAGGAAGCTGTTGTCAGAGGTGACCAACCAACAGACTACAAGCCCAGCCAGACTGTGGTTCACAGCCTACGCCCTGCTGCCTTCTCGCCTAAGGGCTACACACACAGCAACCAAACCAGCCTGTGACTGGTCAGTCACTGCTAGATTCCAGTACCTTCTGTCATAAAGTCCTTGTCACAGAAGAAAAAACACCTTAGGTCCCAAAAAATGACAAGAAGGCGGCTGTTAACGTGTATGGGTACTGTATAGCAATTCACACGGATAGTGTGCATTTTGGTCTTTTCACTGGAATGCATCTACTTGCCTGCTCAAGTATCACATGTGTTCCCCTGACCCCGATCATACCATGGGGGACGCATTCTTTCTCATCACGGGACAGTGATGCACGTACAGGTGCTGTCACATAAGGGGTAGGAGAGGAGAGAGTAACAGTGTAGTTATTGTACAACATAGGTATACTCAGATCACTTGAAGAAAGTGGTACAGCAAGCAGCCCTCTCTCTTGTCCACAAGCAGCTGTTCAATCTGTCCCATTGCAGAGACTGAGAAGGGCTGTATTAGAAGGTACGTAAACTAATTCAGAGGAAATGGTTGTGTCTGGACTATGACTTACGTCCAACCTTTGCGATCTTTCCCAGATACACTATTAGAAAGAACACGTATTGGAAAAAGTGTTAGAATACAAGAAAAAGCAATGCCTCCCATGTTTATCAAAACAAAATATCACTTGTATCTGCATTCAGATTATCTCAGTTTACCAAACTACTGAAACTAACACCACATTTTCATAGTAAGTATTGGATGAAGTTGTCAATGAGTAGGCTGCAGGGGGTAACTCGGTGAGAAGACCCCAGGGGCTGCTCTGTGCCAAACACAGTCAGTTCCAGCCAGCTCTGCAATGGGCTCACTGCAGGACACAGCTGAGCCCATCACCCAAGATGGTGGCACTTTGGGGAAACATTTAAGAAAGAGAAAAGCATACTTGGCGGGAGAAACCCAGAGAGAAGGGTGGTGGGGGCAGAGAGGGAGGAGGAGGGAACAACAAGGTCAGAGCAGCAGGAGGTGCTCCACACTGGAGCAGATATGTGCCCAAAGGGACTGTAGCCCAAGGAGAGACCACACCAGAGGACAGGGAAAAAGTGAGCGACAGGGAGTGGGGAGAGGGAAACAGCCAAGCACCGGCTTTGTCCTCCTGTGTCACCCATCACCTCACTGAAGAGACCAAGTGTGATTTACAGCAGTAGTGCGGCAGGAGATGTCAGGAGTGTGGAGACTAAGATGGTATAAGAGAGGAATCTAAAGTCAAGCTGGGGAAAACTGAAGGAAAGGTGATTTTTCTGCATCTTTAAATGTTTGTAGTTTTTTGTTATTTCCCAATATCCAATCAGTAATTAAATATTTATGCTACCTGGCAATATGCTAAGCTAAATTCTCCATGTAATTTTGCCCATGACAGTTACTGGTGAGGGACCTCCTTGTCTTTATTTCAAGCCGCGAGTCTTCTCACTCCTGTTCCTCCTATTTCCTCCCCCATCTCACTGTGGAGGAGGCGAGGGAGCAGCTGTGTGGGTGCTGGGCTGTCAGCCAGGGCCAATACACCACACCTGAAATGAAAAGGGATGAACGGATCCAATGGGAAATTACTTTCATTGATTACCATTAGCTAAAGGTTTCTTTGTTGTGATCCCATCCATCCAGATTCTAAATGTGAGCCTTCTACCAGAGACAGAAATAGAAAAGCTTTTTAAGTAAAAAATAATTCAATCTGAGATCAGCTGACTGATGGTGTTGCTGGTGTAAGCAGGAGGCTCACAAGACATAAAAGAATAGCTTCTCCTTCCTCTTCATTTGCACAAGTAAGAGACATTTAAAATAAGTAAGTGTAGCTGCTTATTGAAGACCAAATTCCTTCTCTACAGTTTCTAAAACAAAGGTAAATGTGTTTTGTTACTTCTGTCATTCAACTAATACTCAGGGAATGATATGTCCTCACTCTGCAAATAGTTATGAACATGTCTCATGAAGAATTGTTTGGAATTTTTGGGACAAAATTAATTCTAGTGGGAAAAAAAAAAAAAGGAAGCAAAGGAAGTTTTTCAAAATGTCCCAATTTGAAAATGAAATTGTTCTCCTTTACTTTTATACCTAGAAAAATAGCCTGTTTAGGATTTACAAGGTGAAACCAAACCATTTTTTTTTTGTTATTTTGGGCAGGAAGATACTTCTACTATGTTATTTTGAACATGCTTAAAAGATTATCCCCCAAGTCTCCTATGTTTTTAAGATCTAATGCAAAATTAGAACAAAGAAAATAGAATGATCCATTTATAATTTTTATTTTGTCCCAATTAACATGGTGAAAAAAAAGCTTAAGAAATACAAATATACATATATAAAAGATGGTAAGCCATTTTCTAACCAGCTCTAATGCAGAGATACTCCACTAGCATTATTCACTGTAAACTCTACGAGTACAAAACAGCTTTAAAATAAAATTATTGGAAAACAAAAGGCATGGATGAAATGAGGAGGTCTTACAAACAGGAAGATATTTACCCTGGAAACAACACTTGTACAATTACAAAGGGCTGTGAGGGGCATAGTGGCTATATAGCTGCCTGATTGCAAATTACATGGATCAGAATATTCTAAAAAAATGTACAAGCCAAAGAACAAAGACATTTACAAAATAAGGCCCCTTTTTATCCCAGTTTCAAAGACTTAATAATTTAATACAAAGTAAAAGCTGACTTACTCCCCATCAAGAAAAAAAAAATCATGAATGTACTTATCTTGGCAAAAACATTGAGAGAATTTAAACTTCATAGCATTAGGCAACAATAATAACAAAAGTCTTAAAACTAAGGATATATGAAACAGCAAATAATTGTAAGACTAAAAATATCTGCCTACAAAACAAGAAGTGGCTAAGTGTGTCCTTAGAGTCTGACAGAAAAAAAAAAAAAGTTATCTCGAATAGTGCAGAAATGTACATATTGTATAACAGCAATACAGGAAAAACCGCAGTTTAAGACACAAGGTATCCAAGTTCCTTCTGCCTTGTGTCAGTAGAAAACTCTGGCTCCTTCCCCCTCATCTCCTCCCTTTCCCCGCCCAACTCCTTTTCTTTTTCTCTAGTTCATTCTCTGTCTCTTTCATAGGGACTTTTGGAAACTTGTATATTCTTGTTGTTAAATCAGAACACCATCCCTTTGCACATGCATCTAAGAGGCAAAATCTCAACATGAAAAAACAAATGAAAATTATCATTAGCCCAAGATTACAGTAATTCATTTCATTTTCACCTTATATTGTAGGACATTTCAAGAGCATAAATAAAAAGTATTCCAAAACCACCTTTTTTCAATTTTCTTGTGGCACATCAGTATTAACTTCCCTTTAGCATTTGAGCAGTTTCTCAATAATAGCTCCAGGGGTCTCATTATCTTTTGGCCTGGACTCATGCACGCTGCAAGTACCTTTGAAATGAATAACACGATTTTCCAATCCTTTCAGACTGATATTTTACTGCTCTTATTAGACAAGTGCTATAATACATAACACTTCAGCTGTCTGTTAGAATAACTTATATGAACTGGGGACATGATGCTTCTTACGTAGCTAAGAGTAACTTTTGTAAATGAGTAGTCCATGTCAACAGCTTTTAATTTTCTTCATCAGAGTTGACGGTTCTGTCAGCAGTGCAGAATAGGAATATCGCCACAAAAAAACCAAAACCCAAAACAACCAAAAAAAACCCAAACAAACCCACACACGAAAAAACAAAACCCTCACAAAACAGAAAAACCAAACCAAACCAAAAAGATGATAAAGTAGCCTTCTAGCTTATTGACTTTGACTTCTAATTAAATACATTTTGTAACACTAGGGATTCCTGCAGAAACCATATTCACATCTAACACAACAAAACCACCAATCTGGCTGGTTTAAGACAACATCAGAGGAAAACAGGTCTGTCTGAGCTCTGTGTGCTAAGATTTCTGTATGAGTATGGCTGATCAGTATTCTTTTAGCATGCTGGAAAAAAAGATTAGACCATTTTTACACCATAGCCTTCTTTACTCTGAGGGTGACAGAGAGGCTGTAGAGTCTCTTTCTTTGGAGACACTCAAAACCTGCCTGGACACATTCCTGTGTGATCTGCTCTGGGTAAAACTGCTTCAGCAAGTGGGCTGGACTAGATGATCTCCAGAGGTCCCTTTCAACCCCAACCATCCTGTGATTCTGTGTAATTTAAAACTTTCATAAACTTTTGATCACTGTCATTATGAACTTGAAACAGTCCAAACTTTTATCTTCACAGCCCAGACTCATAGCCACAATTCTTGTTAAAAACTTAACAGTCCATCTCAAATGCCTTCCTCTTATCCCCCTTCACACCCTAAGCTAATTTTATTTCATTCCTCCTCACCCCCAAACTTCCACTCATACAATCAAGAAGCCACTCCACAAACCTGTAATGCAAATCTTTCTAAACTATGCTTTAGCCTGTTCCAAATCCTTTCCTACTCAAGAAATATTGATGTACCACCAATCTAAAGTCAGAGGGAATACCTCTTGGATTCAGCTCCTTGACGCCTCCAATTCTACTTGCCCAGGTACTGTTATTATCTCTACCACTCCACCATTACTCCTCCTGCTGCTGCTGTGTCGCTCGGCTTCTCTCCCAACACCGGTCCTGCCACTAGCATGGAGTACACAGTGCTACTTATTGGTGACTGTGGCTCTCCCAGTATTAAAGCAGCTTCAGCTGCTGGTCTGACAGGGACTTAACACCTAGATACAGGCCTGCACTTACTGGAAACCACCTAGAGAGAACCCTAAGGGCAGAAGCAAAAAATATGTTTGTGAGAAGACGGGATGTACAGAATCCATATTATTAACGAGTCATTACAATCTGCATAGCAAATAAAATACGTGGTCAGATGCTGTTCAACGCTTGCTTTGGTTAAACAGGCTTCTCCTCTTTCATCTTGCTTCTTCTTGTCTCAGTGCAGTTGCCCAAATGTAGTCTTTTTGTACAAGCCCAGCAGATACAACCTATTCAGCAGAGATGATATTTTCCTTACCTTTATTATTCCTTGCCATCCTCACTATCTCAGTAATTCAGATACTGTCCCCTTAGTAGCTGTGTTTACCCACTATGTGTATGAGATTATAAAGGAAGAGATTAGATTCATTTAACATCACTTAAAAAGTTACGGTTAAGTCTTGCAGGCTTCTACCTTTGAATCACACAGATTTTGTCAGATTGCATACGGTGCACACAAACCAGAGTCACCTCAAAACTACAAGCTTATTTCAGAACCCAACCCCCTCCAAAACTATTTAACAATTCATTTCCATTTGATTCTTGAAACAGAGTCCATAATCAAAATTACATACACTTTTAACATTACTTTTTAAACAACCAGACCTTAAGTGGTAAGAGAAAAAAACACTGTTGTACAGCTGGAAAATGTTCTAGTTCACAAACACCCTGCTTGCTTTTTTGTTCAAAATGCTTTCATAATTCAAGTAAAGCTTATACACTTTTTAACTCGTTGCAGGCAGGAAATGTTCTGCTCCACTGGAATACTTAACTATTAGGTGCATTCTGTTGCAACATTATTTGCCACTACAGTTGATAGTATCTTACAGACAAGAGTAGACAGTATTAGGATTCTTTTCTTTTATTTCTTATAAAATCCATTGTTTTAAGTTATTGAGGAAAAGACAACACTATATATTACTACTTCTCAGAACTGCTAATTTCCTGTCATGAAGAATTTGCTTTGAGCTGTGAAAGAATATGAACTCCAACTATACATGACCTCAATGTTTACAATGAAATTAGATATAAATGACAGACTTTTGGGAAGAAGGGGCATTTTACCTTGCAGCACGGAATTGTTTCAGTTTCTGCCTCTAGTTTTCAAACAAGATGGCTGCGGACTTATTATCGGTAAATAGGTACAAAGTCCGGTCACATGAACTGAAACAGAAAGGTGGAGGGGAAGAAAGGGCAACAATGAAAAAGGCAACTTCTTGTTATACAACACCAATAGTATTTCTTGATAAGAGACTAGGAAACAATCTCAATGTGTTTCATAATTCATCTACACATGTCTAACCAAGACACTTGTTTTAGTTCGTTGCTGAAGGTCTCCTGTTAGGCTTTTCAAAGGCTGGTGATTTTGCATAATATTTTTGGAAAACAAGTGCCTTAATCTCAGGTACATTTCTGCCTTCTGTACACATGGTAAGGGTTCCTGCATAATATCTACACAGCAACTTCTAAAAAACTACATTAAAACATCTTTTTAAGCATAATTTCAGATCAGTGTTTTTCAAATTTTTCCATTGTATGCACAGAACTATTTAGAGGTTCTCTTTATATAAATACTGTCCACCACAGCCCATCTTGGTTTACTCACTATACATTCTCTTAGAAACCCTATGTGCTCCCAGAAAATTACTCCTCCCAGGAAGTCCGAGTACCCCAGTAGGAAAAATCATTCATTAGACTTGAAAAAGTGCTACCCAGTTTTATGTGTGATCCTCCTCACTCCGCCCCAGTTCATGTATTTTTCACGAGGAAACTTGATTAGGAAGAGAAAGATCTGTGTCCGAAGATGTATCACAACCAACGCCAGTAAAATTTAACAGAGTCCAAGCCTTGCCTTCTCAATACAAAACTTTACTTTTCTTCCAGGCACAATATTGAAGCTAACAATGACTGTGAGAAATCAAACTGAACCAATGTTTTTGAACAGCTGTCTAAATGCAAAGTTTAAATTACATTTTTCTGTTGTTCAAGAAATCGGTACAGCTTGTTCAGAGCTTTTCTCCTGAGTTTTTCTCCCTCTACTTTAAAATAACATTTTACTGTAACAGCTTTGAAACCATTTTAAACTGCCAACCTTTTCTCTGTCTTAAATACAAACAAGAAATGCTAGCTCTACCTTAAACCTTTGAAAATCTCTGCACCTCTTTTCTTGCAGTTGTTGAAAGCATTAAGAAGTAAAAATAAAAACAATTTACAGAAATATTGTCAATCTCCCTAAAATAAGTAACCAGCTAGTTTTAATCTATTTGATTAATAATATTTTTAGATTAATGACTGTGTCAAAGGCTTTACTGAAGTCAAGGTAGACCACATCCACTGCTCTGCCATCATCCATCCACCTTGTTACATTCTCATAAAAGGCTATGAGGTTGGTCAAGCATGACTTACCCTTGGTAAAGCCATGCTGACTGCCCCTAATAACCCTCTTATCCTTGATATGCCTTGAGATGGCACCAAGGATAAGCTGTTCCATTACTTTCCCAGGGACAGAGGTGAGGCTGACCGGTCTATAATTACCCGGGTCCTCCTTCTTGCCCTTTTTGAAGACTGGAGTAACATTTGCTTTCCTCCAATCCTCGGGCACCTCTCCCTTTTCCCAACACTTGGCAAGACTTCCCAAGACTTTACCAGTAGAGTAAAAAGGTCTATTCATTCTAACTAAAACAATATACAAAAAATCATGATGAGTTAACGAGTGAAAAAACAAGCCCCCTCTCCTATCAAAATCTGGTCACAGAATGAAGACTGAAGTGAGGGGTTTAATTTGAGTTTTGTCTCCATGTTTGATTAGAATCACTAAAGAGTGCTAAAGTGACAATTACTCAATGACTTCAAAGCATAAGTAGGTGAGAAAACTGCAATGCTAACAGGGAGGCTGCATTTAGGCCATGCTGAATAGGGTACTACATTATCCAGTAATGTATTCTGCAATGATAGGGAACAGATATATATTGTTTAATGAATTATATTATCTGCTTTGACCAATAGGTGTTTTTGTGGTTTTCTTTTTTTTTTTTTTTTTACTTCCCACATAGATACGAACACTTAAGTCCAACTCTGTACTTTCTTTCATAATTTGTTAGAAACATTATTTTTTAAGATACTTCAGTCTTCTGGTCACCAAGTGGAAGGTAGTGTCTACTCATTTATATAAGAATATTAATATGTATAAGTGAGTTCAACTGATTGAATTGGTAAAGGAAAGTACAATTTTTTAAATAATGTTTGAGAAGAAAAGGAGATAGAAGGATGCATAACTAGATTTGCTGGAATCTGGTGGAAGGGAAGAGTTGCAGTGAGGCAGACCTTTTGCCTCAGTTCATCAAAACATTCCTGCCGAAGCTTTAAAAGTTTAGTATCAAACTTCATCACACCACTAATTTTTCACGTATCTCATCAGGCTTGCAAGATCATCATTCTTCATACTTAACACAGAAAAATCTTTCAAACTGGTGAAGAGATATTAAGCTCTTCATGATTTAGATATGTTGCCCCGATCTCTTTCAGTGAAGTATAATACTGACTATTCTTAACTAATAAGGATACAGCTAGAAGTGATCCATAAAGAACATTTTAAAATGGATAAGTGGGATCAAGTTTTCAGCTTTTGATTTGGTACAAAATGGGGAACAACTTGACTAAGCAGCAATAGTAAAAAATATTCATAAGAATGACAAACCATTCATTAGTGAAAAAAAAAACAACAAAACAACCCCAAAATACCTATGGCAAAAACGGTAGTTCTGTTCTTATGTTAATTCAAAAGTATGCTGTACCTGGGACTAAGGCAGCAGTCTATTAGTAAAATATAGCCTATTTTTTCACTTATAAAACCCACAGTTACAAAGCTAAACATTACCTGAGTGTCAGAATTCTCTAGGGATACAGAAAAACTAGAATCCTGAAGAGCAATTAAAATGCTAAAAGCTTCAGAAGCATAACTTATGAGGAAAGGTTAAAGGAACGTAATTTGTTAAATCCACACCCCAAAACCAAAAGAGTAGAGGAAGAACACTGGATATCCTGGTAGAGCAAAAGATTCAGTGACAAATTTAGAAAAAATCAGGCATAATGTCTGTACAGACATTTTAAGCAAACACAATTCTGTCTCAAAGAATTCACCTAGATCTTGAACATCTCTTATGGTCTTATCTATATGTAAGCACATGAAATACAGGACTCTTTCAATCCTGCAGTGTCACTGTGAGCAATCATTGACCTTATAGAACCCAAGGCGAAATGTTTGAGATATTAGTAGGTGGAGGTACTAAGCTCCTTCTAGGTATCTCTAATATCTAACTGTATCAGTATTTACAAGTGATGCTTCTTGTTTTACAAATGTTTTATGAAAACAAATGTCTGTTAGAGATCTTCTGCTAAGAAAATTTTAGTTCAAAGCATAAAATATGGCTACATCATTTTCTCATATATTTTGTTACAACACACTGAACCTAATTTCTCAAGGTATGTAAACATATACTTGAAGTTGGTGAACAATATAATACAGGGACTATCTCGCACCCCAAAATTAGTTGGTACCCTACATGCTAGTGCTCACAAAACATATTTGGCACTGGCTGTCCACAACATGTTTTGGAGCCTACTATCAGTGCATGTTTGCATGTCTGCACATGTAGGCAGGAAGAGAGGGCAGTAGCTTCAGGATGAAGGTGTTCCCAAATGGAATTACAACTTGGTTGAGGGGTACGCTAACTCCTTCAGCCACAGAAAAGACCCAAGTCCACTTGTCAAGAAAAGCTCATTTATCTAATAAAACTCAGCTGCAACAGGGACTCAAGAAGCAGCTGGTTAACTCTGCTTGGCACTGCCCCCTCCTCTCCCTTCCCACCATTTCTGCCTCTAGATCAGAGTTGCTAATTCATATCTTGCAGCACAGTGTTACTGCTTCTCTGGCTAGATAGATCCAGACAGGCTGCCAGAATCACTGCAAAAAAAGAAAGGCTATGGCACTGTATGGTAGCTGCCCTCCTGTGCTACCTAAGCTCATAGCATGTTTGCCCTGATCATGTAGACATTCTGGGCTGTGTGTCAGGGCACTCATTTATCTCTGCTTGTTGCCTGCTGAGTAAAGAACACACATATAAAACCCGAATCTGGAGCATCACAGATCAGTGGCTTGGAGACCTTGTGACCCAGAGAATCACAATTCCTTCTCTCTCTCCTTTCCATCTGAAGATGTAATTACTGCAGCCTTTGAAGAGGTTGAGCTTCAGAACACAAGACTGAAAGGCACCGCTGGAAGGCTGACTGCATTCAGTTCCACCCTTATTGCTGGCAACCAAGTAATGTATGTCTTGCTCAGGAAGGCTGACAGAACGTGTATTCCACATGGCACTACAAAAATTTTCCTATAACTTGTAACAATCAAACTATAGTAAAATGAAAAAAATATACCGTTTCCTCAAAAATAAGAACTACCCTGACAATAAGCCCTAGCATGATTTTTCAGGATTTTTGAGGATGCTCAAAATACCTGCCCTACTTCAAAAATAAGCCCTAGTTACAGTTCATAAAAATGTCAATTTGAACAGTGTCCAGGCAGCTATACATGTAAAAAAAAGGCATCTTTTGGAGCAAAAATTAATACCACATCCTGTCTTATTTTTGGGGAAACAGGGTAGCTATTAATTTCACATGCAGACAAGAAAAAAAACCCAAAAATAAAAAACCAAGAGCATAATCAGTATTTTAGGCTCCTGCAATAACGGAAAGTTAGATATAATAAACAAAAGATCATATAGAGGAAGCCCATCTCGTACAGGAAAAGCAAAATAAGATACACGACCTCAGATCTTATCTGGGGATGTATTCCCTTCTGCCCTAATCTTTCTGATAGTTTAGGGCAAATCAACACACCCATTCAGCACTTCAGGATTTCAATTACAATGACACTGCTAATCACCAGAATACTTTGCCTGTGCACAGCCAATATTTTACTGGAAAATCAAAAATTACGTTAAAAAGATAATTCACAAGCCATAGAGATGAGAAAATGATTCTCATTAACAGAAACAAAAAAGGTCTTAAGTCTTCATTTCCCAGCTTCAGAAACCGTTGGTTCTGTTGTACAATCCCATCAATAAACACAGCAACTGACATCTAAAAATATCTTAGATCCCTTGTTCCCTTTTGTGTGCTTGGCTGGCTTTCCCAGAATTTCACCCCTCATTGCTGCTTAAGAACCTTTCTACAGTGCCTCGTATAAATTTTTAGATGACCAACATACGTCTTCTTCACTTCACTCTCCTGAAGCGTAACACGTCTTTCTTGTAACTAACTTGCTTGTAATTGCTGGCAAATATCAAAATCCAGAAAATGTATGGCTGTCCTCCTCCAGCTTGCTTGGCTGTAAGAAGACCAACATCATTCATAAAAGATGATATACTCCCTTCTGACTTATGTAATCAATAAAACATGACTTAGATCAGCAGGTGTATGGTATTATTTCTTTGCCTTAAGGCATATGCTCATTTTCCCTTTTGCAACTGTAAAAACACAAACAGAAACAATAAAGTTAACTTATTTCATATTCTTAGGGTGAAAAGCTCTTGTTACGTGACATCCAGCACTGGGAGGAGTTTCATATTCCGAGGGCTTATAGGCTCAACTATAGTAACTGTTGTGAATCTCAGCTGATACCTGAATTAAATTATATTTAAGTCATTCCAAGTAATTCGTTACTAATAGTGGGTTTAACAGCTGTTCTTGTAAATCATTCTGAAAGCTTTTCAATTACTGGGTTTATTCTTTAGATTATAATATTCAAACTAAAATGGATTATAATCTTGTTTATCCTCTTTGCAAAGGCGCCTGCAGAACAAGAAAAATCAAGTCAGTCATTTCTGTGTGAAACACATAGTACATGATGCTACTATCAATGCTATAAAAATATGTAAGTGAATCCATGTTTAGAGCACAGTATGAAGTAGTGAAATAGAAAACTGCAATTTTTGAGTCAAGTGTATTACCTAAGAAAACGAACATGTTCTGAAGCTTTTACTCTCCAGGAAAAGAACTTAGTCACACAAGTTTCAGTAATGTGGAAAACATTTTAGCTTCAAGGTAAAGAAAACTCAAACCAACACAGAAAGGTCAAAAAAAAAAAGGTTATGTGTATATAAAACTTTGTGTTGCATACTTGAAACGCTTCGGAAATGCACCTGAGTATTTCCACCTTTTCTGACATGCAAGAAACAAGTGATTTTAACATATTATCACAAAGCCAGATAAAGTAGACTTGTTTGGTCAAGAAGGGCTACCTATTGGCAGCTAACTTACAGTCATTCAAAAACCTAGACACCCAGCATGTATGTTTACTATGTTACACCATAAAATTTAAAACTCGGCAAAGAGTTATTCATCTGACTTGGTACGTGCCCTGATAGCAAGTAAAATTCATTTAAAAATGTGTATGTAGTTAACTGTTCTTCAGACTTTACAGGACTCAAGTCTATTTGCATGATTATGTCTCAGTAACCCAAGTTCACCCTTCTCAGCAAGCAGCCTTCAGGTTTGTAGGCACAGAATTAACTGTACCTCCACCATTGTATGCTTCCCAGAACTCAAAATTATTAAAATGAAGTCCTTACCACTTGAAACAGCCTTAAAATAATTAATAAATAAAATAAATAATAATGTAGGGGAAAAAAAAAAACAACAAATGAACAAAAAAAACACAAAAAAAACAAACAAAAAAAAAAAACACAACAAAAACAACAACTGTGCAATTCTCAATCTCAACTTCTTTACACTCCTCCTTAAAAAAACAAGACACAAATACTACTGCTGAGATGTTTGAGACAAATATTTAATACAGCTCAAATAAAACTTAGATCAGCATTTTCACTTACTTGTGCATCTAGAAAACTATAGTCCACCATGAATTAAAAGTTCTGCTTGGAGTTTGAACCCTTTTCACTGTTAGTAAGAATACTCAGTCAAACTAAATAACTCTAAACAGTTTGTCTATATTGGGAAGATTTTCCTGTGTTTGAATGTAGCTTTGAAGAGTCAAGTAAGCTAACATTACGCTGATTATCACTGATGAGCCAGAGTAAAGCAAAGCAAATTGAGGTCATCAGCATGTCAGATCACCTGACTGTCTTGAAATGTGTACAGTAAGATTTGTAATACAAACCGCTTAACCCTGAACATCTTGTGTATTACACTTCAATTTTTTTTTTCTTCAAAATGGCCATCTTTATTATTTATTTCCCCTTTAAACACCTAAAAATTTTGCATAAGCCTTATGTTTTCTAAGATCAACTGGTGGTTTACAGGCTACAAATAGTGAGTATCTCCCCTTTTGGGGAGGGTAGGGGAGGTGGAGTTGTGATCAAAATACTTACGCTTTTCTCTAATTACAAAAATCAGTCTGGATACATGAGTGACATAGCTCTTTCTTGTTAATAAAAACAGGTGTTACTAGGCCAGCAAAAACAATTAAAGATGGATTTTTTTTCGAATAGTTGATAATTATAAAATGGATTAATCCACCTCAGGTACAACTGCCATACAAACTCATCACTCACCCTCTTGAAATTTTTGCCACAACAGAGTACACTCTTACAGCAGAAACACATTCATTCTTTCTTTGAATAGCAGAATACTACCATTATAAGCATTGAAATTACTGTATTTTTTTTTTATTCCTTTTAACAGATTAATATTTTTTTGGACATACTGTATTTAGGATTTGACCTTTCCATTGATTATAGCTATGCTCCCACAGAAGCGAACTACTAAGCAAACTAATGCATTTGCTGTTTGAAACAAAGTTGGATCATTTACATATTACACAGTGTTTATTGCAGAAACAAACCAGCTGTGGGCATTCTTAACACTCTTATGGTTACAAAGAAAAATTTGATCTGGAAGCACAGGACTCATCGTTTTAAATCTACACAAAAACTAACAGATGCATGTGATGACTACACAACATAGAAAAAATACATTTAAAGCACTATGCAGTTTTTTCCTAGCCTACATAGGCAGGGCCTAAGCAGAATTATCAAATTCACTACAAAATGAGACAAGTAAAAAACAAAAAACCAAAAAACACCAGAAAAACAACTCAAAAAACTGTTTGAAAGACAAGTTTTATTATTAAAAAGGTAAAAGTAAAGGCCAAGGATGTTTTATTTGTTGTCTTTTTTTTTTCCAAAATAGGAGGAGGTATGAGGACTTTGAGTCTATGGTATTTCTGACAAATATAAGGTAAGAGTTCTTTCAAGGGATAGGTTTTGGGTGTCTGCAAGTTGCCTAAGGGCTCTAAATTAAAATTTAAATATGATTGTATGACACCTACAGTTAGGGCTTGAATAGCCACCACTAACTTGCTAAAATGGTGGAATACTGCTAAATTCAAAGGAAGGCACTGTCAGAAAAAAATGAATCGCTGAGAGGCCTACCTACAGACAAAGGTGACAGGACTGCCTTTATGCGAAGCCACAACTAACCACTGCCTGCACATAGAAGGGCAAAGTAGGACAAATCTTCAAGCCAGCATGTCACCTTGAGAGCCTGACATGGCTTTTTTCTTGTTTGCTTCTGCAACTGGTATTTCAAAGACTTTGATGCCCAACAGCGAGTTACCTGCATGAAAAAAAAAAAAAACAAAAGGAAGGCTGATGAGGAAAGTTCTCTTTCTCTCACACCTGCCCAGCCAATATCACATTATGCATCCGTGCAGGAAGATTTTGCTTTATGTTGAGAACATTGGCTTGTTTCTTGAACTTCAGAACTTCTTGAATGTTTCAGAAAACTCACAGAACAACCCACAATTAACTATTCTCGTGCCCAGCAGCCGTTAAGAGCCAGGTTTACACACTTTTACTCTTTCCTCACAGTTTAATATAGATTTACACTTTTTTCTTTACAGCCCCTAGTATGATTCAGCGATAATATTATCCTGGTAAATCTCTACACAGGCACGCCCAAGTTTTTCGAGGAAATGAGGTCTAAACAAGTCAAAAGACGCCTCTCCCATGAACTGCATCAAGTGGGGCCTAAAAAGTCCTCCACGACAAGAGGCCCACGAAGAGAAATTGACTTCGTCTTACAAAAAGAACAACGAAACAAACAACCTTTCGCCTCGCTGACCGCCGGCCGCCCAATGGCGCTCCCGGAACCAACCCTCGCTCCCCGCCGCCGCCACGGGCCCGGCCCGGCCCGGCCCGGCCCAGCCTTCCCCCGCGGCTGCACTGCTCCCCAGTGGCTCCGGCCGCGGCGGCGGAGCGCGCTTGCGCCAGCGCCAGGCGGGCTCCCGGCTGCCCCGGTCTCGCCATGGCCGCCTCTTCCTCCGCGGCCGCGCTGCGGCCGGTCACTCACCTGATCTTTGACATGGACGGGCTCCTGCTGGGTGTGTAGCCTTCACCTCTCTCCCTTGCCGCGGCCCGGCCCCCGCCTCGGGCTGGCCAGCCCCGCTGCACCGTGAGGCTCGGCCGGTTCGTGCGGATTGCGAAGGGGCCGTAGCGGGCGGCGAGCAGCCCCCTCACCGCCTCGACGCGCCGCCCCTCAGCTGAGGCGCCTCCCGGGGTCAGAGAAGCGGGCCGGGCCGGACCAGGCCGGGCCACCCCCTATGGCCGCTTTTTCCCGCTCCACTGAATCTGGGCGGGCTGCCAGGGCGCCCCGGGCGGCGTTGTTTAAACCAGGTTTGAAGGGATTAAAGCAACAAGAAACTATTTGTTTTCTTCCGCTCCTCCTTCACGCCAGCCCCTGCCTTTTGTGGGCAAATTTTGTCTGAATTAAGAGATCCGGGGCTG
Source organism: Streptopelia decaocto (assembly GCF_964273445.1). Lineage (NCBI taxonomy): Eukaryota > Metazoa > Chordata > Aves > Columbiformes > Columbidae > Streptopelia > Streptopelia decaocto. The sequence goes on along the minus strand of NC_138663.1, from coordinate 99,153,006 downwards.
AGACTGAAAGGAGCGCTTACCCTTAAGCGTGGGTGTCTGTGGGGAGAGAGGTGAGGGCTGGATTAGGGGTTACAAAACAAGGAAAGCCAGTGTGGAGAATGGGTGTCTAGGTTTTTAGGACTAAAGGAGCCCGAGGATCAGCAGGAGGCAGCTGAGAACAGCAGGTCCTGCACCTCAGGGCCCTTGTGCTGCGCCGGGCACAGCAGAGCGTGTGTAAACGTTTGGAGCTGCAGCCTTCAGCTGAAAGGTCTGGAAACCGCTCTGATAGCCCTCTCCCCGTTTTTCTTTTAGTAGACTTAGCTTCACAGGGTCGTTCTGAAATCCGTCGGTCACAGAATGGTTGGGGTTGGAAGGGTCCAACCCACCTGCTAAAGCAGGTTCATCCAGAGCAGATCACACAGGAATGTGCCCAGGTGGGTCTTCTATGTCTCTGGAATGTCCCTCATGCTATGGTTAGATTGGATCTTTAGGTTTGAATGGTCAGTATGTTTAAAACAGTATTTAAGTTGGATTATAATTATGTAAAGGGTGAGTGTCAGGAGGATGGAGCCAGGCTCTTCTCTGTGACAACCAATGGTAAGACAAGGGGCAGTGGGTGCAAACTGGAACACAGGAGGTTCCACTTAAATGTGAGAAGAAACTTCTTCACAGTGAGGGTAACAGAGCACTGGAACAGGCTGCCCAGGGGAGTTGTGGAGCCTCCTACTCTGGAGACATTCAAAACCCATCTGGACACATTCCTGTGTAACCTCATCTAGGTGTTCCTGCTTCAGCGGGGAGATTGGACTAGATGATCTTTTGAGGTCCATTCCAATCCCTAACATTCTGTGATTCTGAACTATTTGCTGAATCAGGGCCTTCTGCTGCAAGTCTCCTGTAGCATAATGGAGTATTTTTGTGTGTGACTTGGTTTTTGAAATAATCTGTGTGGATTATCGCACAGGAAGCAGTTTTGGATGTGGGTGAATTCTTAAAAAGTGAGAACTTGAGGCATGTGCCTTCTTTCTGCAAAACCTGCATCATTGCAGTTTCTGGAAAAACTGGTCTGAAGTCTAATGAGTTACTCTGTTTCTAAGAAATGTGTACTTTTCCCTTCATGCGTATAACAAGTGAAGGCAATTCATTTATCATGGTTTTAAACAAAAATGGCTTTAGTGAAATTATCACAAATAGTGTCAAGCACTTTGGAGCCTTTGGTTTCTGTTTGTTTCATCTACACTCTCAATTTGCTAGGTAAAAAAATTAAGTAGTTTCATTTTCAGTTTCACCACTGGAGACTCAAGTAGCCTGGAGTTATGTAGTGGGTTTTTTAATGGTGGGGTTTGTTTTTGTTTGGTTGTTTTTTTGTTTTGATTTTGGTTTTGTTTGTTTTGTTGTTATTGGGTTTTGTTTGTTTGTTTGTTTTTTGTAATCCAGAATAAATTATTTTCATTTAATTATTACTTACAAGTTTCAGGAAAGCTTTTTTAGTTACTACTGCTTTTTAGCAGAATTTGAAAATCTGCTTCGCACAGACTACTCACCTGAGCAGGACAGTCTAAGTAAGCAATATGAATATTTAGGCATTGATATGGCTGCCTAAGATTTATGTATCAGTTTGAAGTGAATTTATTATTCACAGGTATTACAGGATAGGTGCCTTTGCTGTGGACAATATTCTAGGAACTAAAGACATTTTTCTCAGATGTCCTGTCTATATTTAGAAATTGCCTTTCTGCAGAATTCCAAATAGGCAAAAAGAATACAAATGGAGGTTCTGTGTCATGTTTAGTTCTCCATACTCCTGGGGTTCATACAGTGAGGAAGCAATAAAAATACTCTAGATTATGAACTGTATCTCATACTGGGAAAGTAATTATAAAGGATCCATAATTCTTGGGCCTAAATTTGCCAAGATTGAGACACTCGAGATGTAAACCTACTTCTTGCTGTTATTAAATTTATCTGTTATAAAGTATAGCTCCAGAGAAATACTTTTATCACTTTCTGGATTCAAGTAAAATAGCAGACATAAATTATGGCATTTTGTAGGCTTACATATAAAATACACTACATGAAGAGTTTATGCATGCTGGTGTAATTTATTTTTCTCCTTATATATGAGGCATCCTTTGCACTGATAAATATTTGTTGTGTTGTGTTTCCATTCCCCTAGTTACTGTTATGGTACAACATGGATGTGATTTCTTCCATTTTAAAAAGTTGCGTAGAAAGAATGTTTTGTATTTCGGTAATCTTTCAGCTGTGGTGAAAGCCATAATTATAAAATTAGACTGAAAATACTCTTAAGTGTCTTCCTGCACAGATTAATAAAAGGGACACTATCTTGATGATTTTCATAATGCACACTTCCTTTCAGAAGACTTGTAGTATGTTTCAGCCTCTAAATATTTTGAGTTCTGTCACAATTCTAGCATAGTTTTTAGTGAACCTTTTTGTTTCATGATGAATTCTGGCCCTTAGGAGGCAAAAAGATAGTCAGGAGACTACTTGGACTTCCCCAAGATTCCTATGTGTTTCAAGAAATTTGGAATAATTTTGGGGATGGAAATGGCATAAGGGACACACAGGCTAGAGACTTTCTGCCCAACTTGTTTGCTGTAAATCTTCTGAATGAGACACATGGTTACCTTGATGTAAAACTACATGAGAAACAAGATGCCCTTTAATTTTCTTATGAACCTTTTAATGTGTCACATAGTGTTAATCAAAGATGATAAAATGAATTACATATGTATTGCTAGAAGCTAGAGAAATCTGCATAAATTTACCTCATTTGAAAGAGCACAAACAAATTTTTGGATATCTAAAACTACAAGTACCTCCATAACTGGTTGTATATTTCAGAATATGAAGCTTTAGGTTCTGCAGTAAATTTCACAATAAATCAGTGTGTGTAAATGTATGTGACTGTTTTTCACAGTATCACAGTATGTTTGGGATTGGAAGGGACCTCAAAAGATCATCTAGTCCAATCCCCCTGCTGGAGCAGGAACACCTAGGTGAGGTCGCACAGGAACATGTCCAGGCGGGTTTTGAATGTCTCCAGAGAAGGAGACTCCACAACCTCCCTGGGCAGCCTGTTCCAGTGCTCTGTCACCCTCACTGAGAAGAAGTTTCTTCTCAAATTTAAGTGGAACCTCTTGTGTTCCAGCTTGATCCCATTACCCCTTGTCCTATCATTGTTTGCCACCGAGAAGAGCCTGGCTCCATCCCCATGGCACTCACCCTTTATATATTTATAAACATTAATAAGGTCCCCCCTTAGTCTCCTCTTCTCCAAACTAAAGAGACCCAGCTCCCTCAGCCTTTCTTCATAAGGGAGGTGCTCCACTCCCTTAATCATCTTCGTTGCCCTACGCTGGACCCTCTCCAGCAGTTCCCTGTCCTTCTTGAACTGAGGGGCCCAGAACTGGACACAATATTCCAGATGTGGTCTCACCAGGGTGGAGTAGAGGGGAAGGAGGACCTCTCTCGATCTACTAACCACCCCCCTTCTAATACACCCCAGGATGCCATTGGCCTTCCTGTCCACAAGGGCACAGTGCTGGCTCATGGTCATCCTGTTGTCCACCAGGACCCCCAGGTCCCTTTCCCCTACACTGCTCTCTAATATGTAATCTCCCAACCTGTACTGGAACCTGGGGTTGTTCCTGCCCAGATGCAGGACTCTACACTTGCCCTTGTTAAATTTCATTAGGTTATTCCCCGCCCAACTCTCCAGCCTGTCCAGGTCCCGCTGGATGGCAGCACAGCCCTCCGGCGTGTCAGCCACTCCTCCCAGCTTAGTGTCATCAGCAAACTTGCTGATAGTACACTCAATTCCCTCGTCCAAGTCATTAATGAATATATTGAATAATATTGGCCCCAGCACTGACCCCTGGGGCACTCCACTAGATACTGGCCTCCAACTAGACTCTGCACCATTGACTACCACTCTCTGGCTTCTCTCCCTAAGCCAGTTTGCAACCCACCTCACTACTCTGTTGTCTAGACCACACCTCCTCAACTTAGCTGTGAGGATGCTGTGGGAGACTGTGTCAAAGGCTTTACTGAAGTCAAGGTAGACCACATCCACCGCTCTGCCATCATCCATCCACCTTGTTACATTCTCATAAAAGGCTATGAGGTTGGTCAAGCATGACCTACCCTTGGTAAAGCCATGCTGACTGCCCCTAATAACCCTCTTATCCTTGATATGCCTTGAGATGGCACCAAGGACAAGCTGTTCCATTACTTTCTCAGGGACAGAGGTGAGGCTGACCGGTCTATAATTACCCGGGTCCTCCTTCTTGCCCTTTTTGAAGACTGGAGTGACATTTGCTTTCCTCCAATCCTCGGGCACCTCTCCCGTTTCCCAAGACTTGGCAAAGATGATGGAGAGCGGTCCAGCAATGACTTCAGCCAGCTCCCTCAGCACCCGCGGATGCATCCCATCTGGACCCATGGATTTATGAATGTCCAGACTATTTAATTGCTCCCTAAGACTATTTAATTGCTCCCTAAGACTTTTTGAAAGTTTTCACCTCAGCTTTGCTGATTTTATAGACCAAATATTAATTTATCTATAAACAATGAAAAATTGAACATTAAATTGATCTAATGTGCCATGAACTTTCTTTAGCTGACATGCTTGCTTATGATTAAGGAAGGCAGGGTATCTTCTGATAGGAAGATTTCCAAAATATTCGTGCCTACTTCATAACTGTGAGTATAAAATCCTTAAATGAGGTCTGAGGCACTTACAAGTTTGTGACTTTGGAAACAATCCAGGTGTCACCCCACAGAACCTGCATCCATATATTCAGTGGCAGACACTAGGCTATGTGAAAGTGTTGCTGAGTCCAATCTCCTGTAACTTTACTTCCTCCCATCTCTTTAACATAATTTAGCCTGATTAAGTTGTCCTTGAGTCTCACCTTGATATATCAGTTTACTTTCAATAGGGAAGTTCTTGCCCCTGAAATTCCGGTGGAAGTATTTAATCCCTTTCATTCTGAGGCCTTCTGTATCATTGTTTGAAATGTTACCTAACACCCTTTCTTTCAGCACTCATGATTAATGCAGTTCACCCCATTTCTGTATTTTTCTCCTTTTGGATTACTGTCTCTTTCTCTTTGAGCTGTTGGGTGAAATCTTAGGGCTTTTTATCTGTTGTTCCAGTTGCCAGGAAATTAGCACACTGGAAAATATTGCTCTAATTTATTAAGTAAAATATGTGAATAGCACCCCTAGAAAGCTTGTTATGTAGTAGGTAAAATTAATTAAAGGACTTTTTTTTTTTTTTGGTATGAAACTCTAGCTGTAATGGAAAAACCCACCTTTGTCCGAGTGTACTACAGTTACATCCTGCTTTATTATACATATGCACCAAGATTTAGTTAACATAGTTTATAAGTGGTGCTCACTTCACTGTGTAGTATAAAACAGAGGAAAAGGAGTAACTCCATTTTAGTTTTGGTGTACTGCTGTACTTTTATTTTTAAACCAACACTTCTGTAGTATTAAATTTCTGCTTGTTTTCCTACAGCAAATCCCAACAATAAATGCTCAGAACTTGTACAGCAGACTACTGTTCTTACCACTAGTATGTAGTATAATTGAAACTATTAAACCTACTCATGTGTGTGCTTATCCAATGTATACAGCAAAGGGTTAGCTTGCTAAAATAAATAAAAATTTAAAAAAACAGAACAGAAACTAGAGATCTTTGAAGATCTTTCATAAATAAATACTTTTGTTATAGTTTTACTGTTTAATATCTCATCCTGGCATTTTAGTGTATTGTAAAAAACATACAAAACCAATGCTGAGGATGGGGAAGGAAAAATCCATTGAATTTGTACAAAATATAGAACTAGAGTTATGCCCTCTGGATCTATCTTCTCAGCTTACTGCATAGGTTGTATTTTGAGCTATGGCAAGGGGTTTTGTTATGTAATTGTAGTTAATAGCTACCTCACCACCAGAGTACAGACAGGATTTAATGTTGGCTTTGTTGATCTGTGGCTAAATTTGCATAGGACTGAAAATATTTTAAATTAGAAATTATATTCTTTACAAGTCGCATGTATAATATTAATGTTTCCTAACTGACAAATGCACTTAGAAAGCTACTGCGAAGATATTTCTTAGCATTGTGCTTACAGCTGAACTAAAGCTAAATAAGCAAGCAGAGAACATGCTACTTTAGTAAGTTGTCATGTTTTTATTTTTGTTCAATTTTTTGTTAGGAGTAATGACTGTTTTATGTAAAGGTGTCCCTTAGTGTTGTGAAACAGCATCTTGACATAAGAAATGTCAGTATATTCAAGTAAATCTAAAAGAGAGATGGTTTCTAAAGCAGCTTAGCTTTGCAAGATAGCTTTGCCATAACTCAAAGTCACATTGGATGGAGAAGGCACAGGTACACCCTGTGTTTCAAGCAACTGGGATCAGAAGTTGCTGCTTTTGCAGCCCCTATCTCCCTTGTATGGAGAAAACCATGGGGTTCTCCTGTGCCAACTCCTGCGTGGCTGGTCTTACAGGTATTCTCTGGTCTACAGTATAGAAGAAATTAACTTGCAGTTAAATTCATTGCAGCATTGTGAGATTCCTCAGAGTTTTGGCATGTTGTCTTTCTTCCCAGTGTTACCTACTAATTGTCACAAGGTCAGAAGTCAAAAATGTACTCTGACTTCCATTGTGTTGCACAAGTTACGTGGGAGATTGCTGTTACAAGAAATCTCGTACGAGTTCCATGATGGAGTTTGCTTATGTACATGCTGTTTTTTATTTTACAGTGTGAATGGGAGGTTAAAACAGCTTCCTATTTCTTCTGCATCAGAGCAAATAGCACCAATTCAACTAAACATCACTCCTCTCTAGATTGTCCTCTATTATGGCTTAAGTGGAGGAATTAATCTTCTTAGGCTATAAACTGGCAATCTTGTAAGCCTATTTTCTGCTTCTAGCTAGTGGAAACTTATTTTCTTGCCATTCTCCATTTCCATCTGATTTGAGGGAACAAAGAAGGAAACACAAAATACTGTCATGCCCTTGTGTTCTGTACTTGCATCTTGTTACAAAAACAAAGAGATTAAGGATATTATTAGGTTAAAATGCCTCATAGATGCTTCTTGAGCAAATTTAGTAGATAAGTAAAACAGCTCCTCTTCAAGAATTAACTAACCATAAATAGAGTAAATAAGATTTGTCATATGCTTGAAAGATAATGTTTTAATTTAACAGCAAGGAAAATTTTGGCAGGGACATAACAAACATGCTAACCTAGAGTCTAACTTCTGTTATTCCCGTGATTGATTTGCAGATTGTCCATCCGCATGGTTTCCTGTTGTTTGTGGTTAGAATAATCCAGAACTGGAGCTTAGTTAGGCATCTGTAGAACAGAACTTTTTTCATTTCTGTAATGATTATCACATTTCAAAACGCCACAGGCAACATTAGCGATGATCTTTTTTTTTCTACCCTGGGGAATTAACAAAGGAATGCTCCCAAGCTGAAAGATCTATGATTTGATTTTATTATTGCATATAAATCACATACAAATGCAGTACATTTTTGGTGCTTATTTATTACTTGTACAAGGCCCAAAGCACTTGGTTTTAAAAGAACAAAACCCAAGACATGCTAAATAAATGAATCCCAAGAGATTTCAGTTTTCTACTGTTAATAATGTGGCTTTCGTTTTCCAACTGTTAGACACATTCAGTTGTATAGAGGGCCTTTAGCAAGTGGAGAGGTATGTTTTGAAGGTGCTAGGGGTCTAAAGGTTCTGTTTAGTGATTTTAAAGATACACACAGCAGTTTGACCATTTATAAAAATCAGTCTCTTTCTGTGCCTAAATGCAGATTTTTCTGGTCTGTTTGTAGATGATAAGGTTTTATATTTGTTGGCTATGCACACTGTTTTGTGTATAAAATTCCAATTATTTTGCTTTGAATGTAAATAATAATGTGTCACAAATAGAACAGAATTTCACACAAAGAAAAGGTGCATAGAATTTTTCTGTATAATAACACTATTTCCAGCTGCTGTATTTCAATTTTCCTTTTACTTAAGAAGAAAAATAACATTAACGACCCTGGATTTATTTTTCTGCATGCTGGCAGTAGTTACACTGTGTGCTGTCTTGGGCCCAACCCTGCAGCTCTTGTTCTGAGTAGCTGTAGTTCATTCATGTAGCCTTGTTGTGAGCTGGCTAATTGAACTCTTGAGAGTGGAATTTTTAAGGCCACCTTAATTTCTCTGTGTAGGGCAGTTTACCAGCAAAATTCTGCTTTTTTAGTTCTGCTGGTGTGTTTTCTCCAATAATCAATCTTATTCTTTAATACTTGCATTTATACTTCTAATGGTGGGGAGAGGGTGTCAGTAATTGTTATTATCTGTAACAAATTTTTTCCCCCTTTTTTTTTTATTGACAACAAACATCAGTGGTGACAATAATTTTCGCAATGTGATCATTGCTTTTTTTTTTTTAAATAGGGAACTTTGTTAACTAACAACACAAAAGCAATTAAGCTAGATATCTTCTGCCTTCAAATTTGATATCTAGTCCTTTCAATATGGACAACTGATTTTCTTTTGCATGATGCAGAGACTGCTGGTGATTGTTACTGCTTCTGTTATGTGTTGCTGTACCTCTCTGTACCTCTCATAACTTTCACAAGACTACTGGGAAGTATTTAACAAAGATAATTTTTAGATTTTAGAATGATTCTGACAGAGACTCCTGACCTTGATTTATCGGTTTCCTCCCCCTTAATAATAATAATAGTAATAATAATATCACTGTTCCAACTCAGAGTTCATTGAGGTACTGCCAACCTTTATCAAGATTTTACTTGATACTTAGGTTGGGAAAAAACATCCTGTTTTATTTATCTCACTTTTGACTTCCTTTCCTTCAGTAACTACTAAGGAATGTTGGTCTGTTTCTTATGGCTCTTCTCTTAATGGTTGACAACTTTTCTCTTTTTTTTTATCCTCAATATTTTTCTTCTAGAAGGGTTACACACCTATTGACAGTATCAACATTTGCTGTCTCTATGTATGCTTTCTGTTCTTGTGCAGTTTTTGAGAGTTTTTAATTCCTCTTACAATAAGTACCATTTTCCATAGTAGTTTGGCAATAAATCTGATGCTGTAATTTGGAAAAACTTGCGTCTAAGTGGACACTGCTCTTTCCCAAGTATGGTTTTGCTGTTGTTATATGTCATAGTTGTTTTCTTTTCAAAATGTATTCTTACTTTTTTCTTCCTTCCCTTTTGAGGTATATGAAGTATTTTTGTAAAAGTCATCAAATAAGCCCTACTTCTAGTACACTGTGTGTCTCTGATGAAACTGTTTTATTTCTAGTTCTTGAAAGCTTTCCTTTGGGCACCAGTTACGTATCAGCACTCCATATATTATTTTTTTCCTCTGCTGTTAGTTTTTGTCTCTGCTGTGCCTATGTGTAGTTCTCTTTTGCGCAAGTTTCATGTTCAGTTTGTCTCAGGATAACACAACTGAAGAGTAAAGCTCAGTTTATTATTTGTCACTCCAGTCTTTCAATCTAGCACATGTAGGAATTTACTCATGACCTTTGTTGTTATATAATATGTTCAGCATTATACAGTGTCTCATTTTTCCAGCTCATTAATAGATGTTTTCTGACCTGCTGTAACAGTTCCAGCAGCCCCTGTGTAACCTTCGCTCTCTGAAGGACAGACACGAGCAAGTCCTTTGCAGTAGCCCTGTGCTTGTAGTGGGATTTGCTGCCAAGAGCTCAGCCCTCGTGTTCGCTCCTGTGCATGGATTGTCTGCTCTGCATAGATATTAGTTCACTGAGGTTCTCTTTCACAGTGTCGCCACATACTGCAAATTGCCTGCTCATGTTAGGGCACCTTTTTGAACATTATGTCTTTAAAAAAAAAATCAAGACAATTAAATTAAACAGTATTCTCTGAAAATAAAACAAACAGTTTCAGAACAAATATGAGGCCTTGGTACTTATTTTTAAAATGTTCTTTACGCTCCAATGATTGTTTGCTGCTACCCTTATCTACAGTCATGCTGAATAAAGCTATAGCTAAATGGAAAGTTAAATGTATTCATGAGGTGTTAATGTCTACATCTTATTATTTGCAGTCTCTCAGAGAAAGCAAAAGTAACTACAAATAGCGCTATGCCAGAAACTGGTTTCTTTACCATCAATGTTGCTTCAGCATGCAATTAACTGATTCATTCTAAAGTGGTTACAGTTGTTGACGACAAGAGGCTTTGTATTTGAATATGACACATCTTTTGGTCCATGTGAAAACAAGTTTGAAAGTTAAATATTTTCTGACACTTTGGAGTGCCTTAATCAGTCCGTTTGGATGTAATGTAAACTGCCACAGAGTACATATTGAAAGTAATACACCCTTGTTTGATTACTGGCCACTCATGAGAGGAAATGTCTGTTAGATTGCGTTGTTTTATGAGTTTGATGCTGGTGCTGTTCATTTGGAAACATTTCTAAGGAAGAAGAAAAGATTTGCCCTAATACTGGAAAAGTAATAAAGATGTGTGTGTTTAAGGAAAATATTGGGGTTGTAGTGTTTCAGAAGGGCTAAAGTGAGAGAAATTAACGGGTTTTAGGTGGAGTATGAGTACACTGAGACTTAATTTCATTTGAATAAATTGTTCTGTGGTAAAGATTCTTTTTCTTTCTTGTAATTTACATACAGAAAGCTCCTTTGATCTGTCTCATGGCAAAAGAGTAGACTCATATGCTTGTAAAGTGACATAACTTTGGCTAACGTCATCATTCTGCTACATGACCATTACTGTAAAAAATTACACCACGTGAAATGGTGGATCTTTTTATGCTAGGACTGAATCCTCTGTGTAGCATTATTTTCTTATTGGACTAACAAAACATTCTTTGCCTTGTGGCTCAGGGGAGATGGAGCCACAGAGAGCATATCACAATGCCGTAAATTTCTAGTCTTTAAAAATTAAAAATGGTGTTTCACGGGGAACATATCCCAGGAAAATGAAAACATTTGGACCACCAAGGTATTGTAGTATATCTACTTGCTGCTCTGCTGCCTAATAACTTAGATTATTATTATTATTGTTGTTGTAGATCATATTTTTATGGTATTTTTCCTTCTCCCATTTTTAATTTGAACATTTCCATTTTCCGTGAATGAAGACATTTAAGAGTAAAGAGCAAGAAGTAGCATTGCCATTCTGGTTTTGCGTGTTCTAGAACTTCAAACTTTTTATGTGGCAGTTGATCGCAAACTGTAGAGTATTGTAAAATTTAGTTTCTTAAAATATTTGACTTTTTGTTGGCTTTGCATCATTCACTTTTTATCATGGCTTTGCCTTTTTCAAAAAGTGAGTGAACTATTCCCCTTCCCTCTTCTGGAACTTGTTACAGAGAGCAGGTAATTAATGTGTGCACTTTGAGATGCTGTAGAATAACAAGAAAAAAATGAAATTCTAAGGGTTAGTTTAAAAAAGAACAAGGTTTTGCATCTTTATGCCCCTTGTTGTGTTGATGGCAGCTCTACTTTTTTTTTTTTCCTTTCATTAGAAAGCCTAGAGTTCTTTCTAACAGATTAAAAAAAAAAAGGTTGGGTTTATCTGCTAATTGTATTCAAAGTTTTAAAGAACTTTTGGCATGTTTTTTAGCTGCCTATTAGCTGAGTTTCATACTTTTAGAAGCAGCTGCATCTCCTAAAAACCTCGCACTTTACCACTGCAAAATTTGTGTATGGCTGTGATCTGTCACACGCAGCCTCCCCTGTCCAGGTTGGTCCCTGAACTTCCCTGAGAGGAGAGATTTCTGCAGTCTGTTGTAGCACTGTTACTGCTCTCCAGGCCATTCCTTTCCTATGGAAAACAAGATGCTGGAGAGAGGAGGCAGTCTACACATATGTTGGGACAAGATTTTAAATAATGTATGGCCTGAGTGTTTCTAGGTCCCAGGGTTTACAAATAGCCTGCGAGTTCCAAAACATATACATTGGACCTACAGAATTAACTGTAATTATTAATGGCAGTGTTAATAACATGTAAGATCTTATCCCAATACTTATGCATGTATGCAAATATACTTTGTATAGCATTCTTCATGAAACACCTTGGTCTCAGAAAATTTCTGAATTTTGATGGCATCTTGCGAAGGTTTATAGCATTAGGAATTATCTTTTTATGATATATTTATTTTTTGTTAATGATTTTCTTAGACTATTTTCTAAATGATGCAGTTATTCCTTGGGTATATTAGTATTGCTTTCATCTCAAATATACTTCACAACTAGAAGCAAGTCTGTGAAGGCTTTCTCTATATGATTTTTTTCCCCCTTGGGTTTGTTTTGCAGACTTCAGAATTTTTCAAATAAGATTCTTTCAGGTTGAAAATTTCCAGTGGTCTATGAGATTCTAAAAGTCTTGGATAAAGCTTTAGAAATCATAGAGTGTCCTGAGTTGTGAGTGGCATTTCAGTAACTCAGAAATTGTCAAAGAAAAATGTCTTAAAAAATGTTAAAATTTTCTTAAGTATCTTTACATAATGGAGAGTTAACAATAAAATGGGGTTATGTGGTTTATGAATTAACTAGGCTTTGTTTTTCCCTCAGAGATCTTAGCTTTAAGAGTTGGCATTTCACGATCTGTAGCAGGTACCTGTCTGCATTATACTGGTTAAAGCTGCTCTCTACATAAATCTTTCTATGTTCTTCCCCCACTCCTCCAGGCGATAATACAAGATGATTGAATTTTGGTTTAGCGTGGTTTTTCTCGCCTTGTTGCCCTGGTTAAGTGAGAAATGGCAATATGTTCTGAGAAGTTTCTAGTAAGACGGAAAAAAGAAAAGCCATATTCTTAAGATTTATCTCAAACCCATGGAAGTTATTCACCTCTTCATCCATTCAATTTTCTAATACTGTAGTTCAACATAAAATAGATTCATGTTTTCTTTTTCTTCCTTCTGTTATAATTGGAGATTTCAGGGGACAAAACCAAATATTCTTGTTTAACCCAAATGTTTCCCTCTTTGTGTACAGAGGAAAGGAAGGCAGAATACTTTTTTTTTCCTCTGTGTACTCTTCAGTAGATATTTTGTTTACCTTTGTTTTCATAGTATTTTGCGTACTGAAATTGTGATCTTCAGTTCTCTGCTTTATATTCTAATTGTATGTACAAGAAATAATGTTTAATTGATGTTCTAATGTTATTCCTAAGTATATCTTAAAAGAGTTACAAAAAGAAAAAATACTTCCAGTAACCATTAATTCTTTCTGGTTGAATCCTACATTTACCTTTCTTCTCTCCTCCTTTTTCTTCAAAGTAGTCTTCTTGTAATGTGAATTAAAAACAGGGTTGCTTTTGAAAACAAATCAAAACTCTGTTAGTTTAGGCCCAACTAAGATTAAATCTGGTTTTCATAGAAATTGTTCTCACTTAAGTCCTGAAATCCTCATTTTATCTGAATATTCTTGACTTGGCTGCTGATTTGATAATGCTTATCAGTAACTTTCCCCCAAACCTTGTTCTTTCATGCCATTCATTTTTTAGAGATGAGCGCAGCGTGGAAATACGTAAGTCAGAAAGATTATATTTGTACTCATGAGTAGTTACAAGGTGTCCAATACAGAGGTGTTGTAACATATCAGAGGTGTAATAAGATGCACCTTACTTTTATCCAAGGAAAAGAGCAGTATCTGTAAAGGAGTTGACACAGATGTTACAAAATTCTACAGTTCTGTTTAAATAATAGTATCCACTCCTTCTCTGCAAGTTATTAAAGTTTTTTGTTGATCATATAGGCTTGGAAGCATAAATCAAATATTCAACAAAGTAGTTTACAAAGATCAATGATTACAGATATTGTACAACTGTATTGAATGGTAGTCTAAATTTGAAAAATGCATGACCTGCTTGAATTGTCTGTAATGAAGCCTTTAAGACAATTATAGACTACCAAGGAAATTATTTTTTCACAAAGTGATAATGATGAAGATGTAATTTAATGGCTTCGCTTCTGGCAATGTAGATGCTTCCCATTTCCCCTTCAAGACCTACTTAAACTCCTCTGACGGTTCATGGGAGGGAGTTAAATTCACAAGAAATATGCTAGATTTTTCTATAATTAATAATAATAATAAGTTAGAGGGTACTGTCAGAAGAAATGCCTTTCCTGAAGAAAACAGCTTTAATTCTTCTATAATTCCATTTTATTTATTTCTTACCAGCAAAGTTTTAAAGCTCTAGAAAACACAAATTCATAACAGAAGTGATGACAGGCCGGCAGCCCTGTAGCAGTACTACCACGAACTGTGTCAACCTAACACAATAAAAAAAACCCTCCCACCTCTTCAATTATGACAAACTCAGTGACTAGAACTGCCCTTTAGAGAGTAGGCTGCAGCCGTGTTCAACAGCGTTGAGCTCTGTTTTCTTTGATTGCAACATTTCATACAATTGGATTCTTACATTAATAGTTAGATATGCTCTTCACACAACAGAAAGAAACAAAAGGCTTTGCAGTTTATTGATGGAATGCCACTTTTGCGTTTCTGTGCAAATTTTTCAATCTCTTTGAAAACTACAATCGGGAGGCTATTAGAAAAATGAGGCCTATAGTGTGTTTGCCTCTTCTCAGAAGAGAAAGGCCTTTGGTTACCAGCTGCTTTATTATTATTGCAACTTGTATATCTACTAATTGTTTTTTCTTTACTTTTAGGAAACCCTGTTTAACTAGATATGCAGTTTTAACTATATGACTAGGACATTTAGTCCTTCCTAACAGTTTCAAAACATAATGGGTCAAAAGGTATAGCTTTAGGACTTAATCCTTTTGTCTGAAAGTTCCAGTGGCTCAGTTCAATGTATTCGGCAAATGAAGCAGACACTTTTTATTTTGCTGTTTGTAAGCTTGATTTTAGATCAACCAGAAAGAAATTACAAGAGTAGGATCAGGGAAGCTATTTATTAAGCAGTGTTACAAATGGCATTTTTCAGAGTTATTTCATATTCAATTAGTAATTTCTACTTCATTCTAGATTTTGTGTGTCAGATCTGTTTCTATACTGCTGAATATGGCTGTTCATAATTGTTTTCTTAGTGACTGCATATAGATGCGTAAGCAATGCTTATACTAATAATTTCTAACTATAATTTTTGCCACACCGCATCAGGTGTTAATCAGAGTGACTTCATTTTTTTCCTCATTTCTTTAAACATCTCACCCCGTTCTAACTCTGAAGCTGCCTGCAATGCACCTTTAAAAACAATTTTCACATTTACAAGGACAGTGACATAGCAAATTGTTACTATGAAGCAAAGATTTTTTTTTTTCTTTTTTTTGGTAAGTTTCAGGTTAGTTACTGTGGAATTGGAAATGTGTATCTTATCTAAGGTGTTTATATTCAGAAACTCAGCTTAGTTGTCTCTTGCTTGTACCGTTGTGACTTAATTGATCTCAGTAGTTTTGTTCCTAGTTCTGGGTAGTGAGAGAAAGGCACTTTTTTTTTTTTTAAATCTTTAATTTTTGGATGGCGAGAAGGAAGTTTGGGCTGGTTTTGGAAATAAAGTAAAAAAAAAGAAAATCTCCTTTTATGTGCTTATTGAGCATATACTTTGCCCTTGCAGTAGAACTAAGCACACCCTAGCAAAGTAACTCCTGTGTCATACTTATTACATTTCAGCTACAGCAGAGCAAAGCTGCTTGTGTCTCAAGATGTAAATTTTGACCTCAGCTTGCAGAACTGAGGTAGAAAGGAAGAAAGAATGAGTGAAAGGGGAATGACTTCTGGTTTGGTTCACAATATCTATTTTTATTTTTAGCACATTAATCATACAAGAGAATGAAATGGACTAAAGTTCCTTGCAGTCTTAGAGTCTCTGAACACATATTTTTTATTTCATTTCATAGGATGCACAGCACTGTTTCTTGTAACTCTAAGCTGTCATACTCAAAACAGAGTCATAACATAACATTTCCATTATACTCAGAACCACTCTCTAGCAAAATAAGATTCAGCCTCTTCCCTTTGAGATAGCTGAAAATATAACCTTAATAGCTGCTGTCGGAGAGTCATCTTCCAGCTTTTTATTTCTGCTGTAGTCCTCATGTGAATTGGGTTCACTGGTGTGTTAGTGAGATTCTCTGTCTGAACCTTTTTGTAATCACTGTATTCTTCCAGGATTGTAGTGTGGATAAGTTGTATGTCTTTTTATGAAACATCCCTGTTACCGTTTTGTTATTTTTCCCATTTTAAGCAATAGATAGTAGCATTTAAGTTAAATAGATTTTGATGTTTGAAGACCTTATGCTAGTTGTAATATGTTAAAATAATAATAGGTTGGTTTGATCCAAGTGCAGGATTTAAGACATGAATCTGTTCTCAATCACCTCCTCTCTACCAGGAAATGCCACTCTTAAAAAAGCTTTAAAAGCTAAAATATTTTAGTTGAAAGTTAGGACTGGGTCCAGTACATCCATCTTTAGGTACCTGATGTATGCCAAATTTTTAAGCGTGCTCTATAGCACTTATACTAAAATAAAATCATTTTTGTGTGCAGTTAAGAGATTGATGGAGGTCTCTGGAGTGGTTTCAAACTGAGGTGGTTTGAAACCCTTTCACTGGCATTCTCTCTCAAATGCTTACTTTTGAAATATCTTCTCCACGTCTTACATGAACTGTTGTTGATGCCTTGTATTTGCATTTGTTTTTCAAACTTCCTAATCAGTGTGTATCTGATCTATCTTATTAAGTAGAGATTTTTTTATGGTTGGAAGTAGAGTTCTTGGGCAGATCACACAACCTTGTACAGCAATTTTCACAACAGAAGCCTAGCTCAAAATATGCTGATAAGATCTTTCAGTTAATAAAACCTAATATATTCTCTATTTCTAGTGTGATATTTTATACTAGTATTACTAGGTAGACTACATCCTCTGTGCAGAGAAGCCAAAGTTTTTCAGCAAAATTTAACATATATACTGGGAAAAAAACTATACAGCTCTTCAGCAGCAGAACTGAGAATTCCTCTGTAAATACTCACGAAGAAAATAAAAGGAATCCTATTAAACAACTGTTATTGTATACTGAACTATCTAAGTGGCAGTTTATTGAGAAATATTAATATGAAAGTCTAGTACTAATACAGTCTGACTGCAGTTGAGTAGCAGACTGGCTTAATGTCCTGGAAACAGGAAAAGCTCTTTTTGCCATACAAAGTGTCCTCAGTGCACAGGGCTCAGAAACAGGAAAGCTGTGGGTTGGATGATGCTTGGGGCAACTTGATGTAGTTGAAGATGTCCCTGCCCATGTCATGGGGGTTGCACTATATGATCTTTAAAGGTCTCTTCCAGCCTAAGTGAATGTATCATTTAGGTATCTCTCGGTGGATTCAATGGAGATTAATTAAAAAGGTTCTATGATTGTGTGTAAGTTTTTATTTCACCATGCAAATTTTAAGCAAGATGATTATAATCTAAACCAAATTACAGTCTTCCAGTAGGTCTGTGCTTCTACCCATAATGTTAGGAAACAAAAAGAGCTTGTTTACCATCACTAGCTTTGAGTGGTCACACTCTGGGCTCCAGGTTGTATTTGACTGAAGAGTCAGTTAGGACCTGCCTCCAGCTTACTGCCAGGTCTTGGAGGTAGGACTTGCTGTTACCATGTGGGGTTTTTCAGTGCTCTGTGAGAACAGCCCTCTACTGTGGTCCTCAGCCCCATGTGGGAAGTGAGGGCTGTGGTCATGCGACTTCAAAGAAGCCTGTGGTTTGCCTAGCTGCAAGTCCACACTTATCATGTGGTGCTCAAAGTCCCTAAAATTGTTTTCTGTACCATGATTTTGAGGTTTTATGGACAGTTTTCAAACAAAGAGTGACTACAGCTCATAAAACATAATTTTCAATTTGCTGTATCCTGCTTGGCCACATGGATCTCTAAGGTCTGATTATTTTTTGTATTTTAGATTCTAGTTAGGATTAGGAGTTCTTGGTATACAACTGCTAAAGAGATACTCTGATCAGGTCTTGCAGTATTTCTGACACATTCCCTTTGATTGGAAGCCATCAGCCATGATGAAATGTCCTCTGTCTTGGAACATTAAGCGCATTGTTGATGTTTGTTTTTCTCCCCTTAGTGTTATCACCACAGAGAAATTACTCCATCAGCAGATTTACTTCAAAAATTTTAGGCACTTTTGAGCAGGTGGAAGAGATTGGCTTTATTAGTCTGTAGTTCTTTGCACTTCCTTTGTGGTAGCATGTTTGACACATTGCTGCAATTAAGTTTAGAACATTGTCCAAGGCCATACTGGAAAAATAATGTTTTTCATTTCTATTAAAGTCACTCTGTCATTTGAAATTTTTTCTAGTGTTTATGAAACTGACTTTTTGGACAGCATGACAGAAAGTGACTTAGAAACATGTAATGCTGAAAGTCAAACAACTTGAATTTGCAACTTGCCTAGGTTTTATATATATGTAGCCTCCTGGGCAAACAAAAGATTTCTGAGAAAAAGGAAATAGGTGTTAGAACTGTGGCATGCTGAAGAGAATTTTTGCTTTGGTTTAATTTTGTTGGATTTTTTTGAGTGAGGAATAAAGTTTTCTGACTCTCCCCACCCTCCATTGACTATTGTTTTTTCCATTTTTGCTGGTTTGTGTTGTGGGCTGAACAGAACAGCTCTGGGATGTCTTTTCAGGGAAAGTTATGTTTCTTATAGCTTTTCCTGGAGAAAGTATATCTTAATTAAGAAGATATACTTAGTTATTCTTCTGCTGATTTTAATAACATGATGACGTTTCTCGTTTCATCTACCTTGTGTGGTGATTTCTTACAAGTTGCTTGGGACATCTCATTTCAAAACAACTTTTTAGACCGTGTTTTGTATCCTTGAGGTCAGTGAACCGCTGCTACGTGTTGTCAGCAATCTGTTGAGAAGAAGAGAGAACACCTTGGTGAAAGGCCAGCTTCCTTGTGATCATGCCATAAGCTGTTCTTCCTGGAGCTGTCAGATGCTCTCTGGATGAGAACAGTCCTTGTGTGATGCTGTTGCCTTGTTGTAGTAGCTCATATGCTAAAGGCAATGTAACTGTTCCCTGACTTGGGCCTCATCATACACATTTTAAGAAGGTGCATCTTTGTTTGCCATGGGTTTCAGCCCAGCAAGCGGGATTGTGTAGGCACCATATCGGATGCTGTTTGCATAGTTCTGTTTTTAATGGCTAAGGGCCTCATGAACGCCTGAGAAAGCATATCGGGCAGTTTCTGTGAATCAGTAGCTTTTCTATTTTTTAAACTATTGAGATGCTGTCAGCTGATATTTAATAAGTGCATATTTAGAATGTTTTGAATTAAGTCATATATATTGCCTATTATTTCAAAGTTTGGTTCCCTCATGCTCCGGAGTTAAAATACAGATTTCTCTTTAATGTTTCCTGTACTGTTTTGTATTGATGATGGAATATTTGCTCACAGCTTCACATCAGAACAGGGTTTGCATGCCTTACTCCTGAACTGTTTCTTTTACTTCCCTGTGGCATTAAAAAGAAGGATAAGGTGCATATGTGAATACAAGCTAGCATTAAGATATGTCTGCTGTATTAACGTAAACTAAAAGCCTTTTGAATTTGTCCAGAAGCTTCTTCACTTCCCCGCAGAAGTAAAATGTTTCTTTGCATATAACATGAGAAACTTGCTTCCTCTGTAGCTGCCATTGAAGAATTCTCCCAGTAATATAAGCCCAGAGGGGCAAATACGTAATACGCATTTGGCAATAGTTCTATGCAGCTAGTATTTTTTGAGCACCAAATTCACCTTCTTTTTAAGCCTGTTAGCAATAACTTGAATTCACTGTAGGATGTCTTATATCAGACAAGGGCAAACAGACTGACAGTACTCACAGTGAGTTATCCAGTGACAGTTTGTTTCTCTGGACTTAGTGAAGTAATCACCATGTAGCGTATTTGTATATCTTGAAGTGTACTTATATTAATATTCTAGTGCAACAGAAAAGAAAGAAATAGATTTGCAAAAATTAAAGCTCTGGAACAGACTTCTACCTGCTCCCTACTAAAATGAATAACAGATCATTTCTCTGAATTTTTCTAAGTGCTAATCAAAAATAATGATTTGCAAATCATCACTCAACTTGGAAGCAGTAATTTTAATTTTTGGTGATTATAATAATTATTTTTTCTTTATCTTTGGAAGTTATGGTTTATCAGTCATATGAAATGGTTTACCAAATAACTTGTTCCTTATAACTGGCTTATGATTTTGTACTAGCCTTTATTTGATGCTTGCTATGTATTCTAATAGAGAGTTTACATTTCTTTAACTTCCATGTAGCTGTAAGAACAACCTAAATGCTGGTTATGAGAGTAGATCAGTCAGAAGGTACAAGATAGGAATACTGCAGCAGCATTTCCTTTGACTGGTTTGATGGGCCAGACTGCATTCAGGTTCAGCCTGCCTGGTTGAGTACTTCAGCACCACATGCCGTGAAATTTAGGTGTAGCTCAGATATTTTGGTTGAGTGTGCATAAAAGCAGTGCTTATTGCTTCCTGTGACAATGACTGAAGTGGTTGTCTCTGTAAGGTGGTAGATTTAGATTTTGCTTTTCTTCTTAAACAAGTTCATTTGGAAGGAAAAGGGGGAATACTACAGCAAAGAATAGAACATTCTTGTTCCTCATGTCTTCCTGAGGCCATCTTTGCCAAAGGGTTTGAACGGGCATCCCTTTAATGAGCCCTTAAGTCAACAGGCTCCATGTTGATTTGTGTTGGCACTCATCTGAATTTTATTCTTTAAAAGGCAGCTTTTGCCTTTAAAACACAATACTGTATATACACACACACTATATACATATATATACATGTTTATATGTTTTATATTTATATACAAATTATATACATGGTGTGTATATATATATGTATATGTGTATATATATGTATATAACATAATACCATAAAACAAATGTTATGGGATGTTGGAGAAGGAGGCTCAGGCCCTAACGGTAAATTGAAAGGTTGGGTCTCATTTTCTGGATTAGTGCTGTAACAGGCTGTTGTGCAGAAAGTAATTTCTGTTGCCTGTCTTCCTCATCCCCACTTTTGCCAAGCTGTTGTAGGTGATTTTGGGGTCAGCTGTTACATTACTGCTTTTTTTCTCCTCTTAGCCATCATGAGTAACCATACTCATGCATTTTTAAACTAGCTTTCACAGTAGGGAAGTGTGAATGGAAGGTTTTTAGGAGGGAGCTGCAAGACTGACCTTTTGCCACAAATTACAAAATAGTTTTCTACTAATTATTGTTTATTTAAAAATCAAATTATCCTTTCCTTTTTTCTTCCTGATTGTTTTGCTAACTCAAGAGCCTTCAGCCTTAATTCTTCAGTGGGTCTGGGTGGTTTAAACTAATTTTTGCAATTTCAGACCCATTCCAGTGACAGCTGTATAGTTGCTAGTCTTTTGCATTGCTTATACTGGTTTTGTCTGTCTTGTTTGACTTCTGATATCTCAAAGGGAAAATATCAGATTCCCACTGAAAGACATGGTAAGGATAGAAGAAGGATGGGGAATGAGTTATGCACCATGCTTTATTCAGTGGCATGTTGAAGTAGGTGGGTGTGAAAACCATTGACTAAGTTCTGCATGTGATACTCAAGACTTGACAAAGTCTTTCTGATAGGAAATCTGTCACTGTTTTGGCTTTGCCATTACTATATTTAAATCCTGTGTTCTTTAACACTGTTTCAGTTGATACAGTAGGAGAATAAACACACAAAGGCCTGTGTTACATTTAAATGCAGAAATGAGAGAAAATGTAAATGTCGTTGTTATTATTACTATAACTCTGGGAGTGGAAGAAACATCTCACGCTCTCTGGAATGTTGATTGTCCCGACCATTTCAACAATTGCATAGATTTGTTTAAAAGTTAACACTTTATACTATGCTAAATGCCATCAATTGAGTTGCAAAAAGCAAAGCAAAATTTTTCGCTTCTGTAATTGTGTTCTGGTTTATAATTATATATATCTTGTGCCCCAAATGAACATTTCAGTAATTTTTATGGCTTCTTACACTGTTGCATACCTTAAGGAGCTTAAAGGAATATTGTGAAAGACTGATAGAAAAGCAAAATCATAGTCATCTCTGTGTTCATTCAGTATTGATGGTGACAAAATCTAATGAGATTTTCTCAGTCTTAGGCCAAAATCTTGATAAAAATGACTAATTGTGGTTGAATTTGGCTAAATTGAATATTGAAGATTAATATCTTCTACATATGGACAGAAATCTGCCTCACAGGTATGAACATAAGAAACCTACTGGTTGAATTAAAAATCTTGCCTTTAAGCATTTCTCTATCCCCCATCAAAATAAAAATCTTTCAGAGTTTAGATGTCCAGGATCTGATTTTTGACTCACTGGAATATACTGAGTGTACAGAATTAAAATTCTTTTTAGAGTTCTAGCAGCAGGATAAATCATAGGTGTATTTCAGCTGGGAAGCTTGATGCAAAGATGAGGTGAGTTATTCAAAGAATAACTCAGAACCAAGGCTTAAGATGAGATATGGCCAAGATGAGCTTTCATGCCTACTAACCTCATCTCCTTGATAAACTGGAGATTATTTTAAAATTACAATAACATCACTTGAATAAATTCAGAAAGTGTATAACCTTCTGAGAATATCAAGCTCCATATTCATTCATGAAGTTATAATCTGAAGATGTCTTCATGTGAAAGTAAGTGGTTGATAAAGCTGAAGTTTAGATACCGCATCGATGCTTTACTATACCACTAACCTATGTAGATCTGCATTTCCAGTTCTGACTCAGCAGTGATTTGAGCAGATCATACATACCGCTTATGCACTGTGATCTAATGTCAGGTGACCTGTAGGTTTTTCTGAATATGCATCAGCATATTTTTGTGCCAGATTCCAAACTAAGTAATCCAGTGCCTCTGTCATTCTTGTCACTTTGTTTTTATTGTGACTGGCTTTTTTACACACTGTAAACAGCAGCAGTGGAGTTGACTGTGCTTTTTATATAGAAGGCAGCTTGCTGCAGAAAATGACTAGAAGATGATATGTGGCCAGGGAATGAATATCACTCATTCCCAGTGAAATGTGGCAAGTTGATGGACAGTACGTTGTGCTGATAATGTCCATGTAAAAGATGTATCAAGGGACGAGCTAGTAAGATGAAGAGTGTTTTGAAAAGCAGAAGGGAATGAAGCTGAGGTTACACATGTCCTGCAAACTGCAAGAGCTAAGAAGTCTTGTTTTTCCTTCCCTCTGTTAGAACAGGCCACTGCCACATGTGTCCTGCTGTGTTACCAGCTTATATTCCTGATGGGAGCTAGCAGCTGGGGCTGGAATCACTTGCTTAAATGTGTGTGTTTATTACCACTTGGGATGCTATATGTCTGCTCATGCAGTAAGGTGTGAGTCTCGCCCAGATTACTTTTTTCAATGTCAGTTTTATATGGATGTCTTAGACACACTAGGGTGTCTAAAATACCAGTAGGTGCCTATAATGCAGCACTCAAATTGAACTTCTAATTCCTCTTGCTTGTTTTATTTCATTGATATGTTATATTCGTGTGTGTGCATTAGATTTAGTTTCTTATTGTATTGCAGATTGATGGTAGTTTGAAATTACGGTTCTTTGCTATGCTTAAACTGATCAATCAGAATGCTGTGGTTACGATGGCAAAAAGACTACCCTACCTCATATTTCTTAAGCACTTTTTTTGATATTCCTTGATTTCAACGGGAATAAGAAATCTTGAAGTTGTATCACTATTTAGGATTTATTTACTGATATCTAATTATAAGGGGGACAGATTTTCCTTTGTCTTCAATCAAAAGGAACATCTGTCTTTATCTCATATATGTATGCAGGAAGTACAGCTTTTTCAGCAGTGGTCTCCTCAAATTCCAATTTTGCAATGTGTGTGTGTGTGCTCGTGTAATTTTGTTCCCCAGATTTTATTTTTTATTCATGTGCTGTTGTGAAACATGTCTATCTACATCTATCCTTTTATCATCTAATCATGACAATTAAAATCATGTTGTTTCTCAAGAGTTACAAATATGTAGAATCTTACAAGAGGTCATGAATCTTGAGATGAGGGTAATTTTCTTTGCATCAAAGTTGATGACCAGAGTCCAAATGCTATGACTTCAAGCAGAGTAAAAGTGATCTCTTTAAAAGAAAAGTTGAATGTTTTGTAAGCCAATTATTTTAAAGCAAGATTAATGAGGAGAGAGAAGGAAAGGCTTTTTGTCATCTTGCTTGTTTAAGCATTTATGTTGCTTTAAACAATTGAGTAATATGTGAGATTAACTCACATTTAAATGTAGGCAGTGATCAGTTGTGGTGTGTTGACCAATTTGGGGGTTTGTTTTGGGGGTTTTGTAGGGTTTTTCGTGTTGCACCCCCCCCCCTTTTTTTTTCCTCCTTGGCACTGAGAAAACTAAGCTCTAACACAATGCAAATAGGATAACAACTGTTTTAACAGATTTGACTCAAACTTCTTCATGAGTACTCTGCAGTTGGCAAACTGCAACATTGCATAGCAGCTTATTTTTAGATCTGCAATCTGGACACTATTAAGCATTTCTTGAAGAAGAAAAAGCAAATTTTGTTCCCAGATCTGGTATGTGATATTTAAAATGCAGGAGGCTATTAAACTGAGTATGGACTACCCCTGTGAAACGTCTGTAAAATGTCCATGTCTGTCCACAAAATGGTCATTGAGTTCATTTAGTCCATGACTTTGGGCTCTATCTGTTATGGTGGTCATTCAGGAAAGGAAAGGTGGTGTGTTGTATGGAGCTACTGGGCATCAAAGGCAGCTCAGGTTGGGGCACTGCTACACTTGCAGAGCTTTTTGTAAGGCTCGTCCTCCATTGTTTTGGGTGCTTCCTGCTATACTGATTCCTATAACATGCAACTCAAATAATGGGTTACAAAAATACCCTTGGTCCCTTTGGACCACACCATAGGGTTTAACATTGCAGTGAACTCCTCTCCTTGCTCATAGCCTGGCTAGCAACAAGGGAGTCCTGCTATAGTAATTCCCATAAAATGCAACTCAAATAATGGGTTTTTCTCCTGATTTCTCTACCTCCCCTTCCACCCTGGAACAATGTCAGGGTGTGGGAATTGGGGGTTGTGGTCCGTTCCTCACACGTTGTTTCTGCTGCGCCTTCTTCCTCAGGGGGAGAACTCCTCACACTGCTCCCCTGCTCTAGTGTGGGGTCCCTCCTGCAGGAGACTGTTCTCCATGAACTTTCCTAACATGAATCCTTCCCACGGACTGCTCCAGCATGGGTCCCTTCCATGGGGTCACAGCCTCCTTTGGGCATCCACCTGCTCCAGGTAGATATCTACTCCACTGTGGACCTCCATGAGCTGCAAGGGGACGGCCAGCCTCAGTGGTCCCCTCAACCACGGGTTGCAGGAGAACCTCTGCTCCAGTGTCTGGAGCACCTCCTCCCACTCCTTCTACTTTGACCTTGGTGTCTGCAGAGTTGTTTGGACTCGAATTCACACTGGAGTACCAGCCTGTCCTGTACAGCAGCACAGAAGCAGCAGTGGTGCCCTGGCCATGTGCCAACCCAGATGCATCACCATTGCTGTTATCAAAATGTCCCGGGCACAGCCGAGTCAGATGATGAGCAGTACAGCAAGCAGAGAAAGCAAAAAAACAGCCACTAACAAACACCAGACTGATTTACAGCAAGGTGAGCAAGCTCTATGGCAAGCACAGGAGCCTGCCAATTAATAGCTAAACAGCAATAACAGCTATAAATTGGATTTAGCACATTCCAATCAAAACTGTCATTATCTTGAACCCTTTGAGCTCCATGTTTTGTGCCAAAAATGACAATAGTGGTTCAACAGCTGCCAGCAACTAAACAGCCACTCGCTCATTCCCCCCACATTCTGCCGTGGGATGGGGGAGAGAATAGTAAAAGTGAGAAAACTCATGGATTGAGATAAAGGCAGTTTAATAGGTAAAGCAAAAGCCACACACACACAAGCAAAGTAAAATAAGGGATTCATTCACTACTTCCTATAGGCAGGCAGGTGTTCAGCCACTTCTGGGAAAGCCAGGCTCCATCAAGCTCTCTGAATATCCTCCTCTTCCTTCTTCTTCCCCCAGCTTTATATACTAAGCATTCACATGGTATGGAATATCCCTTTGGTCACTTGGGGTCAGCTGTCCCAGCTGTGTCACCTCCCAACTTCTTGTGCATCTGGCATGGGGCGAGAAGCTGAAAAGACCTTGACTGCTACGTCGCAACAGTGAGAGCACTCTGGTGTTACCACCATGCTGCTTCTACTAAATCCAAAACACAGCACTATGCCAGTTACTAGGAAGAAAATTAACTCTATCCCAGCTGAAACCAGGACAACACTATATTCTTAATTCACCTTCTCTGCTCACAGAGGGTACCACCTGGCAGTATCAAGCAAACTGGGTGCTAGCCAGCGTAGCATTGTTGAAAGCCCAGTTGCTTATGCTTCTGCTGATTCAAAATGGTATTGTGATACCTTTCCTGTGTGTTGTATAGGTCTCCCACATTACTCTTAGCTTTTTTCCATAAGTGGCGTTAAGAAACATTTGCAAAGAGTAGTACAGGTGCTATTTTTTTTTAATTTCATTTTTCATCTAAGAGGTTTTTGTGAACCATTTGCTGCCCTGTTAAGCAGTTCAGACAAGTACATTGCTTCTTTAGCTGATCTTTTGGCTCAGCATCCCTTCTAGTTACTGAAGGAAAACATATACAAGAGTGCTCTGGCAGGCGGCAGAGAGTATCTTCTGAACTGCTGTGGGTTCACATGGTAGTAGGTGCAATGATGGGAGATGGCCACAGTGTTTCTCATTTGATTCCAGATTGAAATCATGTGAAGATCTCAGGACAAGCAGATTACTGTGGTTAAGCGGCGAGATTTGTCAGACTGCAGGGAAGATCTTCGCTTATATTGTAGTTACGGGCTCTGCTTTCTTCAGTTTGCCTTCTTCATAGTAAATATGATAAAGCTGAAGGCTTTTAAACTCCATTGAGTAATTCTTATATATTCAGAACGTGAGGCAATGTGCGCATGAATACATTCACTGTGTTATTATGCCTATAAAAATATTTTTACATGGCAAAGGACATACTGATATGTGAATACCCTAATTTTTCTAAATAAATCTTGTAAGAGCAACTATTTTCTTTCCTTGCTTTTGCCTTTTGTTGCTAAAGTGATAATAGTAAGCATACCTTTAGAGGTACAGAAAGCAAAGATATGCATGGAAGTTAAAGCATGGTTAACAGCAGTAGCTGGTGTTTCAAAGGAGACTACTTAAATAGATAAACAGACTGGTCGAAAATCCACTGTTCAGGATCTTTGCTGAAAGGAAGCCAAGAGTTAAAAGGACTTTTCTTCCCTGTTTTGGTGTTAGATTAAATGTTATTGACCTTCTTTTTCAAAGATTTGTCTGGGGGGAAAGACAGAACTGTTTGTTTATATTAAAAAAAAATAGTTTGAAACCTAAAAACACCTTTGACAAAGAAGCTGATCGTTTTACTGGCAAAATTCAGCCTGAAGCTTACTGTTGCCAGAAACCCTCTGGAAATACAAGTGGGTGTGTTCTACTTGAGTAATCACATGTAAATGCAGAGGTGCCGGCAGCACTGTAATAATGACTGTAGTGTCTTTGAAGGCACTCTGAAGCTTCTGTTCAAAGACATTCTTAAATAATTAAATCTTTTTCTTATTTTTTCAATTTACGTGGAATATGTAATGACATCCCCCAAGTACCAGATTTCCTTCCTTCCTTCCTTCCTTTTCTTTCTCATGCAAAGAATAAACACAGTATTTTAATTCAGACACTGCTTGCTAACCTGTGTTGAGTCAAGAATGGTGATGAGAGCAGGTCCAGATAGTTCTTTGTTGTGACCCTCAGTAACCTTTTCTTAACACAGAAGTGACAGCTTGAAAAACCTGGGTACTCCTGAGGTGGTTTTAGAAGTCTGTGTTCCCCTCTGCAAATAAAGGAAGGCAATTTTGTCCACTTTGATGTGCCCTCTGGCTCCTGGCAGTTCACTCTGAGACCATTTATGTGGTCCTCCTTTTAAGACTGGCTGCTCAACCTGCTCTACATATATATATATATATTTTTATTTTTTTTTTTCAGATACCGAACGTCTCTATACTGTAGTGTTTGAAGAGATCTGTGGGCGTTTTGGAAAGGCCTACACCTGGGATGTGAAATCCTTGGTCATGGGTAAAAAAGCCCTAGAAGGGGCAGAGATTATTCGAGATACTCTAGATCTTCCAATGACCAAAGAAGAGTTACTACATGAAAGTAAAATAATGCAAGAGAAAATATTCCCTACTGCTGAATTGATGCCAGGTATGTTTCTCTTCAGTATTTGTAAACTGTTTACAGAATTACTTAAATGCTAGCCAAGATTGAAATTTTTAATCTGCCTTCCACAAAGCAGTTTCTCGTACAGATTCAGTTCCATCACTCTAGTTGTAGCAAGTTTTACTCAAATCTACCTGCTATTTACCTGTTAAAGAGATATTTTTACCTGTTAAAGGGTAATGAAAACTTTTTTTCTTGTTTACTTGGAAAAGACCTTTTTGTCTATATGTTTTAAAAGAAGAAAAATTATAAAGTATATGTGCATGAATTTTGTTTTGTAAAGAAGACATTCTGTTGCTGTTGGCATGTGCATAAACTCAGCAAGTTAGTTTTCTCTGGCTATGAGCACAGTCCAACTTTGTAAAGCACAAATACACTTTTAAATGTACAGGCAAATGTATGAGCCCATGGGTTTCATCTTGCCTAACCTCAATGTTGAAACTTAAGCCTGGCATTTGAGCCAGCCATGTGTCAGTGGAGAGGGAGAGTTTCTCAGGTTGTCTTAAGACACGTAAGTTTAATCACGTTCTGAAGATACATGTTTTTTTACCAGTGATTGTGAAGGAAGCCCAAATGAGTAGCTTAAACCAGGTACCTCAAGATAAGTAAGAAGGTGAATCTTAATTGTAGTATGAACTCATAATTTTGTATTCTGTTACATATACATCTGGAATGCTTAAAGAAAAATCCTCAGCCATGCAAGATAAGCAATACCTAAAGCTAAGATTACTGTTAATTTTTTCTGCAATGTTAAACCTCCTGGAGCAAATATCAATAATTTACAAATGAAAAAAAAGTAAAGGAAAGGGGGAGAATGAAACAGTATTAAAAGTAAAATAACTACATGTCACTATACCAAGTCTCACTGTTATAATTTTTTCTCTTTGAATTTATGTTTGTTTGGCCTGAAAATCTCTACAGCATATTAATGATGTTTGCATTTTTAGATCCTTTTTTATACCTAGTTTCATAATGCATTAAGAGGATGAGCGTTAAAAATATGTGGTATGTTAGGAATAAATAACAAACAGCAAAAATAAAACATCTAGGTTTTGTTTTTTTTTTTTTTTTTAGGCACATTAAAAAATAGAGTATTTTGTACAGCAAATTTATTTAGTTATCTCTCTGATGTCTTTTATATGACAGATTTTTCAAATTGCATCTTTCTTGCTTGTAGATCCACCTAAAACTGTAAGACCAGTTAAAGTCTCCAGGAAAACAAGAAAGATGGAGGGATGTGGTTTTTATTTTTCATGTCAAACTTCTGGAACTAACTTTGCAGCTATCTCTTTTGCAAGACAAACAAAACTCCTTAGTCTCAGTTTGGAAAAAGCCAGGTGGACAGATTGGGTGAAATGGTAGGAGACACAGAGAAGAGTTGCTGTAATGTAACAGCGCACTTAACAGGTGCTTTTAAATGGATATTCGGTGCCTGCTGAGGACTGTGATATTGTGGCTGAGCTGGCTGGAACAGAATTGCAGAGGGATGATGGAACAGATTAGCTGAAGGAAACAGAGTTTTGAGCTGTTCCTGCCTTCAAAATTGAATTCTGGGCTTACTAAAGCTAGGCTATTATCGATGAAACAAGCAAAATTCTTAATGGGACAAGCAAGTAAACATTTTTATCATCACCAGAATTGTTCAACGGATTATCTTTTCAGTTCAGCTAAATACATACGATAACTTTCTTCAGGCTATTTTCCAAAGCAGAATTGATGTGAACTTAAGTACTTTATGCTCACTGGCCATTGTGGGGAGCAAATGCAGCCTTGGTCACTGAAGTAATGGGATCTGTACTTTACTTGGAAGCAGCACATTAGATACAAGCTGAATTGCTATGAATTTTGAGAAAATGAGCTTCATGTCAGCTAATAATCTAGAAGGAAGGAGGTTCAGCTGTTTCTTTAAGGACTGACCTGTTCTTCAATCTGTTAATCAGATATTTTTTTAATCTGATACTTATCTTCTCTCCTTTTGTATCTTCTGAGAATATATATTAGTGTAAACCTTGTGGATTTATTCTACAGTCTCTAATGTTCTTTAATGAAAAATGGACTTCATGCAGGTATTGTGTAAAATGTAAGACTGTGGTGACATTTTGAATTTACAATATTCTCTAAATAAGCTGATCTTTCAGATGATTGCAGGTAAATGCAGGAAAGTGAAAATTAATTGTCATATTTATTAATGGCGTAAAATGACTCTGACGTGCTGAATCTGTGGCCATCTTTTGGCAGTTAATAGTCAGGTGAGGTTCCATTTTTCGATCAATTTTTACAGTTTTTCCAAAAATAAGGCTCAAATTTGGTTTTGTAGAGAGCAGTGCTGAATGGTGGCCAATGATGTTTGAAAAAGTGACTGAAGCAAAGCAACACTTGTTTCTGGACACAGAATGAGCCATGTACCTGTGTGTGCCAGCAATAACTTTGTTAATTCCCAGATCAAGTAACTGACAGGTATTTCAGTGATGGTTAAAGATGGTGTGGAAGTTGTACAAATATACAATTGGCAAAGCAGTTCTTTGCCTGACAGACCATGCCACTTAGTGCACAACAATTCTAAGATATTAGCAGTTGCAGACAGAATTATGGCTATTTCAGTATGGCTGAACTGACTTACAAACTTCCATGTGTCAGGCTCCAGTCAAAATACAGATTTTATCTACAAAGAGGATATATTCATTTCTAATGTGGAATTTTCCAATAACTATTTGAGAGTTTTTCACAGGTTTATTTTTAGTTCTGGAAGAATCTTATGGAAGGCTAGTTTTGATTCAGTGGAGAAAAGAATTAATGCAAGACAATGCTAACAAATGACAGGGCTGCCACTTGTGCTGCTTTTCTAAGTATTTCTGTCAGAGTACACAAATTGTTATCTGCAAGAGTAACATAGTTGTCTCCCTGTTTCTGCAAACGCAGTACTACGTTGCAGGGAAGTGGATTGACAGAGCAATAGGGAATGACAAATGGAGCAGAAGAAAACCACGCATATGTACATTTTCCTGTATGTGTATAGGTGTGCTTTTGCTAAAGATAAACCCAGAATATGCAGAGAGCTAGAAAAACCTAACTCCAAGTTACACAGCTGCCAACAGTTACTATAATCATGTCAAGGTTATGAAATTAATGCCATTCTTTCATAGCAGTCTCTGTTTTTTGCCTCATCCTCTTCACAAAGCACAGGTCCTTAAAGATTGTGTGGCTGTGTATACCTTTCTGATGTTTTCCGTTTCTGAATCATTTCCATGATAACTGCGATTTCTTTGCTGCAGCTTCTGTTCAGGCAATGTAGAATGTGTTGTGCAGACTGTTTTCCAGTTCAAGTACAGTTGACTCTCTCTTGCAGA
This sequence comes from Streptopelia decaocto, assembly GCF_964273445.1. Classification (NCBI taxonomy): domain Eukaryota; kingdom Metazoa; phylum Chordata; class Aves; order Columbiformes; family Columbidae; genus Streptopelia; species Streptopelia decaocto. Next base: position 99,121,213 of record NC_138663.1, on the reverse strand, counting down.
CATGAGGAGGTAATTTCATAGTTCAGGTTAGTACCGAATGATGCTGGTCAGAAATCTCAAAAAGAGAAGAGTTCCAAATTCTAATGGCAGCTCACTTTAAAGACTTATGTATTTTTTTCTTGAACAATTCCATTCAACCAGCAGTCTAGTTTGCTTAGCTATTGTTTCTTTGATTCATTTTGCGCCCTAAACAGTTAAACAGATGACCTACAATGTTATCTTTTCCTTGCTGTTATTGTTTTAATGATAAGAAACTCTAGTGAGTCCGTGCTGGGCTCAGTGAGCCTTTAACCCCTAGAGATCAGTCAATTAGCTGCAAACTCAGAATGGTGCTGTCTGTTTGGCTGATTTCAAACATTTGTCCTTTGCATTAAGTCCTAAAGGATTGCAACCCAAAATTGCTTTTACCAGGAAGTCAGCGACATGGTTGACAGAGGTTCCGAATTGTGTAAACTTTAGTATTGTAGTGTTTCCATGGCCATGCTTGTGTTGGTATGTCTAGACTAAAATAACATTATCAATTTGGTGAACAGGCAGTCTCTGCCATCAGATGAATCTCTGGTACTTTTTAGAGAGCAATAAGATGAGAATATAGAATTATTTGTTAATAGCCAGTTACCCAAATTGAGAAGTAGGTTATTTGTTGCCACTCCACTTTTGTAGCTAAGTGAAAAGATAACGTACCATTGCAGATAGCATTTTTAATATCTCAGAACAAAAAAGAAAGAGTTACATCTGACAGTTACAGTTCCATAGTCTCATCAGATTGGTGGCGTTACACCAAGTGGTGGAAAGTCCCACCTCTGTCACACTATCACCTTCACAGCAGCAATGCTCACTTCTTTTGAGGACTGAGAGCAAGTGTAGATAATAACACTATGCTGATGGGCTTGCAACTGTTGTAGCACCGCAGACTACATAAGAATATGTTTTAATCAGTTTGTGACTTAAATTAACAGACAGCTTCTTATTCTATGTGAGATGATTTTTTTTCCTTGTTGGATGCTTTTATTGTTCAGAGGCTGCTGAAGTTTTTACTGTCGAATCGCTTCTATGAATTTAAAGAATTATCATTGAATTGGCTAGAAATGTAATCAACTTGACAAAGCTCTGAGTGGTAATGTTAGCATTTCTTTGATTAAAGAGAGTGATGAAACCTTGAAGAGCTTTAAGTTTGGTTTGATATCACATTCACTGTAGGAACTGTAAATGATTCTGAAAAAGAGGAGCAGTCTTTTCATACAGAGGCTGTATTTATGCTTAAGATATCCATTTGTGCACAACTGGACATATATCATACAAGACATGCATAATGCATGTACACAGTTAATTTAAACAATGCACAGAGCACTTTGGTTTCCTTTAGTCTTTTTCTCAGCAGTAAATCTTATCTTGCAAATACATGCTGAATGCTCTCATACAGCTTGCTTTGTGTAATGTTACAACAAAATGAAGTGGACTTGAATATGGGTCTCTAAAAAGCATTGATTTCTTTTGTGTCCCAGCGGTCAGGTGTCCTCTGTTCTCATGCTGTTAATGTGAGTGAAAGCTAACTGTATCTACACTGTGTTGAATGAGGAACAACACTGTGAGAGATGTAAATGAAGATCATCTTCGAGAGAGTGCTGAAAGTCTGCAAAAAGAGTGTGAAGTTGTATTTGCACTTGTAATTTGTGTCTGAGCTATGTGAAGAAAGGTCTTGGTGACTACTGTAGGTCTTACAACAAAAATTTCAGTGTACAGGGCAAAAGTCTGTTGATCAAGACAATATTCTCTAACAAAGGCTGTAGCCATGTTGTTTCTTCTGCAGCACATTCTGCATCCTGGCTACAAGACTTAGCAAGTGTAGTCATATTAGCGTGGGCTGTGTAGGGTAGATGAGTTCCAAAAGTGCAGCAGGGAAAGAGAAACAAAATACAAGAGATACACCAGCGAAGGAAAAGGGAAACCGGGTAAAAGAGGTATTATATTAACAAACTGGTCAAACATGCTCAAAAGGAAACAGAAAAATTAGTATTTTTTGGGAGAGAGTGAATAGCTCAGATTAAAAAAAAATAAGTCCAAGAAAACACAAGCATATATAGATAAAATATACATAGGAAAAGAATTGGTTGCCCATGAGATAGTTGGGCTTTGTTTGTTGTTGTTGTTATTGTTTGGGTTTTTTTGTTGGTTTGTTATTTTTTTGGTTGTTGTTTTTGGTTGTTTGTTTTCTCTCAATTACAAAAGGCTTCATGGAATATTTCAGTACCCCACCCCATTTTTCAAAGCAGCACATTTTTTTTTCAAAGAAGTTTAGGGAGAGAATCGTTCCTTAGGTTTAGGATTATAGTTGACAATAAACCAAATGTGACTAATTGTATGCATTATGAAATTTTCAAATGAGAGTAGCCTGTTTAGCTTATTGAAGTAAGGAGTATGATTATCTTTTCAACAATTTAAATTAGCTGGAGACCAAAGTATGTATTGCAATTACAAAATGCAGACAAAAAATAAGAATAGCACACCGATTTGACTGGATAGATAATCAAATAACTAGTAACTAACTGTAGAGGGGGATAAGACAATTTAATAAGTGTCCTAGGTCACTCACTTTTTCTGAAGTATTTCTGTAGTCTCCAGAAGTATGTCAAAAGGTATAGAATAGTTGTAGATAGCAGTGATGTTGTTACTATAATCATAATGATTTGAGGCCTACGTGAAAATTTCAAATGAGAAGTAATATCTCTCAATTAGCTGAACCATAGAGAAGCTTTTGGGCATAGAAAGTAATCTTCATATTCGTTTTAAAATACCCATTCTTTATTTAGGGTTTTCTTAAGAGTTCACTTGTGTTTGCTTTCTAAAAAAGCAGCTATGCAGAGGAAGACACAAAATAATCATTTTAAGTCTATCTGAAGCTTTTACTATTTTCATATATGTAGTCTTTAGTTTCCTGTAATAATGTAGCCTGAACTTCCACTTGAATCAGAAAATGAACACACAGAATCTATGGAAATTCCAAATGTATTGATAACCTGATTTCATTGGCTACTTGATGATTGTATTGAATTAATATAAGGAATATGCTGTATTTATGATGTGTTTTTTTTTGTTTTGTTGTGTTGGATTTTTTTTTATTATTTACTATCTTGAACTAAAGTAATCCTACATTATACTATTTCTCTGATTATTAGATGTCCAACACTGTAATTTTTTGAATAAACATTTCATTTGGAAGAATATAAAGTATTAATGTATATGATGGCTCTCTGTTCCAGTTTGCTCAAAATGTTCTTAAATTTGTTAACACTGTAGCTAAATTAGTTGAAAACTATAAAAGAATATTATCTATGATGGTTGGTGCAGAACTGAAACCCCTGTGAGCTGTTTGGGTTTTATTTGAGGGTGAGAAAAACGGGGATGTGTCTGCTAAATGTCCTTCCTAGAAGAACATGTTAGCTTTCAAATAACAAGTTATAACAAAAGACATAACACACATACTGTCTTCTCTATTGCTCATGGATTTCCTGTTTCTCTTCCTGGGATTGCGTAATGGTCAAAATACTATTAAATAGAAATTAGATGTAATTAGTACCTAGGTGGTACCCAAGGATGAACTAAAGAGATACAAGAGAACTATGGTACACTGTGATGTTCATGAAAGGATTTGCCACTGAAAATGCTACCATTGCTTTATTTGAGGCCTCCTTGATGAGGTAGGAACTCCTGTAATGTAATTTTGAAGCTTAATTTTCATAAAAGCTACTTTGTAAATTTTAAGATACGAACTTCTTACAGTTCTGTTTACCATGTATGCTTTTGCTTAAGGCAAGGCCTTGAGGAGTTATATTTGTCTTTTCAGGGCTTTCTCTTGCATAGCTTATGTTCATCTTTTTAGGGTTGAAACAGACATTAGAGAAGAGAGTGGGCCTGTGGAGAGTCTGTGCAGGCCTGCGCATTTCTGTGACCTTGTACACAGGCCAGCTCTAGTCCTGGAGCCAAAAGATTGTAGGATTTTGTCTGTGTTTATAAGACCATCAAACAGTGGATTTTCAGGTTAAGTTACTGGCAAAACTTAGTGCATGATTGTCTGCCTGGATGGTGTAGTTATGCCTTCAGATAAATAGACTGCAAGCAGAAATGTGAACACCAGAAACTGTTGAACAGGTGAACGGAGGAAACAGAAGTTATGGTTCAGTGCTGAAGCAGCATGAACAATCCTCCTCCATATCTCGTATGTTTGCCCAGTTCATGATGGAGATCACTTTCTTCACTATCTTGAAAAGCATTCTTATAGTCTACTGTAACATGTTCATAGAAACTTCTCTTTAGGAAAAGAGAAAAACAATAAATGCTTTGTAAGACAAAAGTTTGGTTGAAGACTTATATTAGAAAAAAATACAAGAGCTTTGTATTATTTCCTTATTTGTCTGGAGGCATTTCACAAGAAATAGGTCTGAATCTGGAGTTCCAGAACTGATATAAGTTAGGAACAGTGTTCTGTTCAGTGGTAGACAAACACAAGAAAAGTGATGGTAAAAAAATCTGAAAGTATATTAAATAAAATGTAGCAAAAATGTATGTGTTATTCACCATACTGGAGTATTCTGTATGACACGGAGCTCATTTTTGTATAAAGCTAAGAGGAAAATAAAAATACCCTTTGTTCTCTGTCGATTTGAATTAGCTCTCAGGTGTTATGTCTTGTTAATTTTCACTTCATAATGAATAATGCCACTTAATTATAAAATGTCATAACTGAAAAAAAGATAATGTAGAAAACAGTGTTGTAATAGCATATAAATAATTAGGTTGGGACTATGGTCAGATCATTTTAGTGTAATATTATTTGGTTTCCTGAACTCTTGCTGTACACATTTGTACTAGTCAATGAAAAGAAAAATGTGACAGCCCAAGGGTTTTGTTATTCATTATAAGCCTTTATTTTAGTTTGTCAGTTGATCCAATATGTTAGTCACCATTGTTTCAGCTGAATCTAAAGAGAACAAGCACCACATCAGGAGTCTAATGGAGGAATAATACTTCCTTTTTTAAAAAAAACCCCATAGATTATATACTTTTTTCTAAAACTTTCAGAACACAAGTGTTGATCTCTTCCTTTAAAATAGGTCTGTGGTCTCACAACTCCTTTCTGTTGGTTTAGTTCACGTTTTTTTTTTATTTTCCCAAAGTTGTTAACTTCATTGACATTTATAATTCCAATCCCTAGCATTCTCTGATTAATCGGGTTTTAAAGATGCTGACATTTAAAGTTGATCCTTCTTTTCAGCGTCTGTAACTAAATTCAGTCTATGATTCCTTTAACCTATTTTTCTTTCCAATAGTCACTGGTGTTTAACTGTTACATTCAGAATATAGTAAGCTTCTGTGTCTGTTCTAAAACTTAGTATTTAAAGAGATAGAGGAAAGAACCAATATTCTCCTTTTTGATTATTTGAAATGAAAGACCGCATTTGGAAAGCAAGCATAGCAATGTGGGATATTTATTCCTGATTTTTTTATGATTACTTGAAGAATTTATGTTTTACTGCCTAAGGCTGTTATTGCATGTGTACCACATTAGGAGTGTTATCGCTTTCAGTAGGAGGGGTGGAGGATGGTGCCAGGAGGCCTAGCACATAGGTCCCTCTGTGATGGATGGGCCTTGATCCCTGACACAGTAGCTGCAAGTAAGTTAGAAGTTAGTGTTTTCACAGGAATTTTCACTGTACTTCTTCATAGCCATGGAGTTTTTAACTGATTGTTTTTGATGTAACTGAAGTTTTCATTTGATTTGAAATATCTGTGTAGCTATAGGGCATATAATGACAAAGTGTATGGCAGGGGAAGTTTCTTACAGATCTTTAAAGCAGTTCCACACTTCCCCTTCTGTTGATGTTTTCTGTAGAAAACAAAAAAACCTACTAAAAAAGATATTTTCTTCCTAATGAAGAATTACATGCCGAATTAGTACAATAATTGTGTCAGTAATTTGCTGTGGTGGCCGAGTGTATAGAGCTTTTCTGGAGGTAATTGATTCAAACAAAAATGGATTTTGTTGATCTATACCATCTACAAGGAAATAACAAACCTGTAATGAAAATATTTTTCAACTGCTACCATCTTGAGCTTGTTAAGATATGCTAGCTATTTATTCTTCCGTATGCTATGTTTTTTCCATGTAGCTGATTTTCCCTTTTTTTTTTTTTGCTAATCTATCTTGCTATGTTTACACATATGCAACTAATCATTTTTTAAATGGCTTATTTTTATTAAAGTGCCTTTCCTGAATAATATAAATCTTTACTCTCTGGACCTATTAGGGACAGCTGCATTTTAGCTTCCTTGTAGCAAGGAAAGCCTAAAAGAGAAAGTAAACACACACACACACACATTTACACACCAAAACCATGACATGTGCTAAGGGAATATAAGAGAGAACCCTGAAGAAATAACCTTTCTGCAACAGTGCTTTTCTGTGGCTGGCTACCTCCGATAGAAACGTAGAATAAACATACCCTGTGACAGATGAGCTGAAGCTGTGATGCACTGGGTCTAAAGAAAATTAGCTACTTGAAAAGAGCACAACTTTAGAGAAAAAATAAATATATCATAGCAAGGATGTAGGCGATATAAAAGGTATTCTTTCTTGTGTAATCTTTAGACTTCTTTATATTACTACACACATGATATACTAGCCTTGCTAAATGTTGCAGATAATTTAGAATAAATTCCTTTGACTGAATAAATGTTATTTTAAAAGAGGCATATAGGCTACTGCTTTACATTAAGAGAGCTTAGTACTTCAATTAATGTAATGTGGACTTCACATGTTTCAGAATGAAGACATGATCCATATCTGGAATAAATAGCTAACTTGTATTTAGCATCATATTTTAATGAGAGGACAGAGTAGCATCATTTGGGAAAAAATGAACTTGCTTATTATCAGTATAACCATTTAAGGGGGCATAGGAAGGCTTTTAAATGAGTGATGCATTGACATTAGAGAAGGAATAATACTTGTTATTTCTGTCCAGCTGGAAGTCTAACATCACAGAAGGGCATGTATTTATAATTTAAAGACTGTCTCAAATACAAGCAGGGAGCTGGAAATGTCAGTTATTAATTGGTCGATTAGGTTCTGGAGAACAGAGAAGAAATCTGTGGAGAGCCACATCTGCAGGTCATATTTCCAGGAAGGTGGGTTAGTTAATCTACACACTTTTTATCAGTAGTAGTTGTAACTTCTCAAGTTGGACACGTAACTGTCCTTGTGAAAAATGTATCACAAGTAAGATTGTTGTTTATAGAATTGTCAAAATGGCTTATTCGAGCAGAAAAGTTGGAGCACATGGGAAATGCAAATCAGAAATGCTAGGGTGGCAAAGAATTAAATGGACATGGAGGAGCAGAAATGTTTTGAGGAAGCAGGAAACAGACATGACAGTGAATCAGGAGGAAGGGAATGAGATTACTTTAGTACAGCCAGACATGAAAAGTAGGATAAGAATTCATGCAATTGGAAGATGAAAACAAAGAATCATTCTCAAGTTGGTTGAAAGAGCTAAAAGTCAACTGGAGGCTTATCTACCTGAAACTAATATCCTTTGTCCAGCATGGTTTGGATTCATGCCAAGAAGCAGAGCTAAAATGATTTTACAGATATAGAGGGATTTTCTCTTGTGAATTGGTAAAGACCAGACCTCCACTTCTCCATTAGACACTGCTGATTGTTTTGTCTGGGAGAAGTATCCAGCATTTAGAATGCTGCAGTGAAGAAGCATTGAAAAGTCTGTGTAGGAAACTCAAAACTTGCACAGAATAATGAAGTATGTTTCACTCTTACACTGACTGTTGTGTTCTTGCTGTTCCCTGCATTAACCTTCCCTAGAAGGCTGGATCGGATTGAAGTTTCTGCCCATTAGGCTTGAGGTGTTCATTACTCTGGGTTCACAGCATCAATAGATAAAGCTCTGGCATTAACAACTGTGACTGACAGCTCCCCTCCTCTGCCCGGTCTTGCTTTAGTAATTGCAAAAGGGAGAAACTGAGCTCTCTTAGGGGCTGGTTTAAGCCAGCTGGATACCTGCTTCAGAACTTAAAACTATGCCATTCAGTGAGCAGTATATTTCTTTGACTTTGATTATTTTTTTTCCCCAGGCGTATAAATCTGCGTATAAAAGAAAATGTTCCCCTGTGTGCTTTTCTCTCACTTACAGAGAATTCGAAATAATAAACATACATAATATTGGGGACATTGTTTAATGAGCTTCTGGTGGATGTACTGATGCAGTGACGTTGAACCCTTTTTTGGCGTATTTTGAGAAAAGCATCATTTGGTGACAGAACAAGTATATAACTTGAGGAATGTTCCATGATTTTTGTGTGGAGAAGGAACATTTCAGATACAGTGAGAATTTTCTTCTACACTGACTGATTGAAATAGGTTGCTATATTCAGTAAGAAAACAATGCTGAAATACTGCTAAATATATTGTAAGTAGGCATAAATATTAATACATATACCTACATATATGCATATATATATAAAACAAAATATATATATTTGTCTTACAGGTGTTGATAAGCTGATCCGTCATTTACACAAACACAACATACCCATAGCTGTTGCCACCAGCTCGGCTGAAGTGACATTTCAGATGAAAACAGCCAGACACAAAGACTTCTTTGGTCTTTTCCATCATATTGTGTTGGGAGATGACCCCGAGGTGAAGCATGGCAAACCACAGCCGGATGCATTTCTGGTTTGTGCAAAGAGATTTCACCCTCCTGCACCTCCAGAGAAGGTAAGAAGGGGAGGGAACAAATAAATTGAAAAGTTAGGAATATTCCGTTTGAGCTATAATTGGAATTTTTTAAAATGTGATAAGTACTTAGATTTAATATGAACATTATAAAAATCAGCTACCACTGTTTTCAAATATGTTTATTCTGTTGAAGCAAGAGATGCTTGGAAAGCATAATTTCTCCCCACTATGTTTAATGTTTGTGATGCAGATTGCTCTGATTTACTACATGGTAGTGTGCAGTGATAAGAAAGTGTAATGATTTTCTGCTCTATGCATAAATCTGCAAGCTTAACTTCACTACTCAAAGTTTGGAAACAGTTATTTAAACATATCTCAGTTTATTTTTCATACATTCATGGCTGATTTACCTCTTAAGTGTCTAAACATTAAATATACTTCTTTGTAAAGAGGGCATATATTTTTTTCCTAAGCCATCTCCTGTTGCATTTTAAATCTCTGAGATCATAATTCTTGTTTCCTGATTTGAAACCAATCAGTTTGTACAATCTTTCTCAAATAGTAGAGGTGTTATGTTTCTGTCTCATTTATATAAGTTTCCAAAATTGATTCTGAAATAGAAAACTGTAGGGAGATATGTGAAAGATAAATTGAGAGTTAGTTAAAATAACGTCTTTGCTTTTATTTTAAATTAAATTTCCTTTGTCCTTAAAGTATTTTTCTCGCTTCTTGTTTATCCTGAGTGCAACATAAATTCTGAAGGCTTTGAGTTTCGTTACTGCAAAAAATAATGTATTACATACTAATTTTTAATGAACAATTTTAGGTTTATTAGACTGTGATTGCTGTTTTCTTAGTAGGATTATAAAAGAAAAAATGGTTGCACAAATACATACAAAATGATTAGCTAAGGTTCTTCAGCATTTCATACTTCAGATTGTCTCCTAGAGTCTAGATGGTATTTGTGTTGCCTGGGAGTACAAAGTGAAATTGAGTGAAATATGCCACATTGCATCAAATTACATTTGATGCAATGTGGCATACCACGAACAGTGTTAATCAAACTGGTTTTGGTTTTTGATTGGTTTTGTTTGTTTGTTTTTGTGTGTGTGTGTTGCAAGTTCTCTTGACAATCTGTGTACGTGCATCAACTTCATTTGGAAACTTAGAAGCTTAGAATAGGTAACACCAAATGTACATGCTCGTATTCATGCAGGTGACAGTTGTATGGACATGTTAGGTACTTGTGTGAGTACTTGTATGGTGCATTCCAAATATTGAAGGATCTGAGCAGTAAGACTGTAAATCTCACTTTAGAGTCAAGTGGTTATGAATTTTGAACGTGTTAATTGAGAGCAAATGCTGGGAAGCAGCCCAAGGTTTTGGAGGGTGTAAGAGGTGAGTTTAAAGCAAGGTTAAACCTCAGCTTGATGTTTTTTTCATACAAAATTATTCTTCCTTGCTTAACTATGTGTCTAGTGAAAAAAAAATCAAGGTATGTTCCTGTAATGTTGTCTGGTGTGGTTTTTGTGAAACAAGATGAGAGGTGTGTAATGAATATTTTTCAATTGGATGCAGATGTGGCTGTAAGCTGTTCTGCAATTCTGAAAGCAAAAGATCATAAAGTATTGTGAATTTATATAAAGCTGAGTCATAACTGGTATGGTATCTGAAAGAGAGGTAAGGAAATTTAATGTCACCTGTATTAAAGACAGATTAAACTGTTATATCATGTGAGGAGCCTAATAGTAATATCCAGAGGGAGAACTTTCCTAAAGCTTATAGTTTCTGTTGGTCTATTTCAGAAAAGTCACAAGGTGGTAACAATTAAATTGGACAAAAACATAAAAAAACCCCAAACAAAACAAAAGAACAACTAAACAATGAACAATAAAACAGTGACACTGCATTGTTGATATTTTTATTTGTTCAGCAGTAAGTAGCCTTAGCTGTGTTAGCAACAAAAAAAAATTTGAAGATAGTAGTATCTGTATTATACTTAATAATTTTAAACTTGAAAAGTATATTAGACAAACAAAATTTCAGAGTGTTCGTTGTAGCTTTGTATAGTTATTTTTTTTAACTTTTCTTTAAAGAATGCAAGTATTTGAACTCATGCTTTTCCTTTATATGAAGTTTAACAGCATTCAGAGTTTCCTTAGTGCAGATAATTTAGGTGAACTTTTTTTTTTTGTCGCATCTACAAAACTCACAAATGTCAAAGTGTTGGAATTTTGCCCAAACACAGAACTCCCAAAAAGAAAATCAAAATGGTACATGCAAAACTAACTGAAACATTCATGACCAGTTGCAGTGTACTGATGGCAAATGCAGTGTTTTGTCCCAAGTGATGAACTAAGAGACCTACAGGTTTGGATTTCTTGCTAATAATCAGTAACATGCAAGTTTGCAGCAGGAGGTGTGGCAAGTAATTGGATTCAAGAGAAACTGATTATTTGAACAGTGTATTTGGTGCTTAGGCTCATACATCTATGCTATATGTGATTTGAATATTTTCCATTGGATTAGATTTACTCTGATCCCTGGATGAAAGCTGAGTAAGGTTCTTAGGAGCATTATGTCCTCTTCAGCATTGGAGGTTGCTTGGGATGCACGTGGAGAAGACTTCTACTTTAGTGTCCTGCTGAAGCAGCCTGGTACACACCAAACCCACTTAGCAGTAATTGCGCACTGTCTGATTTGCTTCTGAACTTCACTGCTGCTCCAAGAGAAAAAATACAATGTAGCCAGTGAAGGCCAAATCTAGAATTTTTCTGTAGTGGTATACCAGCCTGTCTCTGTTGCTGCACAGCCATAGTTCTCCAAGTGGGCAGTTCTAAAATGGTAAAAAATGGATAGGGTGTCTGCTTTAGTATCATTCAATGATGTCTTAATTGCCCATCTGGGAATTTCTTAAATGTTGACCTTTTGGTTGGCAATCTTTGGTTAACTAGGAACTTAGTAACCATAATGATGAAACCATAGCACAGGAATTTTGAACAAGATACACCCACAAATTCAGCCTTGGCCTTACTGTCTTGTGATACATGAGGTTGTATATGAATTTCCAACACTAGTAACAATTAGCTGTCATATGAGTAATTAATTAAATCAGTGAGGTGATCAAAATGTGATCTGCAGATTAAATACTAGAAATTCTGTCTTTCACTAAAACTCAGTGTTTTGGTTTTTTGTTTTTTGTTTTTTTTTAAAAAGCGCTAAATTCTGCTCTCAAATACACAGATGCAACTCATATGAAAACCAGCTGGAGCTGCACATATATAGAAACAATGTGTGCTTGAATTTTGTAGAAATTTCAGGGCGCAGTGTTTGAAACACTGTGTCCTTTTCCATACATTTTATTTAGATAATTGAAAAACAAAATCAAAGTATTATTTTTGTTTGGGGTTTTTCTATTATTTTTCTACCTTTATATGATCGGAATTTGGAAACTAAGTTGCTTCATATTTTTCTAGAATTGGTTACATGCTATTTTACTATGTTTCAAATTTTTACAACAGGATCCCTTTTAAGGGAACCTTTAAAATGTGCTGCAGAGGCAAAATTGGAGTTTCATTGATTATATTACTGTGAAATTTGGTAAATTCAGCTATATGTGCCAAGGGATGCCAAAGAAAAAAGAAGGGCTTCTATAAGCACATAGGAGTCAAAAGGAAGACTGGGGAATGTATGGGCCCATTGCTGAATGGGATGAACAACTTGATTACACGGGACATGAAAAAAGCTGAAGTACTGAATGTAGCAAGTCAGGAATGCCAAGTCCTTGAGACCAGAGGGAAGGGTTGGAGCAAGGAAAACATGCTCTTCAAGGAAGAGAATCGGCTCAGGCTCATGGCAATATATGTAAGCAAACTGGATGTGAATAAGTTCGTGGGCCCTGATGGGATGCACCCACGAGTGCTGAGAGACCTGGCAGATGTCATTTCAAGGCCACTCTCCGTAAACTTTGTTCCATCATAGCGACTGGGACAAGTACCAGAAGACTGGAAAAAAGGAAATGTCACTGCTGTCTTCAAGAAGGAAGACCCAGGGAACTACACAATGCTCATCCTCACCTTGATCCATGCAAAGGTGATGAAGCAAGTAATCCTGAAAACAATTTCCAGGCACAGTAAGAACAAGCAAATCAAGAGCAGTTAGCACAGCTTCACCAAGTGGAAGTCATACATGACCAACTTGATAAATTTCTGTGATGAAATGACTGTCCTGGCCAACAAGGGGAGAGCAGTGGCTGTTGTCTACCTGGACTACAGTAAGGCCTTTGACACTCTCTTCCGTAAGATCCTCATAGTGAAGTTGTTGATCTATGGGCCAGATGAGCAGTGAGGTTGTTTGAAAACTGTCTGAACAGCTGAGCACAGAGGGTAATGATCACCAGCATAGTCTTGTTGGGTACCAGTGACTAGTGGTGTACCTCAGAGGTCAGTGCTGGGTCCAGTCCTGTTTACCATCTTTATTAATGACCTGGTTGATGGGGCAGTTTGCTGATGAAGAGAATGCTCAGGAGGATCTTGTTAATGTGTATAAATAGCTGAAAGGCAGAGTATAAAGAAGGCAGAGACAGGCTCTTTTCAGAGGCGCCAAGTGGCAGAACCAGAGGCAGTAGGCACAAAGAAACATAAGAGGTTCTGTCTGAGCAAAAAGGAAACATTTTTTTACTGTGAGGATGACCAAGCACTGGCAGAGGTTGCCCAGAGAGGTGGTGGAGTCTCCGATTTTGGAGATTTTCAAAAGCCATCTGGATATGGTCCTGGGCAACAGATTCGAGGTGGCCCTGCTTGAGCAGGTGGGGTTGGACCAAATAAACTCCAGGGGTCCCTTCCAACCTCAGTCATCCTGTGATTTGGTGATACGCTTCACAGATTTGATCTGGGAAAAAAAAAACAAACAAACAAAAGGAAACAAAAGTGCTTTCGCTAAACAGTATCTTTCTGTTCCAGTTTGACTCGAAGGGCTCAAATTATTTAAAAACATGATTTGGGAATTTATAAATATTAGAATATTAATTTTTGCTTTAAAAGAGTTCATAAAACCTTTGCTGATTTTGTGTTTCTGTGTGTATTTGTGTATAAGATACATATCTCAGCTGTAATTTCTCAATGTCATCATGAAGCAATTTGTTTCATAGTAGCAGAAATGTTGTGCTAATAAATTTATTTCAAGTATGGGTCTAGCTCAGGGGGTTTCAGACATTCCTGTGCAAACATTTATATGCACGTCCAATATACTCATGTCATAAAAAATACATGAAATAATTATTTACCTACTTGTGGATGTGGCAGGTTAAGGCCTTTCTTTCTAGTATTTTGGTTGTTTTGTATAGGTTTTCTGTAAGATAAAGGACCTTACTAGTAGTGGAATTTAAAAACAAATACCATTTGTGTCCATTGTTTAAGAAGAGGAAGATGTTATAGTAATACAAATGGTTGTAACTCTCTTATGAAGAATCAGTCTGTTCCATTTAAAAAGTTCCAAGTGATGTAAATCATCACCTTAATTTAAAACACTATTTCTTTGCCATTTCTTCCATTTCTAATTAATTAATTGATCTCATAGTTACGAATAATATCTGTACCAAATCTAGTGAGAACTCATTAAAATTTTTCAGACTGATTAAATGGCATTAGGATTTATGAATCTCAGTGGACTTTTTATGTCATAGAAAAGAGAATTTCAAAGATTAATTTTCTGAGACTTTTTTGCTACAAAAGATGTAGTGAAAGAATAACAGAGATTCAGAACATTATGACCATTTTGTAATTTTAGTCTATATTGTACAAGGAAAAAGAGGGGGGAGAAGACTGATTTAGCACTTAACGTGACCATCATTATTGTGGGCTTTGGTAAAAAGGATGCCAGAATCTATTTTTTCTTTCTTATCCTTCCTGGATTTTTTCCCCTTTTCAATTTCCGCACCCCCCCGCCTCTTCAATTGCACCACTTTTGCTATATGCATATAGTGTATGTATTTCACTGACTATAGTCTTCAAATAAGCAGGTATTTTATTAGGATGTTTCTGTTATTCCTTATGTATACCTGGAGACTGAATTTATTAGGAACATTTTAAATAACGTACAGAAATGACAAGGGCATGAACTGCAGTTCTGGGTGGTGTATTGAGCTGTAAATTGGAGTCCCTGCTGTTCAAATAATGTATTTTAGTCATCACAGATCTGGCCCTTTTCCATTTTATAAAGAAATTGACTTGCACTCTTTCCTGAACGCTTACAATTCACAAATCATACATTTTATTTTAGAAATATCAAAATATCAATATCAAAATATCAAAATATCAAAATATCAAAATGTAAAAATACACGGACATTCAGCTTAGTTCAAACTGACATCAATGGCTGTCACTTCAACCTTGGCTCTAGTCTGTCCTTTGGACAGGCCTACATTCCCAATTTTTCCTCAGCTGAAACACTCTCCTAAACAGGTGTTTATGGTATAGAGTGTTACGATTTACACATGCTCTGATGCTCTTTGAACTCAAGTTTTACCAGTTATTTTAGCACATTGCTAGATATTTGCTTTTTCCAGCAGTGTATGCGCTGTGATCGTAATGGTCATGGTACATGTGCCTTTCAAAGCCTTTGACGACGAGGGGTTTGTAGCAGGTGCTGCTGCTCACGCATGCCACGGTCCCTGCAGAAGCAGACATGGCACGTGCCAGCGACCCCTCACTGCAGGACGAGGAATCAGGTGTTGCTCCGTGTCTCTTTCCAGCTGCCGGTGCGTGTTGAGGTAGAAGGCAGGATTCGGGCTTTCTTTTCAGGAGACGCTTGACTTTCTTGTCTGTACTGATGTAGTTACAGTTCATTAAGTAATTCAAATTAGGCAGTAGGTGGGTTAGAGCCAATAAGGAGCTTCTGTGTCATCTGCTTTGTTGGTGCCAGCTCCTGCGCAGCCAGGCGGATAGCACACTGACGGAAGGTCTGGGATGTTTGAGTGTTCCTGGTGTGTTTGTGTTGTTTTTGTTAGGCTTTTTTTCAGATAATTTCCTCACTGATGCACAGAGTGCCTCTTTGGGAGTTGCTTACCTTTGTAAGGTTGTGCTCCCTCAGTGTTCCCATTAGCCTCACATCCCATCCTGCATGGTGGCCAGCTTCCAAACAGGGTAGAGAAGATTCTCCCTTGGCAGCAGCATGTTGTGTGGTAGGGATGGTGCTCCCTGGGAGGCGGTGGGGCTGCTGGACAACCTATTCAGTGCCACGAGAGCTTGAAACTGCTGCTCTTGCATACACACAGCGTGCTTAAGTTTGCAGTAAAAGCAGAGGTCACTCCTTTGACAAATGTATATTATGTATGGCAGATTTTATTGTAACTGTACATGGGGTGATTTGGAGGTAAATGAAGTATGTCACACCATTTGTGTGTGCCCAGATTAGTTTAATTGTTCCGTGCAGACATACCCTTAAGTGTTGAAAGTGGATAGCAAGTGAAACCTGAAAGGGTGTATCTGTTGGCTTGAGAACAGGACATTTCTACTTGTCTGCCTTCTAACCTAAATGGGGTGCCAAGCTCAGCAGGAACCTGCCTTTCTGACTTAATAGTTCTTTGAGGAACAAGGTTTTTGCTTTCATGTGTGTGTCCAAAATTGCCCAATCTCAACAGTTTGTTTCTCTTTCTCAGGAACTAGAGATCTCTTACAGTTGATCTTCTGCAAAGCATAATTGTAACAATAGTCCCAGTGCATTCCTAAAATTTCAAGAAAAATTGGCTCCATAGAGAACGTAATAGCAATCTAGGACTTGTGTTTTCCTTTTAAAGCAGATCAGAAGAGAGGGTTGAGTTGTACTTCTCTTGTCCGCTGTGTGGAATATTTCCTCAAAATATTGGGGAAAACAGCTTTTTGAGCACTCTTCGGCCTGGGGAGTTCAGTCTTCCAGTTTTTAGGTTTCTTTGGGAATTGTCCTACTTACAACACGGTATGCCAGCTGTTTGCTCAGGAAGGTTCTTGACTGAAGCTTTTTCCTGAATTCATAAAGCCTTTACTTTTCCTGCTCTGCAGTGTGACTGAATACTTATTTCTAGATGTCAAGTTCTATTTGAGTATGTAGTGTGTTGCTAGCCTAGCTCCTGAGTTCCTGCTATTGTGGAGCAGCACAAAATAATAAACAGCATAACTTTTTCTTACTTTTCTTTTTCTTCCCCTTACCCCTCTGGAGGAGCTATTGATTTCAAACAGATACTGGAGTAATTTAAAGGAATAAATTATTAACAAATTATACCTTTAAACTGCCTGTTAGGCAATTTAAAGTAAGTAGGCATTTTATGTGTTAAGATCTTCGTCTTGAAATACTGTTAAAAACTTACAGCTTGGGATGCAAAGATCACAGCACTCTTGTGGAATGTACTTTTTATGTGATGTGCTGCTGGACAGTCACCACATCTAACAGTATAGGACTTCTGAAGATCTGCTATACACATTCACTTTTTCTCTAAATCCATAATAGGCCACTTTATTATATTTACAAGACAATTAAAGGAAGAAGACAGTTATAAAATTGTTTGTTTTGTTTCATTTTCAATTATCATGCTCTCAGTTCACATGGTTGATTTTTCTTCCTGCATCTCTCCTGAGGCATGTGCGCCTGCATGTGCACCCTCCCACCCCCCCTGCCCCGTTCTGGCAGTCTTTATTATATATTTGTGGAAGAAAAATGAGACGTTGCATGGCTTGAAAGTAATTTGGTTCTTAAGTGTTCCAGACATTGCCCTTGTTACTGTGGTGCATGTTTATTTATGGATGTATTTGTCTTGTGGAGATGAAAAAAGTCATCGAAATTCCATGCAAAAAGTAACCTGGTCAAGGTTTGTTTTCACTTAATGTATCTGATTGGAAAAGGAAAGAAGGATTATAATTGGTTCTTAGTCTTTGGGGTACCCTACTTGGGGGGTGGGGAGACAGGAATAATTTTTTCTTCCTTGCATTTGTCTTGATAATGTATCAAGTCGCTGCTAAGGGACTTGATGAAATGTGATGCAGAATAACAAATTATGTTCTGCAGCCTTCTATTTTTCTACGTGAGGTGAGTGTATAAGCACAAAGAGACTGGTACACCTCCAAATTCTAAAAGCATTATATTCAGATTAGCAGGTCACTCACTGGAGATGCGTTGCTAATTGTTTTAGGGAACTCATTATGGGTATTATCACATATTAATTATGCGTGGTAAGTAGTAAAAAGAAGGGGGGCAAAATCCTTCTTTTATGATAAATTGCTCACTGAGTTATCTTTTCTTTCTTTCAAGACCTTGAGTGTTTTTTGGAGATGCCAAACAGAGCAGTCATTGAATAATTAGATTTTAATTAACAGGAATTTTCCCAAAAAATGTTTTTAATGTCTTTTGGGTTATAGCAAGCATGAATAAATCTTTCAAAAAGATCTAGTGTGCTGATCCTCTGTATCTCAAGTTACCTCTGTAATCACCCCCGAGCTTGTTGTAACAATGCTTTTCAACAGTTTCAGGACAAAGAATGAAGACTGAAACAAAGAATTGCATTGTTAGCAGTATTTTCTTGGTTGCTTCTTTGTGAATTATTGTCATGGAGAGACCTCTGGAAACCTTTGGAAGACTAAGGTCAACTATGTTTTTTTTTTTTAATGCACTAAGGCTGTGGGAGGGAGAGTTAATTTGGTTGCTTCGGGTTTTTTTGTTTAAGTTACTTGCTCTTTGTGGAGATGCAGTTGTAGGTACTTTTCAGAGAGCTGGTATTCGTGGCAGGGTTCTGCTTGTTCTGTGGTGTGGTAAAGAATTTTAAGAGTCTGCTTTTTGGCACAGTTGCAGAAAACTTACATACAGGACTGTCAATCAACACTGACAAATTACTTGTAGTCTAAACAGGGCAAAGCATTTTGCTCAGGCTGATTGCTGTATCACAAAATAAGTACGCTTACAAAATTATTACAAGGTTTACTTCATAAAGCAATGTTTGAGAATTTTTTTACTATTATTTTGATAGACTAGTGGTATAGAGATAAAAGACCTTGTAGCACACGTAAGAGCTGAAGAAGTGCCAGCTTTATCTGCTAAAAAGAGGGTCCTTAACTTTTCCATTCCAGCATCTCTTTATCTTAGAACGATAGCGTGATTCAAAGACAAGAAGGAAATGGTTCAAGGTAAGCTTTGATAGGACTGAAGTGATTCAGATTTAAAGTAGAAAACGATTCCAAGCAGTGATAGAAATACTGTCCCATTCCATCAAAAAAAGCTTTTCTGTCTAAATAGTACTGAATATAGGAATTGTTGTTCATGATCAGATTCAGCGTCCATCTTATTCGGTACCATCTCTGATGGCAGCTAATACCAGAGACTTAATAATCACCTTTTAGCTAGAGTGGGATAATTTATCCACTTAAATTCTGTTGCTCTGGTATCAAGTAATTGAAGGCTCTTTTTTAACAAAAAAAAACACAAACAATTTTAGTAATCCTTTCATAGTATTAGTTTTTTTTCTTGATGAAGATGACTATGTGGGACAATGAATTCTGTAAATCTTTTGCATAAGTTCTGAGTTTCTCACCTTTTCACTTATTTGAATATCCGCCTTTTTTATGTTATGTATGAGAAAGATAAGAAATAATTGATCTGTCACTCAGTATTTTAGGTACTGTTCATCACGTCTCTTTTTATTTCTTGCTCCATAAGTAAAATACTTTACAATCTGTTCAGATTTTCACCATCTGAAAGGGTTGTGTTTGGGCTTTTTTTTTGGCTAGGTGAGGGATAGTGGGGGCTGTTTTTTAATTTTTTGTATCCTCATGAGTATTCTGATTGCATTTCTTCAGACCCTTCCTATCAAAAACATTTTAACATAGAATAATGTCTGTGGCATACAGTACATAGAGTATTCCAGATGAGACAGCACTATATATGTCTATGAATATATACAGTATCACCCAAGCTCTGAGTTTTTGCTGAGCTGTCTACAGTGATGTCAAGTGCTTAAACTGAATGTTACAAGATGTGCATGCCATTTATTTTTTTCCAGCTAATGTGTATTGCTTACACTTCTTGACTATTTTATTTCATTTGATACTTGACTGCCCAGTAGACTACCTTGTCACTCCGGGATATTTCTTATCCCAGCTAACCTACATAACTTCGTGTCATCAGCAGTCTTTACCAAGTATAGAGGTAAAGCTTTACTAGCCGATGACTCCCTGAGCAACACCAGAATTCTTTTTAAGATGCATTCTTTTTAAAATGCATCTACGACTACAACTTTCTAAAATAGTAGCATGGTAATGAGAAATGATTTTTAATGTTAGTAACTCCTTCACTTCGCAGTTTAGTTGCTTCAAAGCCTAGGGTCTTACTGACCAGCAAAGACTAGCTGGTGAGATTTCATCCATTACTGAAAAATATCTTCCCTTGCAGAACATGTTTTCCTGCACTAGGAAATTGTCCTCTTTCTCCTGAACAGATACTTGGTCACAGTGATCCATTCAGTTTCTGTCTCTAGGACACATTATAGCATCCTGCAGCTTCAGACTAAAGAGTGGAAATATTAGAGGTTGCAGCCTATTGTCCTAAGCTTCAAAGCTATTACAGACTCAAAATATTACTGATTCAAAAAAAGTGCCGTGGGCAAAAAGCATAATAGTATGTAACTTATCTTACTGCTTTCCACTTTCAATAATGCTGTTATCCCAGGGTAATGCCAACAGAACCTTTTATTCCACGAAGAATGATCATGTATCTTAGGTAGAATGTATTTGCAGTTTTAAGATTAGCTATGATACATCATTTGAAGACTGCTTTCAGTTGTGAGTTTTTAAGTTTTCAGGCAGAAAATTTTCATTGAGAGGATTATTTTTTTTCTTAACCTTCAGCAAAAATGTTTGCAATTATTTTAATGTTTTCCTCAGAAGATAACAATATTTTCTAATTATAGTAATAACTAGTACAATGATCATATGATAACTTCCATGGAGGCTTATATCGTGTAGAGCAGGTGTTTGAAGTTTGGGAAGCTGGGAGTCCTGCAGTTGAGTGTTCTAGGAGTCAGGAATAATGCTATGAATCTACCATACTGTGACCATTACTGGATCTGGGAAAGCTCCTGCATTTTCTGATGTTTGCATGCCGTGGCTACCTACTATGTACACCATATTTATATTTAAGTACACATTAAAACTTGAGCGGAAAAAAAGCATCAGATCCATGTACACTGCGTGACAGGCTTGGGGCCTTCACTGGACAACTGTCAGAGCACTATGATATATATAAACATCTAAGTCTATAAGAAGTACAGATGTAGCTTGTAGAAACTAGTAACTCCTCACACACACGCTAATTGGCATTTATTTAAAGAATGCTATGCTTTTTAAGTGAACAAGGTTCCAAGTTCCTGTTTCAGATGACAAGCGAGTATTGTTCCTCAATTTTCCTCAGAGTTAAGGAGTTAACAGAGGTCATTTCTGATAGAATTAAGTGAATCAACCAGCTCTGCATTAGCTGTCGGCTGTTTTCTCTGCTGCCTTGGTCCAGCATGGAGCAAAAGTGCTTTAAGCAAGACAAATTTCAGTTAATAGCTCAGCAATAAGAAGAGGAGGAAGAAGAGAATGTACCAATGATTCCTGAAAGAGTGTATTTTTTTAAAGAAACTGTTGAAGAAGGATGAAGAGTGTAGGCATGGAGATTGTACAAGGCACAGAGGTCAGCATGATATAAGACCTACAGCTGAAAGTGGGAGAAAGAGATAAAGAATGCAATTAAGTGAAAGGATAGAAGATGTCTAGGGAGTAGAAGGAAATAAAAACAAGACATACAGTAATTGTGGGTAATGTAATAAGATAATATAGGGCCTTGAAGGTGAAAATGAAAACTTGAATTTGTGACTGCATTAAGTAATCCATGTAGCTTCATTATAAATTATGAAGAGGTAATAGTGTGCAATAGCCCATTTGTCCTTAACGCTTTCCCAAACACTTTTTTTTAGGGAGTGTAGATGGAGAGTCAGGAAACAGTAGATAAGGTAATGATGTATATACTGAAATAGTAAAAGCATTTATTTTTTGAGGCTAAGCATTCTGTCTCAAGAGGATTAGTAGATGATGTGACAGGGCTAACATTACAGCAGAAACTCTTCAAACATTTAGGATGCTACATGTCTAAATTTAAAATCTCATGAAGATAGCGGAAAAAAGTCAGCTGCAAATGCGTGCTTTGGCATATAGCTCAAAGCAAAGAGGTTTTCTTTAGAAACCCTGATGTTGGAATTTCATCTTCTATTCTGTCTTGCATTAACTAGTAACTCTAAGGAATTTGGACAATTTATTACTGTCCCTTTCTCCTGTCACTTGATTTTTTTTCTTGTCTTAGCAATCAGTTGAAGAGCAAATATGCTTGAAAGATGACAGTTGACTTTGAAGAGGCTGGTGGAAGACTGTCTTACTGATATCTTACTATTTACATCTCTTTACATCTGTGGTGTTAGTACATGGCAGCCTTAAGTTCCTTTAAGATGATTAGTATTCAGTGGAATAACTTTCTTCCTGTTTCCCTGATGGTTTTTGGAACTGCTTTTGTTTTAATAATACACTGTTAATGAAGGATGAATGAAACATTCCTTAAGTCAATTATTCAGAAAAGGCCTTCAGTGTAGTTTCTCTCAGAAATTTTGAAATGTATCCATTCTTTGCAGGAACAATTCAGTCTCACCAGCTTTCACACCATTTTAAAAGATCTGTGAATTGAGTCCTTAGCTTCTCTGTCTGAGTTGAGTATGTGATCTGGCTTTGTGTAAAGTGATTACTAGTAAGAGCTTCAGGCTCAATGTCAGTCCAAGGATGAAGAAATCCACCACAGAATGGTATATTTTAATAAAAGGATTTCAGTTACTCGGCAGTGTGAAGACATAATAATGCTTGTGACATGCTGTGCTGTATTGCTTTAGGATCAGACTGAACATTGGAATAATAGCACCATTGAGAAGAAAGAAAAAATAGGATGTCTGATTTGAGCATCTCTTTTTCTTCTGTTGAATTCTATATTTAGCGTAGTGTATGCCAGGCCCTAGTTATAGAGACCTGTGAAAGAAACTGCTTGGATTCCTGGTCTTGCGTGTTCGGAATCAAGCAGCATGTGATGCATAAACTTGCACAGAATTTGATAGATCCCAAGGAAGATCCACCACAGGATACAGCTGTGAGGTTGTGTGATAAAAGCTCATCTGCAGTCCCATGAAAAATGGTCAGAGAGGTGATGGCAGGTGAGGGATCCCAAATCACACCCTGCCCAGCTGCTTCCAGGCCCACCATGGGAGCCATCAGCCCATCAGAGGCCCATCTCCACAAGGCTGGGGAGCACAGGGTCCTGAAGGCAGAGGGGAGCCCAGATTAAGGACTCGGAGGGAAGGACAGCCTGTCTGAGCCCTGCCAGGGCTGTGCCAGTAGAGCTGTCAAGGTGAATCATCCAGCCATGGGACCCATCAAGGTGAATCACTGCTGGATCCCTTTTTGGATTGAGGGGAGATGCTGCCTGGGGCATGGAACATAGTATGAGATGCAGGGGAATAGCATTTTGGAATGTATTACAGGGAAATAGAGGGACAAGGGGATAAAAAAGACTAGATGAGTGTAAAGATGTGACACGCTTATCAGGCCATGCCTTGCTGCTGACTGGCACAGTCTGTCCTATCTTACAAAAGTCCACTCCTAACTCTTTTCCTGGCTGAAGGGCACCTGTTCTGTGTGTCTGTCTGTGTGGCCAGCAACTGGAATCTGACCCTGGGCAGAGGTCCATGTGTCCACAGTGCCAGCGGCTGGAGTGAGCACGGGTCTGGGTGCTGGTGACTCGACAAAACCAGGTCCCCCTCTCTGGGGTGGGACAGCCAGTCACAGAGGCCCAGCCCATCTCAGGTCTGGTGGCTGGACTGAGTGCAGGTGAGTGAGCGAGTGCTACTGAAGAGCTGGCAGAATGAGCCTGTGGGTTCATGCGAATGCTCAGTGTAGCTGTGTTGAGTGGTGTGGCTGGCCATATGTATTAATATATTTATGTACATGCTTGTGTGCATGTGCCTGCAGCAGATACATGCTCAGCGTTGCTACTGTTGGGACCCCGGGGGGCACAGACCTACAACAGCCTCCCCTTTGCCAGGCTACCCGATTAGGCCCTATTCCCAAACAGCAGTAACCTGTTCCCTAGGGTCACATTTCTCTCCTAAAGGGCGACTGGATAACCATTTCAGGTGAGGATATTCCAGGTTATGTATATTGGTTCTTCTGTTTCAGTCTCCTCATAAAACCCCTCCTTTCTAAACATCTGCCAGAGCTGTTTGAGCTCTTCCACCCTAGTTTCCTTGTTTCTACCATGGAATCTACATTAGATCTGCCATATTTTTTCTTCTCCCATATTTTTGTTGCAGTTCTGCTGGGACAAGTCTTGCCCCATTTGAGAACATCACCTTATTCTACTTACTTTCTGCACCACCTGACTCAGGAAATGGGAGGTCCTCATAGTCTAGACATCAACTAAGAGATCAAAAAATGTCTAAAGTTAGTATTAATTATATTATCATAAAATCATCTTAGTTTATGGTAGGAAAAATCTTTCAGTTGTTCAGATGTCTTTTGGTTTTGCTTTTGTATTGCAGAGATACCAGGAAGTGGAGTGTACAAAAAAGAAAATATTTCCCTTTGGCCTGACAGGCAGGGCCTCTTTGGGGTAATATTTG
Source organism: Streptopelia decaocto (assembly GCF_964273445.1). Taxonomy (NCBI): domain Eukaryota; kingdom Metazoa; phylum Chordata; class Aves; order Columbiformes; family Columbidae; genus Streptopelia; species Streptopelia decaocto. The sequence goes on along the minus strand of NC_138663.1, from coordinate 99,096,752 downwards.
CTATGACATGCAGTAGATACAAAAGTTCAATATCAGTGTACTGATAGTATTCTAGAAATTGCTTTCAATGCTTTGAAGTATTGAAAACGGAACCAGAGGAATGCTTAGTGATACTTAATACATTGTTTTAACTCTTCTGTAGAGTCATTCTGGTTGGAATGAACCTTGCAAAGTGACTAATCCAACCTTATGAGAGCAGGTTAATAGTAATTTCAGACCAGGTTGCTCTGGACTTGTCCAATCAGTTTGTAAAAGCCTCCAAGAGTGAAGACCGCACAGCTTCTCTGGGAAACATTATCAAGTGTTTAATTCCTGCTGTGTTTTTTTCTTTTTTTTTTTTTATTTATTTATTTAATTCCCTTCCTTTTTTACATCTAGTCGGACAGAATCTCTCCTGTTTCAATTTAGGACCATCACCTCATGTTCATCCTATGCACCTTGGTAGAGACACTGTCTCTGTCTTTTCAGTAATGTCCCCAGAGATACTGGGCAACTGGGCAACTGCTGTTTGCATTCTTCTCTAGGCTGAACAAGCCAAGCTCTCCTTCAGCATTTCCTCACAGGGCAAGTTGCTACAACTCCAGCTGTCTCAGTGGCCCTCTGCTGGACTTCCTGAAGTTTATAATAATCTTTCTGGTTTCTTCTTTCTTAATTTTAATGACTAATGAACTTTTCAAACATAATCCTTTTGTATTTGAGAATTATGATACTAAATGGTAACAGAATTTCATAGTCAAGTGCGGCAATGGGGAATAAAGCATACAGACGCAGACAGAGACACACAGGCACACAGTTCTTCTTAGCAGCGAGAACAGAGCCAGGCAGAGCTGAGCTCTCTTTTATTAACAGTTTCCAATTTATATGTTTACAGCTACAGGTCTGGACCAAGACGTTAGACATTTTTTTCAAAAAATGTTATTCTCAACACACCACGCTCATGTTGTGACTGTTTTCAGTCACGTTCCCATGCATATCTTGTGGGCGGCGTTCTGACCAACTCATTCACACATCATACATATGGGGGTGGTTTTCCGACATGAGATATCATTCTCACTGGCCTGGGCTATCACTTGTTACACTCATAAAAAACATACTTCTGTATAATCTGTCCAAGGCTGTTAAGCTGGAACTGCACATCCTGCAGTCCCCACAGTCAAGCTTCTGCTCAACAGATACTATTAACTTAAATTATGAGCCAAATAGCCTTCCACAATTATTTAGATTTCCTTGGAGATGTCATTTTGCTCTGTGTTTAAACATTTGAAAAACATACAGAAACCTGACACTTCTTTTAGCTTTCACTCATGGCTAGGGACTTGCATAGCACAAAATACACAAAGTAAACATGGAGCTGGTTTGTTTCCCCTTCTACTCTCATCCATGTTACCCAAACGTGGGGGGTGTTCAGCATCATCTGGGCAGACACCGACCTCCTTTCAGTATCATGACCACCTCTAATTTAAACTACTTCTCATTTCTGTGCCCCTATTTGATTTTGTTTGATTTAAGTTACTGACAGCGAAGTTTTTTTTTATCAATAGAGATAGTCACTGTAAAAGTCTGTTTTAATTTCTGACTTTATGCTTTTTAAATCTTTCTGTAAATAAGTTCATGAATACCTCTTTCTGTTTCACTTAGAATTTCTTTCTCTACCCTGCCTTCTTTCTTGTTTCAAGTTGAAGAAAAGGGACAGATTGTTTAAGGAGAATCTGGATTTTCTGTTTACAGAGAAATAAATGTTCTGAAATGAACTGCAATTGTATATGTTGTAAAATTGCTTTTGTTTGACAGCTTAATAAATCTCAATCGAAGATCTGAATGACTAGAGGTGTTAGAAGCTTGTCTTGCCTGACAAAAACAAACCAACCAACCACCTTTTTGCATTTCTTTATAAATACAGCAAAGGGCTCAGTATTATTCCAGTTGACTCTGACGCTTAATGTTATTTACAAGTGCCTTTACTTATGGGTCTTCCATACAGTTTGTATTTTTTAATTAATGTGGAGACCATAAGCAAAAATCACCTTAATTGGCAACATTTTTTAAATGCTGTGATTCTTCAACAAGTACACATGTTTGTGGTGCAGATAATGCAGTGCCAAACCTTCTGTTTACTTCCTAAACTTTTGCCAGTGTCAATAAGCTTATAAATTTTGGAGATCTTGAACCAATGTTTTCAAACCTACACCTATGTTTATCTTGTGAATTCATCTGATTTTTCACTTTCACGCACAGACGTGAGACAATTCCACCATATATTCCAGCTGCAACCACAGTCAGCTAGGAGTGGGAACCAGGATTGTAGAAGTGTTCAAGGTTTGGCTATTGACATCACGACTAATTTTAAGAGTGGAGAATTATTTGTTAGTTGTTCAAACCCAGATTTTTAGTAGAATGTAGAAGGACACTGAGATGAATAAACAAAAAAATCTGTCTTAATTTTTCCTGTGTGCCTTCTCCAGACTCAGCAACAGTTTCTGGGACGGAGCAGTTAGAGAAAACAATAGGAAACTGGGTACAAATATTAGTAAACTGGACTGTGTCTGGTACATATATTCAGTTGTGTTGAAGATAGATACTTAGTATATATCAGCAATGTTACATGGAAGTGTGAAATACCAGTTACTGCTTATTTTGCTTAATCTGTTAGAAAGTTCAGCAAGGACCTCACCCAATGCATTCTTCAATTAGATATCATTCAGACAGGCATATGTCATTGCATATGTTTGAATTAGATTGAACATTTTATGTAAATGAAATATTAGATTATGTAGAATTTAAGACTGCTAACTTTTGTTTATCAGTGCCTTCCAAATACATGTTTGACGCTCTGCTGGTGGTACTTTTATACTGAATTGAAGAAAAGTTTTAGTTCCTACCAAATCCGTATCATTTTGGGAGTTTGATTCGGTCCTAACAAAATATGGAAGTTACCTTTTTCTCCTCGGGTCTTCCTGAGCTGCTATTCCTGATGTTTTATGCATTTGATGTTACCTTTATAAACACATGCAGTTTTATATCTGTATATATAGCAGTATATATATCTATCTAGGGATATATGTAGATACATATTTTAACTACGTATATGCATTTGTATATAACAATGTGTTGAGTCCAGGAGCCTGGTAGGAACAAGGCTGCTGCAGCTCCATGACCCCAAATCCAGCCAGTAGCGAGGCTGAGAACTTATTTCCAGCAGTCACACCAGCACACACAGCATATATGATACGTACATACAAGTGTACACGTTTCAACCTCCTCAGAACGGCACAGCAGAAGCTCTAAGTGCTCACACAAGTACAGAAACTACCAATGGCTTCGTCCTGTTCCTCTCTCTGGCTGGTCAGGATGAAGGTCTGTTAGTGCAAAATATCTGCATAGCACAAATGCAATGAGGATCCTTCCAGCAGCTGGATTTAGGCACTCAGCTGACAGTGGATCCTGGTCTCCCAGTTGTTGGAACCTGGAGGCATGAACCCCCAAGGCCACAGCCTACTATAGCCCTCGGTGCAGATCCTTCTCCCCTTCCTCTCACCCACGCCCACACAGTGGATGGCTTAGACAGCCCAGCCCATGGTCCAGGATCCTTGTGTTCCCCCCATCACTTCCCACAGAGTCTCTTCTACACACAGATGAGTCTCTCAGGCAGTTCCAGGTGCCACAGTCTCTACAGCAGCTGCCCAGGGCTCCCTGTGCCTGCCCTGTCCCTCCAAGACTCAGCATTGCCTGTGCTCTTGCCTGGTTCACAGGCCACCTCACCTACTTGCCAGCTAGTCCAGTGTGCCCTTTGCTAGTGCTTGCATGTGCATTTGCACACCCATCCTTGCTGCAGGTGCTTCAACTGTGGGCACGTGGGACACCTGGTTCCATGTCAGGATTGGCACTGAGACCTCCATGTACTTCTGCAAGTACAATAGTAAGTCCTTGCCCAGGAAACCATCAGAAATTAAGTTTAATTAGAGGAGACAGGACAGGCAGTGCTGACTGAGGTGGGCACAGCCGGGCACATGGACTGATGTCCCTTGCTCACACCCCACCAGCCCCTTCTGTCCCCCATTCCCATGGGGTGCCTCGACCTGTGGATCCTTTCTTGCTGGCACATCTGGGTGGATCTTGCCCTTCCCCAGGTCTCCTCTGGCACCAGGAGTGGCTGGTCCAGGGGGGCCCTTCACAGGGCGGTGGGGTGCCCCCCTGCCCCTGCCCCTCCTGCCCCATCAGGCAGCACAGGGATGAGCTGCTGGTGGCTGCTGTGGTGGGCCTGAGAGCATCTGGGTAGGGTGTGATTCAGGCTCCACCACCTGCCCTTGTTGCTCCTGCTGTGCTTCTTCCTGTGGGCAAAGATGAGTGCTTCTGTCACATAAACTAACGTGCATGCATATATATATATATGTATTTCTAGATATGAAAATGTGCAGATCCTTTTCAGTAGAAACTTACTTGGCAATTTTCATTGCTAATGCTCCATAGATGCTCACTGGACTTACTCGTAATGTGATGTTTCATAACCACAGAAGATTTGGAAGGAAAGATTCTTATTAATTAAAAACTGTCAGCCTAAGCTGTGCTACTTTTCTCCAAGGAGGATAGTTAGGAAGGCATCTAAGCAGGGAGAAAAAATTTTAGTTGATAGAGAAGTAGGAGAATATGTGGGAGTGAAGAACCTCGTCTGGCAGCCTGCAGCATTGCCACTGCTGAGCACAAGAACATCTGATTGAGAAAAGCATTTAGAGTGTCATGAGCAATGTCTGCTCTCCAAATAGATGCAAGATGCTGGTAATCTGAAGAAGATCAAAATGACAGTTGTCACTTGATTATGTAAGATTTTCTTCCTCTTTCTTGTGGTTATGAAGTTAAAACTTGACCTGGTTGAGTTTACGGTAACATTAGATCTAGATAGAGTAATTGTTTCTCTCTGGTTTTAAGTCATTATCTCTTGATATTCAATAGAACTGCTTGTTAAATTACTACTTGTCAATGAGGAGACTGTTCTCCATGGCTTTGAAAATATTGAAGTGTTTTATTTCCAACTGCAGGGTCAGTGGAGAAAATACAAGTTTTAGTGTGTTTTCTCACATTGTTTTCCTCTCTAAGACTAGAATTTACAAACCTTTGAAGAATGGGAAACAGATGCATTTAGCTACACCTTCAAGATCTGCAAACTCATAACATATATCCCCAAGACAATCTCAATGTATGGGTCAAAAATTTTCATCTTCACTCTTTCGACATATTTGCCATCTCATTTAGAAATTTTCTCTATTCAGTAATGAATCTTACCTGTATCTCACTAGAAGTAGTTCAAATCAATTAACAAAGTTTTAAAATGTAATAGAGAGAAAACACTACAACTTCTAATCAGAAAAAAATGGGGGAAAAATTACTTGAGATATTCCCTGTATACTGAATCATAATGTTTGAGATTCTCTTTTACTTCTTCAGCTGACAACCTGTCCTCCTTTTTTTTGTAGTCATAGCATATTTTACCTGGTAGCCTGAATATATCTTTCAGTGGATTGCGTGGCAGTGATACTTTGTCACCTTGACACACCTGCTGCAGTCTGGTTTCCCCAGGGAATGCTTATATACTGTCTGGGACCCGAAGCTTCCAAGTTATCAGCAAAATGCTGCTCATAGCACTCAGCTGCCTGTCAATTTATCCAGATTCTTCACAATACCTGTGGCACCATCTATTTCTGAACTGATTGTGTTGCTGTATTAGAACCGTTTTCTTCCAGGTCATCTGTTGTGATGGCTAGAGCAATGTAAAATCACTGTTTGATGTATGCCATAGTAGTCTTACTAATATATAAATGCACATAATTTTATTTTAAACAAGAAGAAAAGAGGTATGACCTATGCTTAGGCAGAGGCAACTTAGTTTTTTTCCAAAACATCTATGTGTTATAAACACATTAACTCTCATTAGGTGCTTGTTTGTGAGTTGACTGCAAACATTTGTAGAGAAGGCAATTTGCCTTTCACTTAACTGTGAGGAAATGTGCTTGCAGCAGTATTGGGGTGACTGAGACACTTTCTAATGGAATATTTTATATTCCTATCATAGATTCTCTAATGGTCACTTAGCAATATGTCTGTATGTTTTGCACATTTGTCATTCAAATCTTTAAATTTAGAAGTTCTATTACAGCACCATCTGTCTCTGCACCAGTGAGGCTGGCTGCACACTTTTGAACAGGAAAGAAAAGCAAATTGATAGCACATTCACAGAAATAAAAAAGATCATTTTGATGGTTGATGGACACCAAGTTGACCATGCAGTGTGCCATTGCAGCAAAGGCAGTTGATGATGAGGAGTATTGCCAGCAGGTTGATGGAGGTGGTCCTGCCCCTCTACTCAGCGCTGGTGAGGCCAGTTCTGGGCTCCCAAGTACAAGAGACATATGGAGCTACTGGGTGGAGTCCAGCAAAGGGCCACAGAGATGATTAAGGGACTGGAGCATCTCTTGTATGAGGAAGGGCTGAGTGAGCTGGAATCATTTACAGGGAGAAGAGAAGGCTCAGGAGGATCTCAACGTATATAAATATCTGAATGGAGGGTGCCAAGAGGACAGACCCAGGCTCTTTTCAGTGGTGTCCATTGACAGGACCAGAGGCAATGGGCACAAACTGAAACATGGGAGTTTCCCTCTGAGCATCAGGAAACACTTTCCTACCGTGAGAGTGACCCAGCACTGGTGCAGGATGCCCAGAGGGATGATGGAGTCTCCCTCCTTGGAGACGTTCAAACACCATCTGGACCTATTGCTGGGCAATTGTCTGTAAGTGTGGACCAGGTGACCCCCAGAGATCCCTTCCAACCTCAGTCATCCTGGGATCCTGTGATTTTGAGTCCATATGAGATTTATGTAGCATTTGCTTATTTTCTGTGTGTGTATATGTATTATGTGTGGACATCTATAATCCATAACACTGTAGCACAATAACATGGCAACAAGCTTTTGAGTAAATTCCAATGGTCACAGGGAAATGGACACGTTTAGTTTAAATGGGAAATCAACCTTCATCCCTTTTCCAAAGACTCACTCAAACTGTTGGAGATCAGCAAATGCAGAATACTTCCAATCAGTGGTAAGGGGTGATTCTTACTTTATATATAAAATCATTATTGTGTTGGATGAGCAAGTAGTTTTCACTTAAGCATATGGCCTGTTGCAGTGTTTTGAGGACTTTGCTCGTGAGAGGTCAGTTTACAGGCAGTTAGGTGGTAGTTTTCCTTTTAAATTAGTCTGCTGTCTGTCAGCTTTATACCCTGTTGACATCTGAACAGTATTTCTGATTTAAATATACAGATGAGAGGTTTTATAAATACAAATTATATTAAGAAAAAGCTGATGAGAGCCCACATAATTATAAATTTGTTTTCTTTGATGAACTGAGTACACGAGAGAAGTTACTCGTGGCAGAAGTTGTGTGACAAGCATAGTCAGTAGTTGCTGTTAACATGCCTGTTGATGTTAACGACTTTGTTAGTTACTAATCTGATATATATTAAGCTGTGTAAGCCTTAGGCCGCTGAGAAGGAGACTATCTATATAAAAACCATATATCCACCATATATTTATACACATGCATACATACAGTTAAATAAGCGTGTTTTTCTATTTTGTTCATGGTTTACTTCGAAACATTCGCTTACATCTTACGCCCCTTATTCCTTTCACTGAAGATGACCTGTTATTCTGCCTGTAAACATACTTGAGTCAAAGAAAGAACTAATAGCCTTTGGTTGAGATGACTGGTAGCATTCTGGAGCTGGTCTAATAGAAAAATAGGCACAGCTTGATCACTCTGGGTCATCTATGCATTAAAAAAAAAAAAAAAGTGTTTCCATGCAGTATTTTAAGTCAGTAGATGATATTATTAGGGGAATTTTGACAGAAGTGTTTTGAAATATATTGCAACAGTAGATTAAGACTTAAATTCCTTCCTACATGTTAATTCACTTTTAAGTGTATTATTTTTCATCTTTATTGCAATATTTGACCTTGGAGTTTGCAGCAAGAAGAAACTTTTTACAGGCGTAGTCTGGTTTACTGATTGATTCACATAACACTGCTTGATATTCACTAGCTTTCCATCTTGCAGTTTTCACAGCTTGAAATACCTTGGTAATTATTTCTTCCCTAAAATAAACAAAGCAAATGGATACAAAGAAGCTAGAGATTAATGTGAAAGAGATTGCTTCTCTTCTGAACTAAAAAAAAAAAATTTTTACATTTTCTTTAAAAATTTCCTCTTATTCTTAATATAAATATATTTTTTTACCAATAGTAATTGTATTGATCTAGTAGATCTTGCTGTGCACTTAAAGTTAATTCCTCATTCAGAGTTAAGAGGGTTCTCTCCATTGAACTAATCATGTCTCATAATAAATAGTTCAAAAGGGGTATATCATACTTAATGTATGAACAAATATGGTGGTTATTATTAATTTTGTTACTTTTGGTGGTAGATTTCATGTTCTTTAGAAATAATGCATTTAGCACACAGAATTACTTTCTCAGGTAGAGAAAATGTTGCAAGTAATTTTGAGTTCTGAGCTCTGTTTGCCTGCACAGTTGAAACAGCTTTGCCAGCTAAGAGTCTGAGAAATCATCTTTTGAAACCATGAGGGCAGTTACTTAAATAGATCTGATTTTTGATGTAATGAGGCATTTCAGTTCAGTTGTGATATGTTTAGATTGCTACAGCAAAATAAATTTTGGAATTGCGACATTCATAACTATAATCCCATGCCCACAGCTGGGCTTGTGTTGAAAGAGCAGGTTCTGCAAAACTTTGCACACCTATTTTGTGGTTTTACACATACAGTCTGCTTTGGGCAAATGCAAGGCATGCCAGGGATAAGACTGTAGTTGGAAGGAGTGAACCTTCTGTGTTTCAAACACTGCCCAAAAAGGAGGATTTATAGTCCTCTTCGGCCTTCCTGGTCACTTACAGCTGTTACATGATTGTTCTCTGGATTGTGAGCCTGTCAGAACAGTTTTCTGTTGGGGTACGGAATTGATTCACAGAGGGGCACAGAAACACAACACCCATCACTGGGAGACACATGGAAGCAGACACCCCGTAGCAGGAGGTTAAAGAAAGAGAAGGAGGAAACAACCTTTCATTGGCAGCAAACCACTAGTTTGGATCAGCTACTTTTGAAAGTACTTCCCAGGAACAGGTTAGGAGAAAATTGTTGAATTTGGTCGTATTTGCTTGTATCTTAAACATGTATGTGGAATTTAATGACATATGACAGAAATACATTAAATTGAGGTGTGTATTATCCTTGCATAGATGTAACGGAATATTTTTACAACTCTCTTAATACTATTGCTGTTTTATAAGTTCACATTTTAGTGGAAATAGTACTTTGAAAGAAAACACTGAAATAGTTCTGTTTTAGCAAATGTCCCCTGAAATGACCCAGAGTCAAATCTTTGTACTATTTTGTTTCAAAATCTGATCCTTTACAGGTTTGTGTCCCCTTATGGTGTTAATGTATTTCCTTTTTCAAAATAGTGTGTTTATTTCAGATTTTAATGGTTCTTCCTAGTGCTTTTTTATCTCAAGCTTACTCCTGTTCTTTGGCTCTTCCATTTCTTAAACCCTCTTATGAGGTGTGACTCTCTCCAAGATGTTACACTTTTTAAAGATTTTAGGAGTTGTTCTTGGGTTTGGATTGTCCTGAAGCTGGTGCTATTAAGTTATTCTTCCAAGCAATGTAACAAAATCATCTATTTATTTTTTTTTTAATTTTAAAAGTTACAAAAGCAAATTTCCAACAAAAGGTCTTTAAGATTCAGTTCAGGTGTTTACCCAAGTTAAAAAAAAAATTAACAGTTAATATTTTTTACAATTTACTTTTGTACTTCATTGTCCACCTTCCTCTTAGAAAATCTATATTGAGAACAGAGATTTGCCATTTTTTAGTACAAGTACTTGCATCCTGTAGTTGAAATATGTAGAAAATTATAGTTAAAATTTTATTACTGCTTTGTTTGAATTACTTAAAGGTGCTAGTTTGTGACTTCGTGCTTGGAGTTTTATGCTGTTGATCTTAAAAATTCTCTAAAAGATAACTTTCAACTGTTTGAAGTTTGAAAAAAAAAACCAAACAACTCTTTTCTTTTTTATTATGAGAGTTAAAGGGTAACATGGCTGCATTTCACCAAGTCACTCCAGACCTGTGACACTGTGTCGTGTATGGTTCAATGAGAAGCTTGTACTGAATAGGAAAAAAGACCTTTGCCATGACTCTTTTTCACTTCCAATGAAAACATATTTAAACGTGAATGCCTCTTCTCACCTTCTTTTCTTTACTGAAGAAATTAGTAAACTACTTTATGTCTGAAGCATATGTGGATTATTATTAGCACTTCTGTCAAAGACTATACACTAGTTAAGATGATGTTTAGATCAGATTAAGGTACATTTCAGTATACAGGCTGGTCTTTCTGTGTGGGAAAATAACACTCTTCAAGAAGACATTATAGAACAAAAAGAAACTATTGCCAAAAAATTATGCCACTTGAAAAAACTGAGTGGCTCCATGAGAATCAGCTGCCTTCTGCAGCACCTGCTGGGTTGGATATAGGCAGGCGATAGTGTCTAGTCACACAAAACAAGCAGGTTACCTGCTGTCCTCAGCCTGCTGTGCTGCGCTTGTGGTTTTGTAGACATTCTCTGTGTCCAAAAAGTTCATTGCATTTATTCACAAAATACTTTTTGATATTTAATTGCAGTTCTAATTTGAGACATAGAATTTGGATTCATCAAAATAGGTCCTCCTTTGGATGTACCCGGTTTGTATCTCTGTGTTTGCTCCTGAGATGGGGCCAGCCTCTTCTCCAGGGAGCAGAGTGATCATGCAGTTGGCAACAGGCATGAGCTGGAACACAAGAAACTCCTGCTAGATGCTCAGAAGCCCATTTTCACCATAGGAGTGGGGAAATATGGGAAATGGTTGCCCAGGAGGTATGTGGAGTCTCCATCCTTGAAGATACTCAGAGCTCACTTAGTAAAGGCTCTGAGCAGACTGCTCTGGTTGGACAGGCATTGAGGGGAGAGTGTCTCTAAATGGCCTCCACGAATCCTTCCAGTGTCAATTATTCTATGATTCTGAGCTCTACATGCAAGGTGCAGTTACTTGAATGTGTTGTGTATTACACGTCACAAAAGTCAGTGGTTTTATTAAAGGTACTTCTGTGTGGAAAGGAAGGCAGCGCAGATTAACTATTTCATTGCACAGAATTCCTTTTTAGGTCACTTTTAGTGATAAGTGGCATAAAAACCCAGCATGTTATGCAATATGAGTAGCCTCAGTAGAGAGCATCTTAAGTATTTGCCTTGTGTCCTCCGTGAAAGAACAATGCTCTTCTATGGCTAATCCAAGCTGCGGTTGATTGAGTTAGATTTCTGCTGCCGAGATAATTGGACACTGTTTCGGAAATGCCTGGGAATTTCTTGAGGCCTGTAACACAAGTTGTCATACAAAGTTCCCAGTGTGCTGTCCTCTAAACACACAGTCCTCTGTGAAAAGAGTGCTCCAACCATCCGGAACCATCAGAGTAACCCCGCATGTAAATGTGACCTTCTCCCTGCCTCACAGAGCCGCTATGTCTGGGTCCGGCTGTCACTCACAGAAGCACTTTCTTTCACTTGTTAGAGTCTTGGAAACAAGCAAAAAATTTGAAATTTCTCCTCCTTCTTCCCCATCTAGACAGTTTTACTCCTCCTGGCCTACCTTAAGATAACATAATATGAACTGGTTTGTGAGAGACTAGCTGCTGGTGGGGGCATTTCTGCAAAAGCTGAAAATGCAGAGTGATCTCATTATGTGCAGATGTAACACACTTCCTTTTTTTTTTCCCTTTTATTTTTTTTAACTATGATAATGATTTTTATTTTAATCTGATAAGTCTTCTGGAAATTATTTGATTGTTGTACTGGTCTGCAACATACTCCTTGTAGCAAGTTAATCAAAATCTGAATTAAAAAGCATATGTGTGTATAATTTCTAACAGTTCTTAATATGAACCATTGAATCATGAAAAATGGTGGCTGGTAGTCAGTATATTGGATACTCTGATGCTTAATTAATTTGATTATAAGTTTGCAGCTTTTTTGTTCATTTGCTACAGCATTTTAAAACATCTTGGTTTACTCCTTATTTTCCATAATGGAACTAAGTGGTGGGGCTGTAAGCTGCATGACTTTCTAAAACAGCATATTTAATATGGTTCTATTATCCCTGTCTAGTCAAATTGGCATATGTCCTTAAAATAAAATGAAGTCTAATTCATTATTGTTACTGAGACTTTTCCCAACTATTTCTGGAAAGAGTGCAAGCCCAAAGATTAGGAGAGAAACATTAATTGAGTTACTTGTTTATTGTTTTTTGTTAATTCTTCAGAGAGTTAACACAGTGGGAGGCCAAAATTGCAGATGCTGTAGCTGCTTAAAATGCATTTATGCAATAATGTTTAAGTGACTCTAGTGGTAAATGGGTCACCCAGAAATATATTTTCCTCTTGTTCCTAGATACTTTGTATATCAAAGCATAGGAAAAAAAAAAAAAAAGGAAAACAGAAGTTACCTATAAAATAAGCTTGCATCTTTGTTATGTTAGTGAAGTTGTTGGGCTTTCCTCTTTTTGAGAATTTCCACCACTTCCCATAAATGAAAACAGCATCTTTTCAGCATCTCAGCATTTTTTAAGGGTTATAGATGGGTCTGTTTTATTCTGAATTACATTATGGTTCTTGAAAATTGCTGGGTCACTCACAGTAGTAACACAGTTGGTCAGTAGTGGAATTATTTAGAAAATCTGAAAAAAATGGGTCAGCAAGGACAAAGATAAAAGTTGTTGAACAAAACAAAAACCATTATTGTTGTAGTAGTAATAGTAATAGAATCTTTTAGACTGATAATTTACTTCTTAAGTACAACTTAGTTTTGAGTTATGACCACAGAGTATGAGATAGTTTTTCACCATGAGGAAAGTAAAACTGCTTTTGGAAGTGACCCGTCAACAAGTTACCTGTAGAAATGAAAGGCCCGACCGGCTTCTGTTTTGCAGAGATGAATGATGCAGTTCTGAAATCAATGTCAGCTGACTCTACTCAGTAGATTTATTCCTCTGGCCTGTTTTGAGGCTCACTTTGATACCCACTGGAATCAATGGGGATTTTTTTAGTGATATGATTTGAATTAGGCTTTAAGACTGTGTTATGCGTGTATACATAAATCAATGTATAAAATTACCAAATGTTTCTGGAGTGCAAATTTTGGAAATAACATGTCATGCTTTTGTCTAGTTGATTTGATCATGAAGGAGAAAAAGCAAATATAAATAAAGAAATTACAGAAGTATAATATGCAATCCATAAGAAGCCCCAAACATTATATGTCATATTCTAATGCCAAATGTTTCAGTGTCATCTGAGGACAGAAGGTGCAGTAATCTTCTATTATCTCCTCTCACCAAGTGCAGAAAGAGACTGGTCCTGTTCAGAAGTTGGAGAATGAACATAGGGATAACCTCTCAGAGGTCTTACCAACTCTTTTTGAAACTGTGATTTGAAACCTCAAAATTCCCCTGTTTTCCCTTTTTGTTTTCCTTCAGAAGGAGGGGAAGAATAAAATTAATTATTAATCTTTATTTTTGTTGTGGTTTAACCTGAGCTAGCAATACAACCACAACAGCTGCTTACTCACCCCCCTCCCCACCTCCCAAGTAGGAGACAGAATCCAAAGGGAAGGGAGAAACTTGGATTGAGATAAACAAAGTTTAATAAAATAACAAAATACTAATATACTACTATTAAATTTATTTATTTATTTAGTTAGTTAGTTAGTTAGTTAGTCATTTAAAAAATAGAAATAGAATATAAAATAAAAGATACTCAATGCAATACCTCATGAACTCTGTCCACACCGAGCAGCCAGTCCCAGGAAACAGCACCCAGTGCCGAACAGCTGATCCTGGAGAAGCAAAAAAGGAGAAAAAGGCAGAAAGGCCCAGGGACCTCTTGAAAATGGCAAAATGCCGAACTAGTGAAAGTCCCGAAAAGAACCCCCCCAACTCCAACAAAAAGAGCAAAGAAGAATGCAAGAGAGAGACCAGAACATCCCGACTCTCCTTCAATGTGAAGCATGATGCTAATGGGATGGAATACTGTCATTGACCAGTCTGGATGTCAGTCAAGCTCTGCCCCATCCATGTCCCACTTCTTGATGCCTCACACTTGTGGGCAGAGTGCTCAGAATGGCCTTGGCTCTCAGACCAGAGCAATTAAAAACACTAACCCTGTGCTGGGGTGTTATCTGCTTGTTCTTAAACTAAGTCCAAATAATGGCCACGCTAGCTATGAAAAAGAAAATTAACTCATTTTCAGTCAAACCAGCACAATTTTTTAAGCACTTTTGTCCCCAGAATGCCTTCCGATTTTTTGTTTGTTTGGGCTTTTTGTTGTTGTTGTTTGTTTTGGTTTGTGTTTTAAAGTCAGAATATATATGTGCAGTGGTTTTGTATAGGGTGGAGAGTCATTCTTTCAGTACTTCCTCAGAAGGCAGGGTAGTTTTAACTTACTTAGGACTGAAGATTTTTTAAGTGTATATTTTGCCCAGTGAAAGACTTAACCATGTCGACTTCAGTTTGAACAGACCACAAGGTAAATGTTACAGTGGTAACAGAAAAAGAAGACTAAAGTTTAATGTTTTCTCATTAAGTCCATGGTAGCTGTTTCTCATGGAGCATATGGGGAATACAATGTAAAAATAATAATATATTAAAAGAAAATGCTTAGGGAAGAAAATGAAGGAGTTAACAAATACTCAGTTCCTTTTCTTCTCACACTTTTTATCAAAGGGAATAAAGTACTTGATACTCTTACAAGTAAGACTGTCATTCAAAGGCAAAATACTAAAGCATGTGGTTTAGTGCCTGTGTCTGCAAATGTTTTAACTGAGATTAAGGGCCTAACCAGACCAGACCAGAATCAGAAAATGGAAGATTTTTCTAATACGATATGAAATAATTTGAAGTTATATTTACCCACTTTATAGATTATGAAAATCTTCATCCTTTCTTTATAAAACAATAGATGGTAGTGTTTAATTTACAGACAACTTCTATGTGTATAAATTACACCGTCTTTAGTCTCATCCTTCATTCTGTTTTAGAGCTGATACGTCATGTCATATGTGGTCAAGGATATTTGCTTGATAGGCACTCCCAGTGCATATACATTATGTTCAGAGGTTTTTCAAAATCTTGAGTTTGGAACTGATTTTAATATATCATCTTCCCAGACTTCTTGGATATCACTAATAGCAGTAACACTTATGGATACCTCTGCTAGTTACATAAATATTCCATCCAGACATTCACAATGTATAGGTTGGAGAGGGTTTGCTGTACCTACCAATGGCCTAACTAGCAGTCCTTTCTTATATTTTTAGATTTCATTTAGGAAGATGAGATAATGAGGTGCTGCGGTGATTTTCTTGTTTCTTCCTTTGGTTAAGTGAATAATTTTTCTAGAGTCAGAAAGTGAAATATAAATTAATATGCTTTACTACTTTACTTTTTTAAGCATCTAGTTCATTCCAAAGTGAGAACTGTCCTATATTAGTATGACCTTTTGAGTGATCTCATTGCAGGAGTATTGATCAGTGACATGAGTTTTAGAAATAATGCAGAGAAGCAGCCAGAATCTCAGCTGAAGTCTGTATAAATCTCATCTGTCTCTCTGAGTTGGAGTGATGCTGATGTTGCAATACTT
Organism: Streptopelia decaocto; assembly: GCF_964273445.1. Classification (NCBI taxonomy): domain Eukaryota; kingdom Metazoa; phylum Chordata; class Aves; order Columbiformes; family Columbidae; genus Streptopelia; species Streptopelia decaocto. The sequence goes on along the minus strand of NC_138663.1, from coordinate 99,080,955 downwards.
AGGCAAAATGGGAAGAACTTGGCTGCTTTCGTATCTCTAAATTTAGTATGTGGGCGGGCCAGGACAGTGAACAGTTTATAACATCTCTATGCAGCAAAGTTAATAAATCCATTTTGTATGTGATCCTCTCGAAACCTTTCGTCATCCATTCAAAATGTTGCTGTGCTGTTGACAGTAAGTGTCAGTAGCAAGAAGAACTGGAGGAAGACCTGGTACACTTATTTCCTGTAACATTAGAGCCACTGTAATTATGGGTTATTTGCCTGGCTTCTTTGGTAATTAAGAGTTTTAATTGCTTCTAGTTCCAGAGAATTAGTTAAGCTTTTCATTATACTTATTGCCTTCCATAATCATCAGCTCCTCTCGTACAGTAAGCTTACTGACATCATGGAAGTCAATTAGGTCTTCCAAGGCAGAGCAGTGAAGTACGTTTATTTGTATGGGCTGGATTAGAAAAGGTTTCTGAAAGGCCTTAATAATTCTGTTCTGTGCAACATTTAAACTTATTCTTCAACAGGCAAAGCCTGTCAGGGTTCCATTTAACTTTTCAGAGTCCTCAGAGTGCTTAGGGCCACAAGCTGAGGTATTGTTAAGAACAAAACCTATAGGCAGATCTATGCTCCTGTTCTAATAGCAATTGTTCCAAGATTTGCAGAATCAGCTGATTACATATTTGTAGTTAGTGATAATAATCAGCATTTGAAAATATCACATTGTTCAACCCAGAATTCAGTGACTGTATAAAGGAAATGAGCACAAAGGAGATAGGTATGATTCTGTTGGCTCACTAAAAATCATTAATTAAGTTTTACTTTATTACCTGCAAGGTAGAAAGCATCTCTTACTTTCTCTTGGCAGACTCTGAGTGGTTCCTGACATGTTGACTAGCAAGAATCAATATTTTAAAAAGAAAAGAAAGCAGAAAGAAAGGGTATGTTCCCTCTTCCACTGTCTCTGATACAGATGCATATGTGTAGTGCAGATATTTAATACAGCTTGCGAATTATTTTTTTCACTGAACATAATAAACTTTTTGTAGGTTGCAACTTGGTTCTCTTAGAGCACAGCTAGAACACACAAACATTGTACATCACTAATCTTTCCTGGTGAAATAGTTAGTTTTTTGTCAGAGAACCTAAAAGATGCAGTACGCTGTTGTGTGTTCTCCCGGTGTGTCATATCTAGATTCAATCAAAAGTTACAGCAAATTATTACCCTTACTCATTCAGTATTAGTTGCCACAGTCTATTGTGTTGTGAAGAAAAGCATAAGAAAATCCATCCTGTGTGTGTAGGAAGAGATTTAGTAGATTGGTAATGACTGTAGAGAAGGGCTTAGTTCACAAAAGAGAAATTTGTGATAAGGCAGAGTTGCACTCTCTGAAGGCTGTGGGGAAAATTGCACTAACCATCCCAGCATTTGTGTTGAATTACTGAAATTACTTGTGGCAGTAATTTTGGTAGTAGTAGTAGCAGCAGTGCTAATACTATTGATAGTAAATGCAGTCTGAATTGCGGAAGTGTTAGAATCCACTTGTCAGTGTAGGTGGCGGGATGCCAAAAGTTGCTTTGTTTGTCCATGACCAAAAATTCAAATTAAAGACTGGGCAATGTCAGGAAGGAATGCTTTATTATATACATTCTGGAATAAATTCCAGAAGCATTGTCTTTTAGTATATAGAAGTTCACACCAGGTAATTTATTATATATTTATTTATGGTAAATATTTATTATTTAATATCCTGATGTTCAATTCCAAACTATGATCTTGCATGATTTTGAATATTTTAAGGCATGGAACTTTTACCTGACTAAATGGTCTCTTCTCTAAAAGTAACCTTCCAGTATAGTTGCTGATTTTCCTTTTCAGTGTTGCTTTAGAAGAATTAAGCAAATAGAGCATGAATTCAACAGCGCTCTTCTAACAAGTGACTTCTGTCTTGCTCTTCACTCATCTGAAGTCCTAATATTGCCCTAGGTAGTGTAGTCTTCCCCCTCTTGTGTATGTAGGAAATTCCACACCTGTAAGTGAAAGCATTGCTTTTGCCATTTTACAGGTTGTAAAGTTGGTCTTGAAGAGTTAAATTGCCTGCTTATAGAAGTATTTAAGCACTTGCTTAATTTTAAGCTTGTGCTTAAACCCATCTCCATAAAACAAATCACTTAGGAACATCTGGATAACCAGTTGCTTGGATTTAAGTATGTATTTTGATGCTATTTTGAATTGAAATTAATTTAAGGTTAATTACCATGCAGATGTTCGAATTGATAGGTTTGCCCTTGTTCTTATTAGGTTTGTCTAAGCCAAGAACTGAATTTAGCTTTCCGACTAAGTTTTATGTGGCATCATTCTCTCTTTTGAAACAAAAGACTAAAAGTTAATAGTAACATTCTTCTTCATTTTTTTCCCTCACCTTCTTCTTTCTCAGTGTCTTGTGTTTGAAGATTCACCGCTTGGAGTCAAAGGAGCCCTGGCAGCAGGAATGCAAGTGGTTATGGTTCCAGATGAAAAATTAAATCCAGATCTTAAAAAGGAGGCAACACTACTACTGAAGTCCATGGAGGATTTCAAGCCAGAACTGTTTGGTTTACCAGCATATGATTAATGCCAAATGTCTGGGAACATGCACTTGACTGAAGATCGGGAAAGTGAAATTAAATTTTGTTATAGAGCACAAAATTCCTGTTAACACCAAGTCTTCCACATAGTACCCTTGAGAGTTGACTGGAATGTTTGTGATTTGTCATTGTGATAAATGCTGAATCAAAGCAGAGTTTTGTCTTGTGAAATGAATCCAGCCTTGTTCTCTGCACATCGTAATGTTTTCTGGGAATATTATGAAACTATTTAGACAGTTTATTGTAACTTCTTTGGAAGCTTCTTGTTAGGTTTCCACTTGATTGACTTACTGTTTAGATCTTAACCAGAAGTCTGTTCTGGATTTATTTTTATCTCATTACATTGATTTTGTTACAGTTATTGCTATCAACATGTTTATCTTTTTCCTCATCCTGTAGTTGCCCATCTATTCCCCTTTCTATGCTGTTGTCATTTTTTACCCAGTTATTTGCAGACTTTTTGTTGCACTGTCTGTGTTTTCTTATTTTGTTTTCTTCTTGAGGGCTGAGTGAGATGACTTCAAGAAATCCCTTACAACCTCCACTATTCTATAATTCTGTCATCTTTTTTTGGCGTGGTGATCGCCTGCTAGGAACTATACAAGGTTATATGATCCTACAGTTTAACCAAAATGCTTTGCATCTTCCTTCTTCTGTTTCCTTATATTCTTCTCATTTACCATATTGCCATGTAGTCTGCCTATTCATTCTTGTCAGATGAATCCACCCTGTCTCCCAGCTTCAATTCTGAAAAAGTTATGGCCTTAACTCCTTCGTATCCAAATAGCTTTCTCTAGGCCATCCTTACTTTTCCATTCTTATCTCTTTTTTTTGCCAAGTTCCCTACAGAGGGCTTTGCTGTCTGTTGTTAAAAAGACAGAAATTGTAGGTTTGGTTTATTTAAATACTTAAAATTTATTTTCTTGGCTACCATAATTTTCACAAAATACATTATGTTGTCAGCTGTCTCGTTTCTGTTTGTTTCTGTCATCTCGTCAGGACAAGCGTAAAGGTCTCTTTAGAAAATGCTAGACATGTAAAGAGGTTCTGGTGGAATCCACAAGTATATGTATGACATGGTAGAAGCAATGTCTTTTTCTAAAGAGACCTATATCATGCAGGTTGTATGACTGTTTGGTATTTTAAAATGAATGATTGTATTCTGCATTTTAAAAACTAAATTTTTAATTGAGTGTCCATAAGGTACTCCAAAATCTTGGTAAAATATCAGACTCCATAAAGACAAGAAGTATGAAACGTGTCAAACAAGAAAATTTCCATGTATTATGAGAAGACTTCTCTGACTTCATTTTTTTATTGTCACCTGCTTATCTGTGATCTTCCTCACAACAATGTTTTCTAGGCATTTCTAGAGGTTAACTGGTTTTGAGGTTTTTTTTTAGCAGGAACAAAAATGAATGAATCATAAATGCTCCTGAATTTAAAAAAAGCTTTCACATCTTTTATGTAGACTGCTATTATTTTCTGTTACTGTAGTCTCTTCATACCCCAAAAAGCTTATTCCGTATGGTCAGTCAAATATGACCTAGATGGTGCAGAAGGTTTTTAGTACAAATAGTAAAATGGTTTGCATTTCAATGCTTTTCATCAAGGGATCTGGAAGACTTTTTTTGAAAAAAGGCTAAATAGTGTTTCAGTGTACGTATTTTGTGTTTATTTCTTTAGGCCCACATATTTTTCAGTCATTAATGTTTGTACAGTGACAAGACCCCATCCTATCCAATATTAATTCCATTCCTGGTCTATCCAGACAAGAGAGCAGAAATATTGCTGTATAATTCCTCCTTTGACTTATGTTACATAACACAAAGTGTTGCTGTAGAGCAATAATTCTGAGCTTTCAAGTGTAAAACAGGTGCCTGTTGGGATCCCCTTCGTTGATAATTACTGAATTCCAACAGGGAAGTTACTAGGTAGAACAAGCTTTAATAAGCTGTAATTAGTAACTTTTTCAAAGTTTTGCATATATTTAATTTAACTGGGGAGTTTTACAAAACATGAAAATGAAACACATGATTTTACTTTGAAGGAACTGTCATCAAAGTCTTCAGTTTTCTTTTTAAAGATGTAGAGACATAAATGCATACATCACTGACAAAATCAGAATTACTTCATCATGACCACCATGATGAAATCAGCATACCCTGCAATTCTAATTTAATAGCCCTATATTTTGCAGAGAATTAATAGTCAGAAAACTTTCATTTCTTAACAATAAATCTTATTCTTTCATGCATTTAGTATCCCACCCGGCAGTTGTCAGATTACTGCCCCAAACTGAATTCTCTGAACCTGAACCATATGGTATAACCTTCCCCCTATAGTAAAATTCCTCTCCATGTACTTCACTGGCTGCTGGGCTGAACTTCCTGGTCCTGGGCGGAACATTTTTACTGTTACTATAGTAAGTATCAGTGTTTTATGGTTAGCTTTTTGCTTCACTGAATGAGAAATCAAAAGAGTACACAAAATTTAATTATTCATCTATAGTAATAGATATAGTAATAGGAGCTACCAGGAAAGATTCATAAAGCTTTAAACTAGATTGGAAGAGGGAAGGGGGCAGTACCAGGCCAGTCTGTGATGAGCAGCGGGGTGGCACACCAAAGATCAAGGAGCTGCATGATAGTGAGATTCTTCAGACTGTGCCACGAGGTGAAGGGCACAACCAACCACACTTGAAGTGCTTCTACACTAATGCGCACAGCATGAGGAGCAAGCAAGATGAACTAGAAGCCTTGTCGCAGTCCCAGGGATATGATATAATTGGCCTTAGGGAAACCTGTTGGGATGAATCCTGTGACTGATGCTCCATGATGGACAGCTACAGGCTCTTCAGAAGGATAGGAGAGGCTGGGGTTGGAGTGCATGGGGCTCACAGTTGGCAATGGCAAAGTTGAGAGCTTCTGGATAAGGATTGAGGGTCAGACAAAGTGGATGTTGTCATGGGTGTCTACTATAGGTCACCCAGCAAGGATGACAACACTGATGAGTTATTCTTTAAGGAACTAAGCAAGGCATCCAAGTCGTCTGCCCTTGTCTTCATGAGAGACTTCAACTTGCCAGACGTCAATTGGGAATATTACATAGCTGGCACCAAAAGGTCCAGAAGATTGCTTAACCATCTGGACAATAGCTTCTTGGTACAGGTACTAAGGGAAGTGACAAGGAAAGGTGCCTTTCTAGATTTCCTGCTCACTAACAGAGAGGGTCTTGTGGGTGAGGTGTCAATTGGTGGCTGCCTTGGCCACAGCGACCATGAAGCAGTCAGGTTTAAAATCTATACTAACAGGAAGAAAACTGACAGCAAGACCTCAACTGTGGATATGAGGACAGCAGACTTCAGATCGCTCATAGAACTACTTAGTAAGGTCTCCTGGAAAAAACTTTTGAAGTTGTTGGGGTCCATCAGTGCTAGTCACTTTTTAAGTACCACCTACTAAAAGCACAGGAGCAAGCAATTCCAAAATATCAAAAGTCAAGCAGGTGAGGCAAAAAGCTTGGATGAGCAGGAATCTTCTTGAATTATGGCAAAAAAATAAAGTATATGGTCAGTGGAAGCAAGGTCATCATAGGAGGACTACAGAGATGCTGCTCACCGCTGTAGGGAGGAAGTTTATGTGGCCAAAGCTCAAATAGAGTTTAAACTGGCTGGTACTGTGAGGGACAATAAAAAGGGCTTTTAAAAATATGTTAATGGCAAAAAGCAAGCCAGAAATAAGATTGGCCCATTACTTGATGAGCATGGTCAGTTCATAAATGGGGACACAGACAAAGCCAAAACGTTTAATGCTTTCTTTGCCTTGGTCTTCAGCACCAAAGATGGGCTCTGGAACCCCTAGAGCCCCGAACTAGAGAACCATGGCTGTGAGAATGACAGACTCCAAATCAATCCCAAACTTGTGCAGGATTTGATACTCCAGCTGGATCCCTACAAGTTGATGGGGCCTGATGAGATTCATCCAAGGGTGCTTAAAGAGCTGGCTGATGTCATAACGAGACCTCTCTCTGTGATTTTTCAATGCTCTTGGGAGTCCAGACAGGTCCCAGTTGACTGGAAGCTGGCAAATGTTGTCCCAGTCTTCAAGGGCAACAGGTATGACCCTGGCAACTGCAGGACTGTCAGTCTCACTTCTGTGCCTGGAAAAATTATGAAGAAGATCATTTGGGGAATTACTGAAAAACACCTGAACGACAACACAGTCACTGATCCCAGCCAGCACGGGTTCATGAGGGGAAAGTCCTGCTTAAAAAACTTAATTTATTTCTGTTACAATGTTACCCACCTAGTTGACCAAGGGACACTTGTTGATGTAATCTTTGTGGATTTCAGTAAAGCCTTTGGTACTGTCTCTCACAGTATCCTTCTGGACAAGATGTCCAACATACAGCTAGATAAACGTACAATGCAGCGTGTGAGCAATTGGCTGACGGACCAGGTTCAAAGAGTTCTAGTAAATGGGGTTATGTTGGGCTGGGGACCAGTCACTAGCGGGGTTCCACAGGGACCCATCTTAAGGCCAACACTCTTCAATGTCTTCATAAATGGCCTCAAGTTGCACCAGGGGAGGTTTAGATTGGATATTGGGAAAAAATTCTTCACTGAGAGGGTTGTCAGGCATTGGAACAGGCTTCCCAGGGAAGTGGTGGAGTCACTGTCCCTGAAGGTGTTTAAAAGCTGTTTAGATGAGGTTCTTAGGGACATGGTTTAGTGCTAGATTATGGTTGGACTCAATGATCCTGAGGGTATCTTCCAGCTGAAATGATTCTAGGATTCTAGGATTCTGTGACTTGCACACAGAACTTGAGGGAATACTAAGTTCATCAATTACACAAAATTGGGAGGAGCTGTCGACACTCTCAAGGGCAGAGAGACCCTGCAGATGGATCTGGACAATTTGGAGAACTGGGCAATCACCAACTACATGAAGTTTAACAAGGGTAAGTGCTGGATTTTGCACCTGGGACATGGCAACCCTGGCTGTACATACAGACTGGGGGATGAGATACTGGAAAGCAGCTCTGCGGAGAGGGATCTGGGGGTTCTGGTTGATGGCAAGTTGAATATGAGCCAACAGTGTGCCCTGGCAGCCAAGAGGGCCACTCATGTCCTGGGGAACATCAAGCACAGCATTGCCAGCCGGGCGAGGGAGGTGATTGTCCCGCTCTGCTCTGCACTGGTGCAGCCTCACCTGGAGCACTGTGTGCAGTTCTGGGTGCCACAGGATGAAAAGGCTATAAAGTTACTGGAGGGTGTCCAGAAAATGGCTACAAAGTTGATTAAGTGTTTGGAGGGGAAATTCTATGAGAAGCAGCTAGAGTCACTTGGTTTTTTCAGCCTAGAGAAGGGGAGACTGAGAAGAGACCTCATGGTGGCTACAGCTTCCTCACAAGCAGAGGAGGAGGGTCAGGTGCTGATGTCTCTGGTGACCAATGACAGAACCCGAGGGAATGGCAGGAAGATGCACCAGGGGAGGTTTAGGTTGGACATTAGGAAAAGGTTCTTCCCCCAGAGGGTGGTGGAGCACTGGAACAGGCTCCCCAGGGAGGTGTCACGGCCCCAAGCCTGACAGTGTTCAAGAAGAGACTGGACAACACCCTCAGACACATGGTGTGAACTGTGGGGTTGTCTTATTCAGGGACAGGAGTTGGATTCGATGATCCTTGTGGGTCCCTTCCAACTCAGGACATTCTATGATTCCATAATCTTAAAAATCCTGTCATTCTCCATCATATGCAAGGTGAATGTTCATGTCAGCAGTAGGTGACTATAGCCTGCCTGATTAACCCTATATCAATGTATGTTTGTATATATTTCTTTACCTACTTTTTGGTTGGATTTGTGTTGCTGCTGCTCAATCATCTCAACAACATCTGTTCAGAAAATTTAAAAAAAAGGATTTAAAACTTGGATCCCTTCCCCTCCTTCTGTCTGCTGCCTTCCAGATGGAATCCTGTTCTGACTGAACTAAAAAAATCCATATCAGATCCTGGATACAGATCATGAGGACATGTGAGCAATCGGGAAGTTTGAATGCTCCATCTGTGTTTGTATGAAGATGACTGTTAAAAACTAATCCAAAAACTCTATCTTCTAACTTAGCAAGCAGTCTTAAATTCCAACAAACACTTAAGTACATGATTAATACATTTTTTTGTAAGCATAGAATGTATGTACCAGCTTAATTTTAAGCATACATTTAGTTTTACTTGGTTTTATATAGAACATGTGCTTCAGGCATATTCTGAAGAGAACTGCAGCCTCTACAAGATAAAGGCAAAACTTCATGACCAAGTTTTTACCATTGGAAAATAGCATAAGTGCAGCAAGATGGAGCTAAATCCAACCATTAAAATACATTAAAAAGAATAAAAGCAAGTTAGTTATGTATGAAGTGTTGTATTGCAACTTAAACTCCTTTCTACCTCACAAGCAAATTAGGCTTTACATTTTACTGGAAATCCAATGAGATTATCTTGGTAAAATTTCCAGGTTGCAAAGGTAAACATAAACTAGAATTTTCATTGAGTATATTAATGTGAAATTCACTGCATTGGAACAGGATTAATTTCAAAATACAGTCTGACTTCTGTGAAGCTTTTCATTTGCCTTCTACAAATAAAGTGCAGGAAAAGCTGAGATGTTCATTCCTCATTTGGAGTAGAAGTCTTCCTAAAGAATGCTACAGTTAAACCATAGAAACTTCTGCCCAGAATCAAGCTCATGTTGCATATATTCAAAAAAATTTCTTCAGTAGAAGCCAAACTAGATGAATCAGAAAAAAAATGCATGTAACTTCATAGGGAGGAATGAAATGATTTCCCACTGCATTAAAATAGAACCTTTTTCTTCAAATTAATTTGTTTGCATTTATTTGTTTCTAATTTACCACTTTGTAACTGCACTTCCTCTGTTTTGATGTTGAGAGTAGAACTCGTTTTTTTTTGCAAATTAGTGGAAATTAGTGGTAAGACTGGAATGGAGGAAAACGAACACTCTTAGAACACTTCTCTGTCCCAAGAGAAACATAACTGTCATCAGCACTTTATGTTAGCCTTTCCTTTGACCGACACTTCAAAACCTGTGGGTCTAATTGGCTCATTAATAGTAACAGTGTCGCATCCAAATCACGGTATGGCTGCAGGTAAAACTGCTAACTTACGCTTAAATGTGATAAAATCAAAGACTTAGGAACTTCAAGTTAGAGGTTCATTGTCCAGATCATCCTCCTACTTTCTGTGAAAAGGAAGTGTTTAGTAGGGGATCACGTAGATCTACAACTGATGGTCAGAAAAAGACAGCCGCCATAGTCTCCCTATACAAAGGTGCAGCTTGTTTGGGGAAGAATGTAAATTTGATAGTTCCACAAAATAGTTTTGTTCCTAATGACTTTTTCCAAAGGAAGGGTAGAAACATGCAGGGGCAAGAGGAAGACACATACAGAACAGCCATTCTGAACCTCCTTTGAATCTCCCAGAGGAGGTGCCTGAGACCAAGAAAAGGAGTGGAATTCTTCCAGCTGTTAACAGAGGTATTGCTTTGGCATAACAAATTGACATACACCATTTTTCTCTCTGTTCTCACAGTTTTCTCTACTGCATATGAACTTTAGAGGTAAACAAAAATATGTGAAATGCAGTTAGGCTTCAGTTGCAGAAAGTTCTGTGTATACATTGCCAGAAATGCAAACAAGCATCTCTGCGACATACCAGTACAATTGCTGTTCTCAGTGGTTGCCCGAGCGACAGCTTCTCATGCTCTGTAGTTAGTCAGCTGAGACACGGTCAAGCACTGGACCATGGTAGTTAAGCTGAATAAAGAGAAGGTAAGTGCTACACTGGGAGGAAAAAAAAAAATAGTAATAATACAAAAAGAATATTTTCCCTTTTCAGAAAATGCTGAAAGTCATTTGACAGTGTTGTACTTTGTGAAATGTCTTTTTCCTGTTGCAGAATGTAATTTCAGCAAACAGTAGTTATACCACATAGGAGTATTTCACACTTTTAACCAGCTGCAGGATATCCACAGAGACATGGATGTCATAAGCCAGTTTTAAGTAAGGAGAGAATGGTTTTCATTACAGTACCAAGAAAGGGCATGGAATGGGGTACACAAGCTGAGGAAAACCAGGAGTTAATCTTTACTGAAATACCATCTTGATTTAAAAATTGTGAAGACTGTGCAAACTGTATCGAATCATTTTATTACCGTGTCTTTATTGCTTGGGTATGGTCCAAAAGTGCTATATTTTACCTGAAACATTGGAGAGCTGATTAAGTCAAAATGGATTTGCTGGTGGCCTATGACTGCAGCCTTGTAAACTTATTGATTAAGGCCCTCAACATTGTTCTTATTGATGGCAGCATCTGAAACATTGTAAAACCCAGGGCGTTCACTTTATTTAGACCAAATACATTAGGGAAGTGATTTTGTGTTTTTCAGTGCAATATGAGGCAGGAAAACATGGTGGATTTTTTCCCATCTTAGAGCAAACCTTACTGTAGGGAAATTTATTAATCGTATATTTTCATCCTGTCATATTTCCTTAGCCCATGTTATGTAACTCTGGTTAATAATGATCTTATCAAAGTTACACAGCAAATATGTAGCTGAAATTTGTGACTGCTAATTAATTTATTTGTCTGGAGCGTACTAAACACATTGCATGGCTATCTTATCAAATTATTGTTAATTTTTTGTGGGTATGGTAAAGGAAGGTGGTTTGTGAAATTGTGTATGGTTCATAGGTCCTTTCAGCTCTGATTTTCTAGTAAAGATTCAAGTGTATTAAGAACAGCTTGTAAACCTCTTCTTATGTGAAGGACTTTCTGACATCTGGATGACAGGAGCTGTCATCTGTGCACTTCTTAAAACCATTGCTGTATCTGATATGAAATTAACACTACTTATAAACTCAACAGAGAGTGCTTTATCTTTACTGAAGTTCACACCTGTGTGAAATTTTGCTGAAGGAAAGTGAACAGTGAAATCTAGCTCTAAGAAGAGAAGAAAGGGAGGGAAGGGGGGAGGGAGGGAAGCAGAGAGGAAAGAAGGAAAGAAGAAAGGAAGGAGCAGAATGGCACCCTGCCCACTTAGTTGACTCAAGCCTTCTCAGTCAAGTGAATCATCAGTGTGATCATGGAAAGATTTTTATGATTATGAGATATGTTTGTCTCTTCTACTCCCAAGCTGAGACTCTGTAGGCTTTAAAAAATACAGGATATTTCTCAATGACATTTACTTAGAATATCAACCTTCCCCAGGAAATGGAAGTAAACCATAATCACCATAAATTCTGATTTAAAGAGAGAGACTGCTTAGAGGAGTAAACACTCAGTATGAGCACCCCTCAGAGAGATTTACATTCCCTTTTCCAGTGATACTGAACCAGGTGTAGACTACTTAGTCTGACGTTTAGCAAATAACAGCACCTAACATGAAACAGCCTTCTTTTCACAGCAAGCTAATTGCATTAATATTGACCTCACTGGCGGTGCAAGATTTACAGCTACCTCTACCTCTACGCTTCTGCGGCAGCATGAGTACCCAGTCTAGCTATTCTGTAGATGATCTGGATGTGTATTATATCAGCTTTTAATTTCTACAATGACCACACCAAAGACTGCACATTTAGTAGAGTATTCTGTGAGTGATTACATACCAAGTATCCGAGATATCTTCTCACAAAGGTGACCGGGACCATCCATTGGGAACTGTCACAGTTATTTGTTCTAGTCTGCCTATGATTATTATACAACTCCATGCATTTTTAGTTCAATAATTTACAAAACTTTCTGCTTGCACCCTTCCTTCCATTCAGCCATCAGAAGTTAATACCACAAAATTGACCTTGCTAGTTGTTATTAAGATGTCTTTATCACAAGATTATTAGTTTTTTAGTTTGGTTTAGTTTGTTTTTTTTGTTTGTTTGTCATGTTTTTGATTTTGTTTTTCTGGGTTTCTTTTGTTTGGCTGTTTTGGGGGTTGTTTTTAGGGTTTCTTTTGTCATTTTGTTTGTTGTTTTTATTTTTTATGTTTGTTTTTTTTTTCCTGGGTTTTTGTTTTGTTGCTTTGTTTGTTTTTTTAAAAATAAGAGCTAAAAATCTGCAGAACAAAGTAATCACTTCAGAGAAGTGACAGTAAAATGTGTTTTCTTAGACTTGCTGTTTCTAAAATCCAGTTAGGGGCAATTGAACATTAAGAGACTTAGACAAACCTCTGACTCCAGGAGGGTTGGGTTTTACTGGAAGACTTCCAACACTGCTTTGCACTGAATTTGGTCTATAACTAAACATCCAATTCACTTTGTGCCATGATGCTAGGCAAACTTCGGATACACTTAATTGATGTAAATTAACATGTATTGTAGAATTGTTCATACACTTCTATAGAAAATTTAAAAATGATACTGCAGACTGTGGTGATTTGTGCCAAATCATGGTATCTTCCTATCAGGTTCAGTGGAAGTGTTAAGACTGACAGGGTGCAACACACATTTCTTGTTTGATGACTAGAGTGAAAGAAAAATATCTCTCATGAGACATACAGGTAACTGCAGCTCATAAAATCCTCCTTTAAATAGGCTATACATCACACAAGTATATACAGGCAATTTCCTTTTAGCCCATCTCCCTCTCTCCCCTGTTACCTTCTTCTTCCACTCCTCCTGCCACATATAAACATTTAGGTTTAGCATGTGCTGGAAGTTAAATGCAAAGATTAAAATATGTTTTAAATTCCTATCAGCAGATCAAAACTTTTGACATGGTTGAACACAATGGCTTGTATGAATTCACCTTTGAAGGTACGAAGTCATCAACATATATGAAAGTCTCATGCTAGTGATTAAATGCCGTCTTCCCTTCTGGCTTCTACAGCTGAGGTGTCATTCTTGGTACAGAATTCTTCAGTTCTTTTTGGTTTACATCAAAAGTGTTAAGATGAATGTTTTCTTCAAATGTATGGATGTTCATCTGGATAAATATTCTATCTGCCTTGATAATTAAAAAAACCTTCATCTATCACTGCCAAATTATTCTCATTTTTTAATATTTGAGGTTCGTACCTGTATAAAAAAATAGGAATTTAACGAACTTATCTGTTTTATTCAGTATCTCATCTTTTGTAAGTAAAACGTCCAAATAAATGCCTGATAAAGTTTTAGACAATCCGTTCAGAACTAAAGATTCCAGGAATTCCAAATCACCACTTGCACTTATGCATTAGGCAGAGACTTATTCTCTGTTATCAGACTCTGACCTAAAAGTTACCCAGGGAAAACACAAGCCATTTCAAATGTGAAAAGGGAAAGAGTGCACTTTACTAAATAATTGAAATCTGAGATTCATTTGTCCAAAGTAAAGTTTATCACCTCATCAAGGGATCTTTTGGGGAAACGCTACTCTGGTCTTTGTTTTACAGTGAATCTCATCCTCAGATTTCTCAGTTTGCAGCCCAGCTGTTGGCACAGTTATCCCTAGAGATCTGAGCACAAGTCACTTTTGATGTTGAAGATAAAAACTGATATACATTGGGACTCCTGGAAATACAAAGCCAACCTCTTGTGTGGGCCACACTTGCCATGTGCAGTCAGGGTGAATAACTAGACTATCATATGCTGGAAGAGTTTCCACATGGTAAAATAGCTGCCATTAGTCATGTTCTCAAAAAAGAAAGACAGGAAAAAGGTATCAACAACTATGAGTATGCTGTGCAGACAATCAGTGATCGAGTGATCATTGCAGAGTGGCCAGATGGCAATTCGGACCTCGCTGAATCCCCTTCAGTATCAGTAGCCACCATCCACACACAGAGCTTTTGTGCCAGAAATGCAGAACTCTCTGTGCATCCAAAACGCTTGAAGTACAAATTGTCACCATGACAGTTACAGTCCTTTTAGAAGTCCAAAGCACAGCCATGAATTCTTTCATTACATCTCACTAAAGATAGCACGCTGCATTTCCCCTCTCCTACTTGCAGGGTTTTTTGAAGGTGTGTGTAAACCAGTTGAATTATTCAGCTCCTTTAGTTGTCTGATTGCACAGCTGATTATAGATGTAAACAATCAGCAGACATGAGCTTTGCAGATGCAATTAATCACAAAACACACACACAAAAATGTAATTCTGCATCATAAAAGCTGAAAAATTGTAAGCCAGAATGCAAACAGGGATTTGAAATGTTGGGAAAATATTCGTGATGCATTTGGATTTTTTTTTAAACAGGAAATTTGCTTTAATATTATTATATAGTATTTTAAATAAACAGTTTGTATTTTTTTTTTTATAAGACCATTGCTGTCAGAGATATTGTAACCATAACTGCACAAATTGATCACTATTGGAAGAAAAATGTCAAATTTACCCAAATGCTGTATTCTACCCATAATCTATTCAAATAGTTTCATTTTTAATTCTAGCTGTAAATTTTACAAACTTCTGACTAAGACTGAAAACTAATATAAAGTACAGCGTCTGACAGCAAACAAAAAATTGTTCCTAAATCTAGAATACATGTAAATCCCTAGCTGTCCATTCTCTTCACAAAGAGACAGCTCTTTTATCCCCTTTATTCTTTATCGCTCTTTCTCTTTTATCCCTTCAACTATGGATCTTAATCACCTGGGATTACTACGTGTACTTTCTCTGATCAACACAATAAGAAGTTAGCATCTCAGAATAACAGAAAATATTAAAGACTCAGGAAAAAAAAAAATCTCTTCGCCTACATAAGGCCAGGGTAACTAGAAGTAATGCAGATGAGCTCTCTTTCCACACTGTGGGTAGGAACAACACATTCTTCTGGTCTAGGGTGGATGGAGAAGTGTTAAGACACCCATCAAGTGGATTTTGTTTAGATTGTTGATTCAGCTTCTTTTTCAATATTGTTCCAGTGCAACTGTGACCAGCCACAATGTGAAAGTAAAGAAATAGTGAAGTGAACTGAATGTAATTGCAACCCTTCAACTGCTTAGTGAAATTAATGTTTCTGTGCCTTTCCCTGCTATGTATTGGCTGTGGGCTAATGTGACTGTGGAGCTCCAGGAAGCCTCCTGGGAATGCTCCCATCCATGCCCATCATAGCAAAGACGTTTCAACACTCTAAGTCATGGACCCAAAGCTTCCAGGCTAGTAAGCTGGCAAAGAAAATATGTGGCTAATTTTTTGTTTGGGGCATGGCTTCTTTGCATTTGAATATGGAATAAAATAAAATATAATTAATCCACAGTCGTTTTTGTTGCACAAAGTAAAATGTTTCCTTCATTATTTTTGTTTTCTTTTGGGAAACATCCAGATAATATAGTCCCAACATAGCTGATAAAAAAATTTACATTACAAAAGTTACTCTGAAGGATGTTAAGCTCTTTCTCCCTTTCACTTGGATGTGCCATCAGCATGTCTATGTAATTTACATCAAAAAATTATAACACAAGTGTCAGAGGAGTTCTCTACACTGTCAAGGTTGATTTTCAGATGTACTGAAACATAGAGGGCATTCAGGAAACATCTGGAAGAAAAATGAATGTTGTGCCAATAATTAAAAAATAATAAAAAAATCACCTATTTATTTATAAGCTTGTCATTATAAAATCGGTCTGAGGAAAAAAAGAAGAATTAGTTTAAAAATAATTAATAGAGTAATTTAATTAATGCGAATCAGCACAGGTTTCTGGAAAACAAATCTTGTCAAAGTAACTTGAGGGCTCTTTTGACATATACAAATTTGACATGTAAAGGTACTGTTGCTGTAATATTCCTGAATTTCTATTCTGACCTAAAATGGCACAGTATCTTGATAAATAATTTGAAAGAATTAAAAAAATCTGCATGCTATACATAATGTCTATTAAAATTTATCTAAATAATAGCTCAGTGTAATTAAAAGCAGGACCCACTGTTAAGTAGCTACAGAAGTTGATTCACAGGGATCAGGTTTTGGCTCTAAGCTACTGAATGAGTTTATGAATGTCTTGGGTAAAAATACTTACTGATACAGTCTTCAAATGATGCACAAATTGCACAAGAAGGGAACAAGCAGGTGGACACAGAAGAATACTGGTCAGGAAAAATCTTCACAGGTTACTAACTGTGCCTCTCAGCAAAGTGTTTATGAATGCAGTCCATTCCCACAGGATGAAGAACTTTGTCCTGGTAAGCCATGGCTCCAAAACCACTCAAGATCACACTGGATGGGTCTGCAGGAATTGAGTCTCCAATGCAGAAGCAGACATATGGATCAGGGGTTGCCAAATCTTGCAGTGGAGAGGCAGCTGCAGCTCTGTGTCCAACCAGCAGTGAGGCTGAGCAGGTATTCCCAGCAGGCATATGCTGACAGAGCACACATATACACTACATACATTGCTCAGTATAATATAGTTCAGTAAATTGCCAGCTGCGCAGGTAACAAAGACAGACACACAGAGCACTCACCCAAACAGGCAGCACCAAAGGACTCACCCTCCCCACTCTCTGTCTAAGCAGGGTGGAGGTTGGGTCCTAAGAATATATATGTACACATGTGTGATATGGATCCCTCTAGTAGCTGGATTCAGCCAGCCAGTCCACCCAGAAGGGTTTTTACCACACAGCCAAACAGTATCTGCACTCTGGAACCCAGCAACTCATTAATTTTCAAGCCAAAACTGAGGACATACCATCTACCCCTTCATGTGACCCCATTTCCATCAGAGGCATCCTTGGCTCCCCCAGGCTGGAAGGCACTTGCCATGCTGGCTGTTCCCATCCAAAAGGGCACCTGTGCTTGAGGGACTCCCTTGTGCCCCTCTGCCTTGCACCAGAGGCAGAACCACTGTGGGCAGAAAGGCTGCAGCCAGCCTGGAGCACATGCCCAGAGAAAGGTCAAGCAGGAGCAGAGTAGCCTTTGTGTTCGGTATGGGTGCTGCTGCTGTGAAAAAGGAAACTTTGAGAAGCTCTTCAGTTTAGCAGGGCTTTTGTAAGCTAGAAGCCTTAAATTTGAAGCTAGATAAATTAAGATTATTAAGTAGGCATGTTTGGAACAAGATATTGTTGCTAGGAGAACTTGGCAATTGATAAATTGAATTCAGTATTTCTTGAAATGTTGAAATCAGACCTAGAAAGTTTGTGGTGTGCTTTTGTTTTGTTTTGTTCTAGTTTTGTGGGTTTGTTTGTTTGTTTGTTTTTAATTTATGCTCAATTCCTGCAAGACCTCATTCAGCCATATATTTCATTGTCTTTCAAGGGGTAGGTCATATCTGAATATCATAATAATTTTATATTGCCTTATAATCTATGAAAATGGACTCTAAGAGTTGCTTAGTCATTGCTGAAAAATGTTCTTAATCTTTCATCCCATTAAAACCTTGAATTGAAACATCCTTTTACATCATGTCCAGGTCTTCTAAGTGAAGCTTTATTACTAACGAAAAACAACCAGACATAATTTCATGCATTTTTAGTACCAGATATGTGAATTAATCTCAAAAGCAATTCAGCAGTTTTATCTGGACAACCATCATTCTTTATGGGCACTAGAGATACATGGCTGATATATTGTGAAATTTTCACTATAAAATACAATCTCCTTTTTCCAAATTAGATTGAGCTTTAAATCTCCTGAAGTAGAAGGGTATAATATGTAAAATATAATACCTCAGAAAATGTCTTGACAATGAATTTTCATGGGTTTGGGTTTTGTGGGGATTTTTGTCCAAATAGGAGATTCTCAAATTCCCCTGCTCACAAGAATACTGAGAACAGTGATGGTGGCAATATATGCAGCAACTTTGCCTCCCTCAAGAAAAGACAAACCATGTTTTTTTTAAGTTTGGAGAAAGAAACAATAAGTTTAATGAAAGGTTTGCCCCCAGAGTGACCTCATGCAAGCACTGACGTAAAAGCTCTGTGAAAATATTAATCACTTTGCATTTGCTTTTAATAGGTCACTAACATAAACAAAAAAGCATGACCAGGAGAGGGAAGGCAAGGATTCAAGGGATCATTTTCTCATTTTACTTAAAAAAATATTCCTGAACCTTTGATTTAGTTCTCTTAAAGTACATATAATTTAAAAAATGCATGAGAGGATGGTCATACCAGAGTTGATGAGAAAGGGAAAATATTTTGTCTGGCTCACCTATAATTATATTTAAAAGTTAGAGGGATGAGGGCTACTGTTTCTAAACATTATCAAATTCACCATGTCATATTCAAATCAATAGGGTTAATATACCACTACTTTAAGTAGTTCATAATTCAACATTAGAAATACTATGCATGTATTCAGGGAAAAAACAAAACCAAAACCAAAAACAAACAAAAAGAGTTTACGACCTATGGAAGAAGAGGCATGCAACTCATTAGGACTACAAGGATGTTGTGAGGTTATGCAGGGAGAAAATGTAAAGGGCCAAAGCCCATCTAGAACTTAATCTAGCTACTGCCATAAAAGACTACAGAAAATGTTTCTATAAATTCCTTAGGAACAAAAGGAGGGCTAAGGAGAACCTCTGTCCTTTAGTGGATGTGAGGGGAAACACAGTGATGGAGGCTGAGTAAAAGACTGAGGTACTTAACACCTTCTTTGCCTCAGTTTTTAATAGTCAGACCAGTCGTGCTTCAGGTACACAGCCCCCTGAGCCAGAAGACAGGGACAGGGAGCAGAATGAAGCCTAAATAATCCAAGGGGAAATGGTTAGCGACCTGCTACACCACTTAGACACACATGAGTCTATGGGGCCAGATGGGATCCACTCAGTGTTTCTGAAGGAGTTGTTGGAAGTGCTCATCAAGCCACTTTCCATCTTTCATCAGCAGTCCCGGCTAACAGGGGAGGTTTCAGTTGACTGGAAGTTGGCAAATGTGATGCCCATTTACAAGAAGGGCTGGAAGGAGGATCTGGGCAATTGCAGGCCTGTCAGTCTGACCTCGGTGCTGGGGAAGGTTATGGAGCAGATCATCCTGTGTGCCATCATGTGACACGTACAGCACAACCAGGTGAACAGGCCCAGTTACTATGAAAGGCATGAAAACCTTTAAAAATAATTTGACTCGGACGGTAAATTAAATCCATTTTTAAATATGACCAAGCTTAGAGAAGTAAAAAGAAAATACATAAATCTAAAATAAATTATAAGAGTATATTTGATTTGGAAAAGATCTGGGAAAATATATTCTTCCATGCAAAAAAAGGGATGACTTTTGTTGGTAGTTCATGCTGACAGAATGTCTTGTTACAGAAGCACGTCAGGTTTTATGTTTTTATATACACATTACTTAACTTTAATGATAGTCTTTTCATTTTTGTGTTTCTTTTCCCGTTTACTACATGTCTGGAGCTAAAGCCAGGCATTGGACAAGTGTGCAGCACCATAGATTTGCCCATAATATTTTGTATCCTTAACTTTGTACATTTTATGGTTTTGTGAAGAGAGTAAGTTAGGAATCACCTAATCATTGCTTAAGAAGAATCATTGCTTAAGAACACAAGAATCCTCAATACATAATTAATTCTTTTCCACCTGAAAATTAATGCTAAAGATTCGCTCAAGAATCTCATGCCTAATCAAGCTTTTGCACCTGTACATTTCCAGGCACTACTTAGGCTTATGGTTTTTTTGTTTGGGGGGGACGGGTAATTGTGGATAAAGTACACCTTTCTCTGAGGTTAGAATATTCCTAAGGGGGCTATTTTCAAGGTACACTTCTGGAAGCCTTTGTCTTCCATAAAATCGAGTGTTCTTCCTTTCTCTCCTTAAAGAAGGCAACTCACCTCCATCTTCCTCTTGATTTTGCAGGACTAATGACTCAATAAGGCAGCAGAAGTGTAAATTATAATACATCTACTGACGTAGTCCTTGTAACTGAGTTGCTCTATTTTGGCCTGAAGTAGCTGTATGTGAGATCTACAACTTTTTCATTAAGTGATTAACAGTAACATTGTAAATAAACTGACAAAAAGTCTCATATGTATTTGATTTTTAATCAGTGGGAAGAACTGAGGGAAATGCGCCACCACACTTCGGAAGTTCACAGCAATATCCTCTTTGTGTATCTTAGCATTGGGGCTCATTTTGCTCTGCAAAATGCATACAAGAAGCACATTCCATTGCTGGGAATGAGACAATACACTCTGAAGTGTTGATACAATCTGACTATGCCATACAGGATGTACAAGCTTTGAATTTAAACAATGCACGCTGAAGGCGTCAGGGCACATTTATAAATTAGGCTTATAAAGTATTCATCGGATCACTTTTGTGCATTGAGCTGATACATATGCATTGCACATTTGCTTTCCCTTCTACATCTCTCTCTCTCAATCCTTCCACATGCAATTCATGAAAGCTTAGTCTCTCAAGTTCAGTTAGAATCAGTGGACAAATCTGGAGATGATAAGAAGGGTGCAAGCTATGTTTACAGGTATACCTGTGACTTCAGTAAATACCTCTGATTTCAGTATATGCCTATGACTCTGAAAGTTCAAAAATATAATTGTTTACAAACTTCATACATCTGCTATGGGGCTGTTGTGATTTGCACTAGCTGAGGATAATGTCCTTGTGAATCTACCTCACAAAGGCCAGTGAAAACAAACTGGAACGACTGAAAGACTGCAAAATTCACGAATTCAAAACGATTATAGTTTTGAACCAGTAAGTTAAAAAAGTAAAATATGAACAGAAATATATGTATTTTTTCCTACAACTTTTTTTTGTTTCCTCCTTCATCTCCTCCTATTTTCACATCCTCTCTGGAAAATGATTGGCAGGTTTCACAACGAAAGATAGATAAACCTGAAGATGGTTCCTTCCAGTCTGTTTCAGAGACCTTTAAAGAGTCAAGGTAATTGCTTGCACTCAAGAGATTCTAATCCAATTTAAAAAGAAAAATTGAGTGAAGAGTGGGAATTGAAAGTAGAACAAAAGGGTTATCTTACATATTGTGGCCAACACTGAAATAAAATAAATAAATAAATAAAAAAAATTGTGATTTATGCTTACTGTGGTTATGCTGATTTAATTATCCAAAGAAACCTTTCTAATTCTAGTCAATAGCTACATTTTTAACATGAGTTTTTATTCATAAATATATCTCCAAAAATAAAAGTAAAAATGCTGATTAAGATAGCTGCGCACACTTATAAAACAAGATATATTTCCAGTATATTTTCTTTAGGAATTGCCACTTTCCTGTCCATTACATGTATATATTATATGCATGCACATGTGTCAAGGAAGGAAAAGTGCCACTGTCTCATGTATGAGAGGTATCACTGTTTTGGTAACTTGTAGCAATGATGCATACATTTCAGTTCAAGGGAAATACAGAGATGTAACTGAACGGAATATTATTTGCATGCAAATCAAATGCACAATAGTACTAAAAACTTCAGTGTTATGGTAAAAAACATGAAAGATCATTTTCTCAGTGAAGACATATAGCACACTGTCTATAAAGCCATGTATGGTCATGCACTGAATATTAACCTGTCAATCTGAGAAGCAGGGAAGAATTATGTAAGAATAAATAAGTACATATTTTACTAAACAGTAAGGAACGCAACAGCTTTCACATTAGCCCATAAATCATAAAAGAAGTGTGAACCTAGTAAAGATTATCCCCATTGGGATTGAAAAGAAAACAAACCAAAACCAAACCCACCTGTAAAGGAGTGAAAAGTAGCTCTTGTTCACTGTACACCTGTGATAAGAGCTCTATTAGACGAAATAAATTACATGCTACCAAGAGAATGTCTTCCCACTCTGAAGACATAAGGGACTTTTCAGTTCTGCTTGTGTGCCTGTATGGATGGGAGAAAGAGGGTGGGCATGACTCATCCTGACAAACAAAACTTATTCCCAGAATAAATGTACAGAGTCTAAAAATATCAAGGCAAACAAACAAAACGTGTAAAAGAGAAAAAGGAGAAAACATCTTACATAAATAAAGAAGGTGAAAGAACAGATACCCATTTGAGGTATCAGTTAAATATAAAACAGTGCATTGGTATGCAAGCAGGGTAAAGCAATCAATCAGAGCTTAATGTCTTATGCCATTAATATCACGTATGCATAAGTTGTCTCACAATATTGCTTCTAAAAATATCACATTTTCATCTTCTACAATTTACAAAAAGAAGTACGCTTCACAACCATTAGCCACATCTCATTTTTGTGATAGATTCTCAGCTGATATAAACCACTGTGACTTCATCTGTGCCAGTGGAGCTTTTTTATATTAATTTAAGCTCTTCATCTTTTCCTTAGATGTTCTGCACAATGTGGAGTTTTCTGCAATTAGCAAAGTTACTGAGCATAAGATGTTTTTAGTATGCATTAAAAGTGAAAAAATATCAAGATAAATAAGCTTTCACAATCACAGTATCTATACAGGTCTATTTTACAGTTGTGTGACCACCTATAGAGAAGGTCCACCCTTATTTCTTTCTCTCATATAACTCCCTTCAGGCAATGTATTACAATATCTATTTTTCATCCAACAACATTCTTCAGTTCTTAGACTGGCCAGAGGATCATTAGTGGGAGAAAAATTCATCTGTCACAGACATAATCTAGTATTTGTGTCTCATAAAACCTTGATTAGTTTAGAAGACCCAGAATCCTCTGGGGACTGTAGCAAATTCAAAAGCTACTCCTAAATGATAGAGTAGATGCTTGAATTTCTTACCTGCCCTGCTTCTAGGCAATAAGAAAAAATACAGGCAAACAACAGTTTGTTACATGGAACATATATTTGCCAACTCAACATCAAAGCTAGCATGCACCCAAACTGTGCACCTATAGTTTACAGAATATAATGCACTAGATGTCATTTGGTGCAAACTGGCATAGTACTGCAAAATAAGCACCTAGAGAACCTAGTTTGTTTTTCTTTCAGGATTCTGTGTGAGGACTGAAGTCTTGAATCACTGTGAAACTGTGGATTTTTTAGATTAAGATTACAAGAGATCTCCATCTGTCTCTTGTTCTTCAGCAGTGCTTTGAACATTCAAAAATGGCTCTGACTGTAAGAAAGAATGGAAAGTGTAGATAAGCAGAGACAGTACATTCACAGATCATGGGTCTATTAATTTGTTATTAATTTTATTATTGCTTTATTAATATTTTTTTCTCCATTGAGAGTGATGCTGATTTCTACTTAATGGAGGCAACAAGCACTTAACATCTCATTGGAGAATGGCCAAGGTATACTTTAGTTTGATTTATTGTTTTAGAAATGATGCCTTGGGATACAACTCTGATTTGGCTCTCAGATTAGGAAAGTAGTACTAAGTGAAAAAGTTTATTAAGCTCCTGGTGGCCACTTAACATAGCGGTCCTCAGTTTCAAAGAGCAGTCCTTGATGTGCCACAAGAAGCTGCACCATCTCACAGTGGTACCACTCCTCTTAGATTTCCAGCAGCAAAATTGTACTACAAGGTGGCTAAAAATATGTTACTCTCCTAATATTAATTTTCTATGTGAGCAGTTGCTGTAGTTGCTGTAGGAATTTTATATAATCATATATTGCTGGTGGGGTGGCTTATGTGATTATTGAGTAGGAAGAAGTCAACATTATGAAGTATTCAGAGGATCTTTGGCAGAATTAAAGGAATTTTTTGAGCTTGATATGGAACTCCTTGGAACAGAATGGCAATGGCTAGTAACGATTTCAAAATTTAGCTATTGCACAGGTATACATAATGCATAATCTTCTTTTCTCCTGAAAAAGGAATAAGCACCTTCATATACTTGCATCTACTCATCACAGGTAACCTTGGGAGTGCTGTTATATTCACATCATGGGGATTATACTGTGCCTTTTTGGCATGTAATTCATGCAGTCAGGCTGGGTTGTTTGTGAAATGCTGTGAATGTGGTAATGAGCCTGATCTGACAGATTTTAGAGTGCACTAAAGGATTTGGGATATGAATGAAACATCGCCTTTTTAACAAAATGCTGTGAACATGGAGTTAAGCAATAAATGCTTGCTGGGTAGCATAGAGGAGAGTCCTGAGATTCACTTCTTGAGATAGAATTCCAAAAATACAGACCCAGCCTCAGGTCCTGCTGTGAACCTGCTTTTTATTTGTTCTGAGTACTGAAAATCCATGACTGCTGAATTGTGTGATGCTGGGAAAATGCATTTGCAGATGGACAAGGATGTGTCCCTGCTTCTGCAACAGGAAGTGTGGAAATCTGAGCCAAAAGAAGTGATTGATCCCAGATCAACAAGGATGAGAAAATTTGAAGGAAAATTAGATTTGTGGCTCATTTTTCCAGTGACTGTAACTGTTCTTATATCAAAAAAATTGGCCACATCCTGTTCTGTGGCCCTGGCACAGCACAGTTTATGTCTGCGTGACTGAACTCTCATCTTTTCACAGGGTCTGCTGTTCACACATTGGGAAGTGTCTCTGACTTGTGCTATCTCTCGATCAGGGTGTGGGACAGGGTTATCTGGTATAAGCCACAGCCATGCCCACAAGCAAGCTAACTGCTGGATAGAAGGGATGTTCACATGCCTGTACTTCAGACTGTGCCTTACCCCAGACTTGACTTACTGGTATGGGTGTAAATAGCAAAGTACTGTGGTGACTGTGTATCTGTGATTAGATCTTCATGTCTCAGCTCTTCATATCAGGGCAGATGCTGACATGCTGAGCTGACCACAGCTCAGTATTGCCAACATCAGCTCCACCTGTTGAATCCTTCCAGTGGACCCTGCCTTTGGGGCAGGGAATGGGCTGTATGACATCCAAATATCTTTATTTACATGTTTTCTACAAATCTAAAGAAGCTACTGCTCCTGCCTAGGATGGCTTGAGTGGATACTGAGCAATGCTTCTGCACAGTTGCATGTGGTGTAACAGGACATAGAAACACAACAGTGACATAAAAACTTTTGCTGCCAGGACCTTGACCTCCTTGTTCTTTTGAGTATCCCCCCTCCCCAGCAGAGCCACTTTTCCGTTGTCATTGCTTCTTAGTTACCTCAGCACACTGGACCCACCAGACTACCAGGTTACAAGGCAATAATAAGACATAAGCTGAATTAAATCTTGTTTTTTAGGTTCGACAGTACATTCAATGGCTGTATGCTGGAAAGTCCCCTTCCTCCCTCACATTCCCTGCGGAAAGTATAGATAAAGTTATTGAGAGATGATCAGTATGCTGCCACTTTCTCAGCTTGGCTTTTCTGACAACCAGTTTTGACTGCAAACAGACTGCAATGCCAGAGTTTATACTGCCTGTGTCACGAGCTTAATAAATAGAGCAAAGAAACCCTGGTACAATGTGCAGCACAGAACCGGAGCAAAGTTACTACTAGCTAATGTCTCCAGTAATGGAAAGTACACTAATGATTCTGGGGCTGTGGGGTTTTCCACTGGCTTTATTCCAGATGCTGGAATTCCAAGGATGGTGCATGAAAGATCTTAATGGCTTTGTGATAAAAATTGGGTGGATTTTTATGATATTAGCTTCCAATGGTTATCCTGTCTGTCAATTTCTTATGAATGATGCTTATTTTGGATGGCATCTGTTTGTCCATGCCTTGCATATTTTTTTAACTGTAGGATTTTGCGGAATAATCTGTATAGAATAAATGCTATAGCCCAAGAAAGTAAATGTGCAAACAATGAAAGTAAAATCACTTTCAGAAGATAAAGATGTCCAGTGCTTATTACTTCGAGCATTAAGACTGATGGTAACATGAAGTCCTAAATGTCTCTTGTGTCTTGCTAGAACAGTATCCATATTCTCAGAGGGTATATATATTTTTAAATAAACCTCTCTGAAGATGCCAGAGAATAAAATATATCTATTTTATTAGTTCATTGTTTTGAAATAATGTTCTTAAAGTACCAAAAGAGGAAAAAAAAACCCACCAAACCAACAAGACCTCCACAGCAATTACATTGTACAAGGAAGAAATCTTCAGTGTTTTACCTAATTTATGGCTGACATATTTTAATGTCCACTTTCAGGTAAGGAAATAATTTGCAGCTTTGTCATACTAGCAGCATTGATAAGACATAAATGAGTATAGAATATACGAGGTAAAAGAAGATTATGTCCTGTAAATATTTCCATTTATTAGTTTCTTTTGCTGTCTTCCAAGCTCTAACATTCACTGTTGACAAAGTGACTAAAACGTTGTAAATAAATAATTTCACTTGCATGCAAAATATGACTCTATTACAGTAGTAGGAGAACTCAGTGGAGTATACCAATACATTTTGCAAACAAAACCCTAAGAATTACAAACCTGAGATTTTAGAAGGTTATAATTAGGGTTGTGGGTTTTTTTTTCTCTCAGAATAAAATATATTCAGAAATTATTCACGATGTCAATTACTTGTCTGGAAAAAAATACTTGTAAAATGGGATTTTTGTTATTGATATTTTTCTTATATATTCAAATATAATTCAATATTTGCCGCCTGAAAGACTAAAACTACACCTACCAGAATTTTTTTTTTTAATTAATGAAGGCAAAATGTGTATGGTTTGTGTAAAGAATTAAAATTAAAAGCAAAAAATTAAATTCTAAATTTACTTATTTTTCTGTTATGCTATCTGATATTTTTCTACAATGGAGATCAATTATTCATTCTCTTGGGAAAGACAGATAATTAGAAGGGGAAAAAAAAATCCTAGATATCTTCATACACTGGAGACTCATTACAGAACACAAGAGACCTTCATCCTAAATTCAGTTATTTGAAAAGCACAGAGATATTGGTCAGCACCATTTATCAGTGATATCTGCTTTTTATCAATGGTTTGTGTAATATCATGAATGCGTATTGGAACTTTACAGAGAACTAACTCTGCCTGTTACCTCTTTGGTTGTCCAAATATATTTGTTATATGATTAAGACAGCCCTTAAGAAATTAAAAAGTACTTATGGAAGAAACATATGAGATGGATTGACAGCAATTAACCCTTCTACTGACAAAGACATGAAAGAGGTTGAATTGGAATTATTCTGGTAAAATAATTTTAAAAAAAATAATAAAAGACAGTTCCTTTGTCAGGGAAGAAACCTTCACACAAATCGGTAAGAAGAAGTGTGTGTATTTAATGCATACAGTATATTTATCCATTTAACCAATTTGCAACGTTAAGGCATGCCCTTGCATCTGTGTGTGAACAAACATCAATGATTACTCCATTTTGTTAAGTCTTCGTCTATGTTTTTAAAGCACATGGGTGAATAAGATTTTCCACATGGCTGCATTCTTCTCTTAATCAGCTCTGACTTTTGCTAGGATATCCTGACTTCCCTCTTATACCTAAAAACTTTGGAAGCCAGATGTGAGTTACATTTTTAAGTAGTATCTCATACCATAAAGATTTCAAACCTCGAAGAAGGTGGTGGGAGAAAACTCCTACTAGACTAGGCATTCATTCAATTGAAAAATTTAACTGCATCTTACACATATGGCTTTGAAGGATTTAAGACTGATATACAGGAAGGGGTACTTTTATATAATGAAAATACTTATTTTACAACAAAAGATTTGGTAGTATTTAGACCATTATCTTTCAACTTACAATTTCTTAATTTTGTTGGCTTGTTTAAAAGTATTGAAATAGGAATTTTCTGATAGAATTTGAGACAACTATATAACTTTATATACCTATAGGGAAAAAAAATGTTATTTATTTCCCTTCATCCTGCCAGAAGATAGTTCAGTTTTCCTCATTTGTTAGTTACAAATGGAACAAGAAAATAACAGATAAAACAAGATGTTTCCTATTGAAATGAACAGATGTTATTTCTAGAAGTATGATGATGTTTCACATTTCTTATTGAAAATTAGTGGGAAAAAATGATTAAAATAAAAATGTTGCCACAGACTTTTTAAATAAAACAAGCTAGTGGAAAAATCACATTAAAATTCCAGTTAGAGACTGCCTAGGGGAAGAGAGAAATTCCAAGAAGTGTTTGAGAGATCACAGTCTTCACCTTGTGCAGCATCTGAAAAAGACACAGTGCTCAGCTTCTGTGATCTATAAGCTCACTTTGGGGAACAAACAGGATTATAATGGAAGATGACTTCCTAATAATATTTATTTGAGGTTCAGTCATCACACAGTTAGTCTTTTCTGTGAATATAGACAATAAGTTGAATGAGAATGAATTGAGATCCATCATGAAAAAATACTTCCCCTTTCACTATAACAATGGAAAAAAAACCCCAAATATTGCAGCCATCTATTTTCTTCAGATTTGCATATTTTATTTGGCTTTTATATCTTGTTACCTTCAAGTAGTTTGGAACAGTTTTTCGCTTCCAGCTGCTTTTGCATTCCTGGAATATTTCCAATAAAAGTTTTCTCTCCTGCTCTCATACTAATTAATACATGGTAGAGTGCTATATTGTGCAGTGTATATGCACATTAGCGCTACTGACATTTTGCTGCTTCTCTCAGTAATTAGCATGAGAGGATGAAAGGAGGCATTTTTTTGCTAATGAGTGCTCATACAACACTTTGAACATGTGAGACCCTATAAAAGGATGAAGCGCAATCTATCCTGTTCTTTCCCTCAAGCTTTAAGTCCGTGTTTGGCTGCTGCTTCTTTTCTCCCATGGCTAAAACCTTTCATTTACATGTTGAATTTCCATTATGTGAAATGATAAAATGAAAAGATTTAGAATATGGAAATATTACAATTTGTCTCCATAGAATACCCTATTTGAAAAAAAGCAACAACAGGACTTATATGCTATTACACATTACCAGTTTATACTAAAGTAGTTTGTGAGGAGAGCAACAGTGGTGATCTAATCTAATTAGGCAGAATAAGTAAAAAACACAAGTTTTGTAAGTATAATAGAGTCACAAGTATTTTAAGTAGAAAAAAAAAGTCAATATTTTTGTTTGTTTAAAATAGGTTTAATTTACTGCCTGGTGTAATTTGATGTTGCCCTTCTGATATCAAGCTATGTTGGTGAACTCAGCTTGTATAGATGAAGTGCTGTGTTCTTTCGCAGATCCTCATGTGGATTTTTATGACTTGTTTAAATGTGATGGGAAGAAGTGTAAGCTTTTCTGCAGAAAATATTTTCTTACAAAATTCAAAAGCAATTAGGATTTATTGCTGCTCAGCTGAAGACAATCCATGTTCCAGAGAGTACTGAGCAGTTTTCTGTTGTAAAAACATCCTGCAGTTTTCTCAGTTCGCACATCCAAATGTAACTCTACTTTTTATTTTATTTTTTTTTCCCCTGTATTTCCTTCTATTCTGCAGTTTACAGTAGCTGTCTCAGAGGATCTTGTTTCTCTATTAAGTTTGTCCTCTTTTTTCCTGCTGAACTGAAAATTTAGGCTCTGTGTATAGTTTCTCTTCCAAAACAATAACAGAATGATGGATGTTAAAACATAGGCACAGTTCCTTAAAATGTAATAGTTGTAGCACAATAGATGGAAAGTTGGATCTGTGATAGGACAGAAAACCAAGTGGTTTTCTGTGTGAGATGATGTCACAGAGACTGTATTTCAAGAAAATATACTTAAGTAAATCAGTTCAGTTTCTTCTGTTTTCATGCATTTTTATTGCAAAATATGAAATTTCAGCATTTCAGCAGAATGCATCCATGAAAAAAAATCAAAACAGATTTAAGAACTTCTACTCTGTGCTCCAATACTGTGATTTAAAATAAATTATTTATTCAGAAATGGATTTTAGTACAGGACTATCTACTTCCTCATAGTTGCACATGCCAATGTGATAGGATAAAGCATTTAAAGTACTCATAAATTATCATAGAAACAGTAATACCTGTCAGCCTACATTGTCCAGGTTCAGAGTTCTCTTGAATTCAGAATACTTGTGCGTGTCTATTTTCAGTATTTTTTCACTAACTTCTCTGAATGCTGGTGTTCTCAGTGGTGTTCTACATGATGTAAGCATTCTGCCAAATTAATTGACAGCCTGACTTTCCATATACAGAGTCTTTTGTTCCTGACATTATTTTTTACCCTATAGCACATTTAGGTAATTTCCCAGTCTCACAGAATTCTTCTTTACTGCGCCTCTAAACACTCTTGGAATATCCAGATCAGTTCAGATGCTTTAACTGCAGAATATTTCCATCAGTTTTAATGCAAAAAAATGAAAATTGAATACAATATTCCACATGAGGTTTTAATAGTATTTTGTAAGAGAAAAAAGGAGAATTGATACTGACTTCAGTTTATGAAATCTATAGCGGAATCATTTCAATTATCTTCTCTGGCTGAGATAGTTTGGTGAAAATGTTATAGATCGTATATCCATGGAAAACATTAAATTCTTCTGTGCATTTGTGGTATTCTGCTGATCCACTCAAGTATGAGAAAATGTATATTTTATTTTCATTTTTTTACCTTGCAATTATTGTAATGCTGACTTCCATAAGCCTCATGTGTTAAAAAATCACCACCTTCCTTTCCTGAATACTCATTCCTGTCTGAAGGAACTGAGCTAGAAATATGAGATGATTCTACCCTCACCACAGTGACATTCTCCTGAGAGCCATTTCCTACTCTTTTTTTTTTTTTTTTTTAGTATTCTCCCAGAATTTATGATTATTTCTTTCAGCTTTTGCTTTCTGATTGTCATTCCACCCATCTCACCCATCTTCTCATTCTGGTGCCCAGTTTTATGCAATTAATACAATTAACATGAATTGTAGTATAAGTCTTCTGGAATAAGTCAGACATATATATCAGAAGAGCAGACTGCAAACATTTTCAGTGCCCTTGTATTATAAATATATTGGAATCTGGCTAAAACAACATAGTGATCTCGATAGGAAATATTTTATAAGTATTAGTAGTCTTTTTTTTTTTTTTTATTCATAGAAACTTAAAAAGAAGCAGTACCAACATTTTCTTGGACAAAATAATAACTCTTCTGGCTAGCAAGATCAGTTGAGTTCTCATCTTATACAGAGAATTATATTGTTCAATTCATCCAAAATTTACAAGTTAATACGACATGCTTTTTTTCTGTGACCATGAAGTTCTGCTCTTCTGCTTTATCTCAGGGGACTTTTCTAAGTTGTTGTCCTCTGCTGGACCCTTATGCTTTTAGGAGCTTCTGGATTTTTTTTTTTTTTTGAAGCCAGATTGGTTTGATTCTTTCATCATGGAAAACTAATAGTCCCTTCATTATCTGTATTTTCTTCTTGTGCCTTGGATAGCCTCGGTGTGACCCTTGATTTAGGTATGAATTGCATGCAGTTCTAAAGCTTTGTTTCCTTCTTGGGTATTTCCTTCAGGTTTTGTTGATACCCTTCTGTCTACATGATTTTCTGGCTACATAACTCCTCCTTGGGTAATGTTTCAAAGGCTGACATCTTTTGTTCTGTACTTTCCATAGGGTTTTACAATAGTTTTCTAAAAGTTTTTCAGTCAATCCTACATTATCTTTACATTAAGATTCACTTTAATGCTCCTAATATACCAGTGACTAGTAAGTTTTCCTCCATTTCTTCAATTTAGCTTAATAATATGTGTGCCTTATTTTAATATTTTTATTTAGAATCTTTCTCTTTATTAGTAATTAGCAGGAGCTGATCTAACAGAAACCTGCTTTTAACCTATTGACTTCCTTAGTACCGCTGCATCAAGAACAGCTAAGCAAGTTAGGGGGTATTTTCTATAGGCCTAATAGCTCCCAGATTGTTTGATAAACTGGATGTGATGTTTTGAATCTTAAAAATCACCATGGGCTTGTGGGAAAAGCAATGTTAAGCAGAAAAGTAATTTTTATCTGTTAAGTACATTTCTTCCTAAACATGAAAAGCATAGAAATGTATAAAGCAAACAAACAAACCACCAACCTCACCTCAAAAGATCATTTATCTCCTTGTTTTGAGACAATTTAACTATAGCCAAGGTGCACCTGTCAGAAGCTTGTAAGACTTATTGTAAAGCTTGAAATTATGCTGTTTCTGCAGCCTATTAAATGGCCTGTTCTGACTTTCAACTATCCTTATAGTTAGAAGCATGTTTTCCTGATCTATCAAAAATTTTCTTTGCTGTAAATCAAACCGAGTACTTAAAATGCTGCATTCAGGGGACGTAAAGAACAACTGATCATGTCATTAATACCTTTTATACCAGAAAATTCAGTTGCAGTCTTTTCTAATCAGAGACAATTCCTTTAACCTGTCTACACATTCAAATTTTTTTTCTTTTTTGTGATTTTGATGATGTCATTTTGATTCTAAATTTTTCCTAAGTGCCATTGTGAAATCAATGTATAATACCCGGCAGAGGCCTTGCCATTGCCACCAGTGCTCATTAGCTACCTCTTAGTACAATCTTGCTCTCCTTTGCTTGTCTACCTAGCAAGTACTGTCTATTTGGTATCATTAGTGTCAGGACTTTACAGTAGATGATCATAACAAACTGCAGAGATCATTTTGAATCAGAGGCTGTCTTCCAAAGGGCCTGAGTCCTCTTCCTGACCCATGTAACTTTAACATTTTCTCATCATTTTATTCCACTGTCCTGGTTATTAATAAAAATGCTGAGCACTACCCCACCTACAAAAGAAAGTATATCCATAGTACTGCCGTAGCTAGATTCTGCTCTGCTGCTTGGCTGCTGCTATTTACCATTTTTAGTAGATTCCATACTTGTTCTTAGCTAAGTTCATTTATTTTTCCCCTTGCTTATGAGAACACTAAAATTGTAAAAATAAAAATAAATAAATAAACAAAACCACCAAAAAATACAAACAAAAAACCAACCAACCAAAAACCAGAAAAAGCTGTAACTTGAAGCTTTGCTGCTTCTTTCCTTTCTCTCATTATAGAAGGGCATTGAATTGCTACACATTGCTCAGAAAATGACCTTTTAATAGGGTACCAGTGAGGATCCTCCTCAAGGTACATTCTGCAGGCATCTGAGGTGTCATCTGGTTTGCATGAATTCTCAAAGACAAGCCATAACATTCAGTGCTTTAAGCTTTTCTTAGACTGTATTTCATCATGCAGTATCCCCACCACTACATTAGACAAAAGCCGGTATCAAATTCAGTCGGTACTCTTTTGCATTATTCTGTAATACTTAAAAGGGAGAAAAAACCCCTTCTGGGAGTAACAAACACATTGGAAATTGTTAGCATTATTACAATACTAGGTCAGAATAAACTTGTACAATGAGTATAGTGAAAAGAACTTATTGTTTAGGGGTAAGTGATATCTCAGACTACTTACTAAAACAAGGCACAATTGGGTGGGGAGATGTCCTTCCCTTGTTCCATTCTAATATTCATGAGGACTATCTTCTGTATGACAGGCCTCTACAACTAACTCAGTAACTTTCCAGCATTCGATTTGATATGTAGGGAGAAACCAGGGCCCTCTTAAGTTTCTTAGGACCCTCCCAGATGTTAACCAATGAAAGAAAAACAAGCTTACATGTACTAAGGAATTCTATAATGATTTCTCCTAGACTTCTGGCAGATTCACGCAAAATTTATGAATGGACATTGCCTATAGGAACATGATAGCTACATAAAACCACTTCTGAAGTAATTTCTGAGACAGGTATCTTTCCTATACTATGAATACCTGTCCAGGTTCCCATCCCATTAAGGAGCTAGGGTAAGTCCAGATCACATAGGTACCCTAAGGCACTCTCCTGATTAGAGTTTTGGGCTTGTTTTTAAGAAGTTCTGCCTGAATGAAATGCTAATTTTTTTGGCAGATAGCTTAAACTTAGGCAGTGTCTTTTATCACAGATTCTGACAGACCAAACAACCCTATGAAAGTAAAACAGAAGCTGGCTTTCAAGTGATAGTACATAAAATGTATTTTCAAATCAAATAATGGCTAGAGATAACATTTAAAGATGTTCCTTTTGTCAGGTCAGCTCAGGGCAGTTTTCAAATACATTCTAAGAGATATCTTGTTCTGTATAAATGTTTTTTTATGGCTGCATTCAAATTAGTAACCTGGGTCAAACCCTTTTACAATAATAAATATAGATATAGTTGCTGACTGTTCAGGTAATAAGTGATTTGCATGTCTTGGGGATACACTAATTCAGATGTTACTTAGCAAACCTAAAGAAATGTAGAAAGTAAAATAATATAGGCCATAAAAATACATAAACCAGCTGTCTAGAGATCCATTCACTGCCACTGAAAAGGGGCTACAAAATATGATCAGATTAGAGAAGGTACCTTTTTGCAGACACTGTCTGGGAGCATAAGTAACCATATGAAAATGCAGAGTCAGCATACCCATGGTTAGCAACCAAACATGAAGAAAGGCTAGGATATGATGGGCTCTGGTACATTATTCAGATTGTATTCAAATCTGTTTATTTGTCACAACTTATGAAGGCTGCTGACTGGTCTGGTACCTGGCTGGGCTCAGCACATAGTTGATGAGGAGTTAATTGAAACTAAATCCAAGTAAGAAAGAGGTTATGCCTGCAGGCAGAAGAAAACCCCTAGGGAGCTTTCCATCATATTCGCTTCTTCATTTGAAGTCATGTCGCACAAATCATCAAAACAGCCTTTGGTTCCTAGACTCCCCTCTGAACCTGGACTTATAAATAGCAACCTATACACAAACACCAGGACTAAGAGAGTTCTTCTCTCTTTTTGTTTGGTGATGAAATGACCTTAATCTTGTATACCTTCCTTATCTCATGAATTAATTATCATGATGAAGCTTACTGAAGCCTGAACACAGTAAGTACCTACACCCACTGTTCTCCTCTTGGCACTAACTCCTTAGAGAAAGAACACTGACTCATATTTAATGTTTCATCTAGTGTTTCCCCGTCTCTGACTGAGCAGGGCCAAGGTTACTCTGACCTTCAGAGTTTAACTACCTAACTCCATGAGAAAAGAAGTGAGTCATCATGGTTTTGGAGATTAGAATGAAATTGTGTAATTCACTGCTTGGAGAAACTGAGAAAGACTATAAGATTCACCACTGTCTAGTCCAAATGCAAAGCCCAATACCTCAAGGTTTCTTGCGATTAAATAAGTTGAAGCTGTATCAATATTTAAGAAAATTGGCCTAAAACTATCAGATTTTATATAGTTGATTTTATACAGGAAAAAAATGGTTTTTTTCCCCTCTGGAAAAAATAATGATGACTACCGGTGATATAAGTTAGGTTCGTGGAAAAATTTTCAGCAAGACTCAAGAAGAATGAAAGAGGTAAAAATGGCCAGTTCAGGTTCACTCCAAACTTTTTTTTCTTGATCATCAACTCATTTAAAAATGAATGGTTTAGGATTTTTCTGGCCCCTAGGCATTTCTAGCAAAAGCAAAAGTTTAGGTCCACGTGGTTTAGTTTTAATGCTGTAGACCCCATGCTATGCCAGGAATATGGAGCTGATCTCCCTTTCCACTTCCAAGTGGTTATCCTATTAGAATGCGATATTGGAGACCAAATGCAAAGCCTAAATTTCTCTCATGTCTGAAGCTGTCTTCTTCCTTAGCAGCCACAACTGAGCCATATGAGATACTGAGTTTTTTGCATAGCTTATGTTGAAATGGATTTACTTCATCTAGATGGTTTATAGGCTAATATTAAAAGAAATCATTGAGACAGTGAGAGAAATTGGTCAAAGGACCTCTACTGAATTAAGTAAGTGAAGAACATGAGATTAGACTGCTTAATTAGGTTTCTTATGGATACTTCTGTTTATCAAAGTAATTTCACTTCTAAATGAATTAAAAACAGTGTTTTGGAACTACCAGAAAGAGTATTTCAATACTTCATTTTTTATCATTTTATCTTCTAGTGAACCAAAACTATTGCCTGAATTCATCATAACAAGCAGCGTTGTGTTTTGTTTTGTTTGATTTTTAACAAATTTCCCAGTATAAGTTCTGTCAACAAACAATTTGCTGATGACTTATACTCAAGGGGCTTCTGAGTACCAGTTCTAGTGGTTCTTTGGAGAGGTCTTCAGTACTTCTGAGGTGAAGGCTTCCAAAATACCATCCCAACCACTGTTTTCTACTGTAGAAGAGGTAAGTTAGCACCCCTGGTGTTCTGATGTGAAGATCAGAAAAAGACAGCAAGATTTTTCTTCTGCTCATTTTCCAGCCATCTTTCTCCTCTTAAAAAATTAAGATCATAATAAGTAAATAGCCAGTTTTACTTAAAAAGCATGGTCTGGACCATTATGTATCTTGATTTCTAGGCTCCAGGAACCTAAAATACCTATAGGTAGATTTCAACTTTATTTACTGCCTGTCTGCCCCCCAAAAGAGTTATGAAGGAAGGAATATCTCACAAGACCATCCACATACTTTGTCACGTATCACGTGAGGCCATAAAGGAATAAGGGGAGTGCTTGTGGTCATATTTTCATCAGCATCTTTTCAGAAACCCGAGGACGTTAATGGACAAGGAAAGCAATGTCAATTTCCAAAGTGGAAAGGAAGATTAACTTAAAAAGAGGCAAAAAGAAATGCTTTTAACTTTATCCTCACTGGAACCTGTAGAAGTCTTGGAAATGCTTGTGCGTAAAACTGTGCTTTTGCCCCCAGAAACAGAAGACAGCTGTGGGAAGCATGCTCCGGACATGAAGGCCCCAGTGCTCACTTCAACCATAAATAGTCTATTAGTATTCTTGTCAGCAATGTGACAGTCATCCCCTCTTGTTAGCTTTTAGGGGGAGGACAATGCCCTGGTATGGGAAAGGCACAGAATGCCGTCAGCTTCAGGAAGCAGAATTTTGTTAAAGCACTTTCTATATAGTAGTTAGTATTGTAAAGGTTAACCAACTCCACTTTAACCTCTCTCTCTAGCTATTGCAAGAGTCAGTGTTCAGGTCAGGTCACCTGTTTCTATCTGAGTCTTGCTGAATCCGTGACCCACAAACCTAAAACCTCCTCCAGGGTAAAATATGCATGAGCTTGTTCTTTAATGCATATCCTTAGGGCACATGCTTATTTTAAGTCTCTCCACT